>NC_138382.1:46026831-46038188 GCF_054177405.1 Leptonychotes weddellii
TTCTTCCGTCATGCCTTCCTTGCAGGAGTGGGCGGAATTGAAGCAGAAGCGGTCATGCTGGGCCAGCCCATCAGCATGGTGCTTCCACAGGTGATTGGCTACAAGCTGGTGGGAAGTCCCCACCCTCTGGTGACATCCACTGACATCGTGCTCACCATTACCAAGGTAATGATATGCTGCCTCTTCCGTGGTCTTGGACGGTCTCGGGGACAGAGGACAGGGAGCAAATGCACGATGGAGTCCCTCTTGGTTTCCATGTGCTCTAGGAAACAGGATGTTGATGATTTTTAAAAAGAGATGAGATAAGGGGAGAGTTCTGTGGTTAAGTTTTAGACAGTTAATGTTCATTTTACTCTTCCTCGGCTGCATGGCTCCTTTTCTTCAAAAAAATATTTTGAAAGTGTGAAAGAGTTCAAAGACACAGAAGTTAAAATGGCATTCATATGCGCCACCACCTAGACTTAACAGATGGTAACATTTTGCCACATTTGCTTCAGAGCTCTCCCTGTGGGTATAGTTTTTAAGAAATAAAATGAAATATTTATGGCTAAAGCCATCCTCCGCAGTCCTAGAAATAACCGCTATCCCAAGGTTGTAAGACTCATTCCCAAGCGTGTTTATACTTTGACTACATTTTTCCACATGGTTCTTCTTTATGTAAATAACAAACTGTTTCTATGAATTTAATGTCTGACTTTTTAAATTCCCTTCTCTGTATTCGAAGTTACATTATTGTAACAGATGTTTCTCCAAGCTGGAAATAGTTCTTTTTTTTTTCCTTTTTCTTTAGCTTTTGCAAGAAATAATCTTTTCTTTGTGTGTGTGTGATTTGCTTGCTTTGCAAAAGGAGAGCAGTTTCATTTTGCAAGATTATTAGAAAAGTGTATTTTTTTATTATCACAACCATAGTTTTTTCTGGTTGTTAGGAGGCTTGGAGTGTTAGGGATAGCTACTATTCTGTTAAAGTCCAAAAAATGTTTCTCTTTGATTTAATCCCTATGGAATTTGGAATGGTATTTATTTGAATACTATAGCTTATCATAGAGGTCTGTGCATTGTTCTTCCAATGTAGAATAATGTAGGACTTGCCCACAGAATTTAGCAGAAGCCCACGTAACCTGAAGAGCCTGTCGGTGTGGCTGTCCACACCGCTGGTGAGACTGGCTTCAGGCAGGGCCAAGTGAGCCACGGAGGCCCCAGCCCTGGCTGATGGCATGTCTGGAAAAGAGATGGGAGTCAGACTGGCTAGATCTTTCTGTTACAATGAACTTGTACTTGTGTTCAGGAAATTTGTTCATTATACCCTTGAAAACAAGCCTCTACCTTATTAATTCTACTAGTGCAAGACTGTTTAGGGTGAAAGAATTTATTTAATTTTTAGCACTTCTAGGCGCTTCCAGTGATCTCATTAGAGAGAAAAAGTCCTTCTCACTTTGGAAAACTTCTATTAATGTTATCTGTGTTTTGGGCATTACTTTTTCTTTCCTTTTTTTTTTTTTGTAATAATTGTTTTGACATAATTTTAGATTTACAGGAGAGTTGATGTAAATACGGGTAAAACAGAGAGTTCCTGTTACCTTTCTCCCAAATTCCCCAAACGTTTACATCCCACATAACCATGGTATATTAATCAAAATGAAGAACATTGGTACAACACTATTAACTAAACTAGAAACTTCTCCAGTTTTTTCAGTAATGACTGTTTTCTGTTCCAGAATCCAATCCAAGATTCCCCATATTTAGTTAACATTACTTTTTAAATTTTATTTTTTAAAGTAATCAAAAATATGTTGGGCCAGTTTATTTTTTATGTTTACTCACCAGGCTAGTTTATAAGAATTACAAAGTGCTAGCTCTGCATTTTAAAGATGGGCTGTCGAGTCTCAAGCTTTTCTCTTGTTCTGCTGCTCAGCATCTGCGCCAGGTGGGGGTAGTGGGCAAATTTGTGGAGTTCTTCGGGCCAGGAGTACCCCAGTTGTCCATTGCTGACCGAGCTACAATTGCGAACATGTGTCCAGAGTATGGAGCGACTGCTGCCTTCTTCCCGGTTGATGACGTTAGCATCAAGTACCTGGTGCAGACGGGTAAGTGCAGACCCGTGAGAGCGGAAGGCCCTGGGTCAGGCTTCCTGGAACTCTGAGGATCAGAGCGCGCTTTCTGCCTCTGCCCCTTGGAGTGCACACGGTCACATTTATTGGGTTGGTTTTTTTTGTTTTGTTTTGTTTTCCTTTTCTCTGCGGAATCAAAATGGTTGTCAGGATTTCAGAAATATGACATAGACACAGTGCAGCCAGTAGAAAGAGCTCAGGTATTCTGGAAACCTAGATGTTTGTACTGGTTTTCTACTACTGGTTATTTGACGGGAAGCAAGTGATCTTGGCAATGAAGGTGTGCTCTGATGATGTACTAAGCCTGAGGTCCTCTGAATGGAGGACAAGGACCAAAGAGAGGGGGAGTTTTTACAGGTAGGACCAGAATCTGCTTCAGAAAATAGACCAGATCAGTGAATGACCCCCAGTAAATAGCAGCATCAGCCAGAGAATCAGAATATTCGACAGAAAGGTGAAATAGCAGCCGAAATTTAGGTGTGTGTGTGTAAGCGAAATGCGCCTTCCTTGTGTGACTGCTGGTGGAGGTATTCGTCTCACCAGGACATCTTAACCTCTGTTACTTGTTATTTCTTAAAACACCCATTTAGGTCGTGATGAAGAAAAAGTGAAGCAGATGAAAAAGTATCTTCAAGCTGTAGGAATGTTTCGGGATTTCAGTGACCCCTCTCAAGACCCAGACTTTGCCCAGGTATGAGAGAGTGTGTTTCCTTTTCCTCGAGGCTGTGATTTTAGTTGTGTATGTTTTTTTCTGAGGGGGCATACTTGTAGGAAATTAGTCACTGCCAAGTCATCACAGAAGAACAAGGTTTTAAAAGACTGAAACAATTAAGAGGATAAGGAATTGTAAACATAAAATAACTTCTTCCTTTTCTCCTGGCCAATAAGTTGAGTGGGCACCCCATTTCTGACCTACTGACTGACTCCCCTAATGTGGAAGACCTTTGAAGATGGCTTCGCCAGAGGGAGTAGGGCTGTTTAAAGGCTCATCTCATCACTGCAGATGAAAAAGAAATGGGGGTAGAGCATAGCAGTTAGTTCTGGTTTATCCAGTGATTTACCTTCATTCATTTTCTAGGGGGCAAACTGATTCCACATTTTTCTGGACAGGCAAGCCCAGAGGGTCACCTAGATGTGGGAGCCTGGTTTCGTTTCACAGTATACTTGAGGGACGGTAATATGCAGTCAGACCCAGGCCCATTGCCTGGCACTGATGCCTGAATGGCGGCATCCTACCAAATCATTTTAGAAAAAAGTACAATGGTTTATGTATCATTTTAGTAGAAAGCCCATCTCAAACGAAGCTCACCATTAAAAAGGATGCATCAGCTGCTTTGCAAAGACGGATGCATAGAAGACGCTAGCCACCAGCTGGGCACACACCCTGGTCTTTCTGGGAGGTGACAAGGCTTCCTGCCTGTCCCACGCCACTTATGTGCCCATCCTGATCTTTGGAAATTCATTCCTTAAGCATTAAAAAGAACATAGAGTCCTTGTTTATGAATGTGATGGTTTAGTTTGTTTTTGTGGTTGTGGTGTTTTCGGTTCTGTGGCCCAGCTTGCGTTTTTTTTCTCCGAAGGTACGATGTCACTTCTTGAGTTCCTTCTCTTTTGGGTGGACAGGTTGTGGAATTAAATTTGAGAACGGTCGTGCCTTGCTGCAGTGGACCAAAAAGGCCTCAGGACAAAGTCGCCGTGACCGACATGAAAAAGGACTTTGAGAACTGCCTCGGAGCCAAGGTAGGGGCCGGGGAGAGGCAGGTGGAAGTCCCCCCTCCCAACCCAGCCCTGTGCCCCGTGTCTTAGAGCCCACGCTGCTTTCCACCACCACCCCCCATGATGAAGCTTCCCGAAGCCTGACGCTGAGGGCGTTTCTTCTCCATCCGGAAGTCCTCGGTGCCTCTCCCATTAGCCGAGGGCCACACAGCTTCCTTAGAGCCCTTTACCATCTGTGAACACAACTCAGCCACACATCTGCTTTTCCTGTAACTCTCATCACACTATGCACTCGACTTGCCCCAGCTTTTCTGGCCATTGTACTTTGGTTCATGCCCCGCCTCCCCCCACCTGGATGGCTCCTCCCCCTCCCTGCATGTCAGTGTCTCTCAGCCTCCACAGCATGGCCTCACATCTCATAGCAGAACGTCATCCGTCCCTCGTTTGAACCTTCATGACACTTGGTCTGAAACCCTTGGATGGCATCCATGTTCTTGAACTTACATTGCTGGTCCTTTATATTATTTGCAGGTCTGATTTCCCTTATTGGACTGTATGTTTGAGTAGAGGATGTGTGTCAGAATCACCTTTATACTCCACAAAGTACCTAGCATCTTGTATGCAGATTTTCGATGAACATCTCCCCAAATGATGATTAAGATATTTGATAAGTTTTATCCTGGGGCCACCAGCATGACACCAAATGTTCAGCTGTACTTGATTTGCTTTATTGACCATGATTAGTTGAATCTGGCCAAAAGGACACCTTTTTCTAAATTTCCATCATTTTAGAATCAGTGGCCTTGGTTCATATCCATGAAACTCTACAATAATGTCATCGGGTTTAATTAGACTAACTTGGAACTAAATTTGTAGTTACAGCATTTCCATTTTTGAGATGAGAAGCAAGTCAGCATTAATAGGACTTCAAAGCAGAGGGAGAGTCAGAACTTATGACTGCCTTTTATAAAGGTTTAAAAACAATAAAGAGGACTTTCAGTTTTCTGTAGCATTTCAGATGAGATGTTTATATTTTGCTAAAATTGGCTTTTAAAATTATAGTTACCAAGGTATTTTTTTTCCTTCTAAAGTGACACTATTTCACTGTGTTTCTTTTCTTCCATTTTTTTTTTTCTTCCCGTAGCAAGGGTTTAAAGGATTCCAGGTTGCTCTGGACCATCATAATGACCATAAGACGTTTATCTATAATAATAGCGAATTCACCCTCACTCATGGTTCGGTGGTCATCGCTGCCATTACCAGCTGCACAAACACCAGTAATCCATCTGTGATGTTAGGAGCAGGTGAGTGCATCTGAATTCCTCCCCGTGGTCATGTGGACGTGTGGGTGGAAATCTTTCAAGACACGACCCTGGGGCTTACCTGAATCTACATGTAGTTCCCTGAACCTTGTCTTTTCCAGATGCAGAGATTTGTTGGTCCAGAAGTGTTTACACAGTAATGAGTGTTCAAAGCAAAGTATGTAAAGTAGAATATGTAATACATACTAGTCTTTAGAATTAACGTGGAAAATAAGTAGAAGAAAGCAAAAAAAAAAAAAAAAGATGAATTTCTGGTAAAGCTTAGAATCTTGTGTCAGACTGTAGGAGAAAAAAAAAACTGTTTTCATATCACAGATTAGTCTCTTTAAAACCCCTGATAGGCCTTTTTGTACACTGGACTTCAGTCTCTTAGAAGTATTGTAAGTGCATCTGAATTAGGGCACAGGGCACTGGCTCGTAAAACTTACTTGGCTGTTACGCAATTCAGGTCAAGTAGTTAATATTTACATACCAAGTTTTATTAATAGAAGTCTCTTTAGTGTCCAGATTTTTTTTTATCATTGCCAAGAGTTCCTGTTGTGTCCACAGACCAGATATCATCGAAGAGTTCTTTCTTTATAAAGTGCACAAGTACATAAGGAAAACCTTCTTTGTCCAAGAATTCATCTGTTGATCCCTAAGCTTTTCTTGTCTGGAGCAAACAGGTTTCCTCAAGACAAGTCACCAGCTTGTCTCTAGCTTTTTGTGCCTTTTTACCCCCACTCCTCATTTCTTTCCAAATTCTATGATACGTTGTTAAGAGAGCACCCAGTGTTTCTGTAATAGTCTCTGTATCTGCCAAAATTCCAGTGGCCTAGAGCTCTTGATTTTCTACTTTAAAAGAATACCTGGGGACTAGAATTTTACTCTAGACTGACTGCACTCCTCACCAACCAGTACACAGTTCATATCCTTTAAGAAAGGGCCCTACCAATTATAATTTTCATCCAAATAAAATGTAATTAGAAAGACTGCTTTCCCTCCCAAAGTTAAAATTTATTCTATAGTATATTCCTAAATGTTTTTTAAGTTTATCTTTTGAAAAAAAAAAAAGAAGCCTATCTCTTCATTTCCTTGACTAATTTTGAGTTTACTGCATCCGTGTAAATGACTGTGGGCCAGTGAGCTGTTGATTTGTGCTCGGTAGCAGAAAGAGCAGAAAACACCACGAACGGAGCTTTGTCAGGCGGTGGCAGGCGACGCAAACCGAGGGGTCGGTCTCTTTCCTGAACCCGCCCTGGCACCTAGAGCGGGCAGCCATCCCACACTGTGTCGGTGTTGACCATTTCACAGGCCTGTTAGCCAAGAAAGCTGTGAATGCTGGCCTGAACGTGAAGCCTTACATCAAAACCAGCCTGTCTCCTGGAAGCGGTGTGGTCACCTACTACCTGCGAGAGAGCGGGGTCATGCCGTATCTGTCCCAGCTTGGGTGAGGAGGAATTTTCTTTTACACCATCACTCGGGTTGTATTTTATTCCACATGTGTCTCGCCGTGTCACTGTGTAACACACATCAGCTCATCTGATGGTATCTAATGAGTCTTGTTAGCCAGTGAGGAGACTTCAGCCCTTCCGTTCCCACGGAGTCGGGCCCTCCTGTGGACAGTTGTGCTGGTTGTTCATCAGACAAGGGCACCCTTGAAGGGCAAAGCAGGGCTGAAATCAAGCCTGTGCTATGGTGTTGCGCTGCACCCTTCTGGAGGACGGGGTGCCTTTTCTCAATCAACAGAGGTTACGCAATGGGCTAGCGTTGGCTCAGCCACTGAGAGGCTGAGCTAAAATGGCTAAAAATGTTTAAATTCCTTGGCATAAATGAATCATTTGCTACCAAATACAATTTCTCCAGTTTCCCCACTATTCCTAATTTGGATGAGAAGGATTTTTTTTTTTTTTTTTACAACGCTCCTGAGAATGAAAGCTTTATAGGAACAGTACTACACTTATTCCACGTGCTGCTGGTCTCTTTAAGTTAGCGGTCTCTAGAACTGTCCTTGGCAGAGCGGCTCACTGAGACTCACTCTCCGCCTTGCTTCTCTTCCTGCGCCTAGGTTTGACGTGGTGGGCTACGGTTGCATGACCTGCATTGGCAACAGCGGGCCCTTACCTGAACCTGTGGTCGAAGCCATCACGCAGGTAATGGCCGAGGAGCCTATGGGGCTTCGGAGCAGTTGGCTCTTTTCATATGATGTGTGCCCGGAATGCTGGTCGTCTCAGGAAGGCCCAGGGCAGCAGGCAATGTGTTTAGACATACAGTCTTTGGAGTCAAGGTAACCTGACTAGCAGTCTACCTTGTGCCTCAGTTTTCCCAGCTGTAAATTGGGGATGATGATAGGACCTGTTTCACAGAGTTGTGAGCACGGAGATGGACGTGAAGGACTTGGAGCAGTGCCTGGCACACACGGGCTCTTGCACTACAGACGGCTCCAGGACTCTGTGTGCCTGGTCACCTGAAACCTGGCTCCAAGTTAGACACGTCTCCACGCAAACAGTGCAATCGAAACTACATTGCATGGGCTTGATTTTTGGCCCGTAAATTCTGTAGCATTGAGAAGCACGATTTGGTTTGCCTGAATTACAGAACCGATGGAGGTCAGTGTGGCTTCCTTTAGCTTTCAACTAACTGTTGGACTGTTCTCAGGCCCCAGGCAGCGAAGTCCCCAGGATGCTGCCTTCTGACGCACCTGGGATTTCCTCGGGAGCAGAAACCATGTCTCTCGGTGTCCTCTGACCCAGAGTGTCTCCCCAGGGACACCCATGTGTACTTTTCTCCCTGCAGGCAGAGGACCAGGTGAAAGGGAGGTTAAAGAACTGCCCCCGTGATGGGAGAGTTCAGCAGGTGGTCTATGACAAAAAGCCTGGGCCCCTTCTCCGTGTGACCTGATCTTTCTCTTGCCGGACTCAGGGAGATCTGGTCGCTGTCGGAGTACTATCTGGGAACAGGAATTTTGAAGGTCGAGTCCACCCCAATACCCGGGCCAACTATTTAGCCTCTCCACCCTTGGTGATAGCCTATGCGATTGCTGGGACCATCAGGATCAACTTTGAGAAAGAGCCACTGGGTAAGATGTCGTTTGTGTGGCTGCCCTTCACTGTTTCCAGTGAATTTGAAAATATTACTGGAGGAAAAGTAACCACTTTTGTTAATAAATAACGATACGTAGAACTAACAAAGATGAGGAGAGTCTTGTCTTTTCTCCCCCATACACGGCGAAGACAGAACTGGAACAGACGAGAATCAGCTAAGGACAAGGGACGACAAAAGGAAATTAATCTGCAAAGTCAGAGAGAGCGTGCTATTCTGGCTTCTTCCCCAGTTCTTTCTCTTTCTAGCTCCTGCTTTTATCTAATGCGACACACTGTTTTAACGTATCCTAATCTGGAGAAATGATGCTTTGTGTCCTTCCCTCTGGAGGTCTTGCTGTGTCCTCCTCAGTCGTTCTCAGTAGATTCAATACTATGACAACAGCGCCCCTTCAGTTCACTTTTAGGAAAGCCCCACTAGAGTTGTAGTTGACCCTCATGTGTGGATTCGATATTTGCAGATTTGCCTCTTCACTAAAATGTAGCTTAACCCCCAAATCAAGACTCGTCTTGCGTTGCCTCCATGGTCATTTGCAGACACACACACAGGGATGCAGGCTTCGTGCACTCAACGTGCGCGTTCTCAGCTGCAGCCAGACGAGGCAGGGCTCTGCTTCTCCCCTCAGCTCTCATGCTGTAAATACGTATCCTGTTCGTGCTCCGTGTAGTGCCACGTCTTTCCACATTTTTGTGGTTTTGGTGATTTCACTTTTTAAAATAGCCCCCAAGCGTAGTGCTGAAGTGCCACCTAGCGCACGGATGCCCACGAAGGCTGTGGGGTGCCCTGTGGGAGGCAGACTTCGTTCAGGCATGAGTTGTAGTGCTGTTGGCTGGGACTTCGGCATTAACGCATCAGCAGGATGTCCTAGGGAAGGTGTCTTTAAGCCGAAGCACACGTGAAGCAAGATTACGTATTGATGGGGTGCCGAAAACGTTGTGACGAGAGGCTGTCAGGAGCCTAACCCACATCCCCCAGCGCCAGCGATTCACGCTTCACTACACAGTGTTTGCATGGACCTCACAGAACATTTCTACGGAGAATGGGATTTGACTGGATGGGATCATGAAAATGGGGGATTAAATGCAGTTTTTCTCCTTAATAAACTTGTTTTCCCCAGGGGTCAATGCAAAGGGACAACAGGTATTTCTGAAAGACATCTGGCCAACCAGAGACGAGATCCAGGCGGTGGAGCGTCAGTACGTGATCCCTGGCATGTTTAAGGAGGTCTACCAGAAGATAGAGGTGAGGTCCCCACTCACTCTGCCCTCATGCGTCCAGGGGACAGCCGTTCCTTTGTGGCATGTCTGCAGACCCCGAGGCTGATGGCGGTGGAAACTAGAGAAAGTCACATTTCTTTCTTCAGATAACCAAGGAAGTGGTTCTCAGTCATTTTCTCCTGTGACTTACAGTTTTACACACTCTACACTCCCCAGATGTTCCCAGATCTGGACAAGGTCCCAGATTTGGCAGCAGCCTCAAAAAGAGAGGCCTTAGGTTGTGTGTGATTCCTAGCCAGCTCGCCATAACCACCAGCCCCGCCCCCCACCCCGAGTGTCACTGAGGTGGAGTTCATTGGTTGGATACACCTCTCAGAACTATTTGGATGCTTAAAAAAAATTTAAAAAACCACTGAGGAAAAAGCACCAAACTATTAAAATAAATAAACCTTTCTGTGCATTTGACAAATAGGGAGAAAATGTGTGGGGGCTCAGTATCGTTTTCTGAGACCCTTAGATGTTATTCCTTTCTCTGCCCTCTGTGTTAGGCTGACCCAAGGAATGCTGACTGGGGCTTGGGTTTGAAATAAGAGAGCAGACTCTCTGGGGAAGAGGGTCAAATGGGGATCATATTCATGCACCATGCCCTCCCACAAGTTGCTCATCAGGAAGTGGTATGAGCAAGCTTGTTGGGCATTGGGTTAAATGCATTTCTCCAAAGGCTGAGATCATGGCCCCGTGGAGACAGTCCAAGCTGACTTTAATGCATAGCAGTGGTCATTTGCTATCCAGTGTCCACATGACCTGGACATCTACTTCCACCAATCTTCAGAGAGTAAATGATTTCCCCTTTGGTACAATCTGAATTACTGTTTCCTAAGTTATATTATGTATATGGATTAGTTATCTATTGCTGTACAACAAATTATCCCAAAACTTAGAAACACCATTTATTATCTCATGATTCCTGTGGTTCAGAAATCCATGTGTGGCTTACCTGGGTGCCTCTGCCTTCAGGCTCCAACCAAGGTGTCCTTTGGTGCTGCAGCTCATCTGAAGGCTCAGCTGGGGGAGGATCCACTTCCAAGGCCATTTGCGTGGTTGTTGGCAGGATAACACGCCTCACAGGCTGTCGGACCGAGGGCCTCAGTTCCCTGCTGACAGTTCGCCAGAGGCCTCCCTCATTGCCTTGCTTGGGGATCTCTTCACATCTCACAGCATGGTCCTGCCTTCCATCAGAGCAAGCAGGAAAGGGTGAGAGAGACAGAAGGCAGTCTCTTTATAACCTGATCTTGGAAATGAGTCACTAGGTTCAGCCCACACCCAGCAGAAGGCGACTGCTTAAGGGTGTGCATGCCAGGGAGGTGGGGGGCAGGTCCTTGGGTCCATCTTTGAGGCTGCTTATCACAGTGTATATGTCTTTTTAAGTCATTGGGCATGACACTGTCTTAGTGTAAAGGAGCTCTTGTGTGTGACTAGAATAAGAACTGTTTTGGTTTTGGTTTTATTGAAGTATAGTTGACACACAACATTACATTGGTATCAGGTGTACAGCATAGTGATCGGACAACTCTGTGCATCACCCAGGTGTAGCTACCATCTGTCACCATTCAACACTATTACGATAGCATTGACTGAATTCCCTACGCTGTACCTTTCATCCCCATGACTTACTCATTCCGTAACTAGAAGTCTGTACCTCCCCCTCCCCTGTACCCCTTTTTGCCCATCCTCGCACCTCCCCTCCCCTCTGGCAACCATCAGTTAGTTCTCTGTGATTATGGATCTGTTCCTGCTTTGTTTGTTCATTTTGTTTTTGAGATTCCACATATCAAGGAAGTCATGGTATCTGTCTTTGTCTGACTATTCACTTGGCGTACCTGGAGGGTATTATGTTAAGAATGGTTTTTATA
>NC_138382.1:46038288-46077904 GCF_054177405.1 Leptonychotes weddellii
AAAAAAAAAAAAAGAATGGTTTTTATTGTACTCTTAGAATATATAGTTTCTGCTTGCATGTCAAACTTCCCTTAGAGTGGAATGTGATTAGATTTGCTTTTCTTTCTTTTATCTTTTTGTTTGTAAGACCGTGAATGAAAGGTGGAATGCCTTAGCAGCCCCATCGGACAAGCTGTATTGCTGGAATCCCAAATCTACATACATTAAGTCACCACCATTCTTTGAAAACCTGGTATGACTTTTTTATTTTTAACAAAATAAGTTTTTCAAAATGTTTCTTTCCTTATAGAATCTACTTGATTACCCTCTACCCTTGCTTTGACTACGCATTCCACTGAAACCTTTACAAACCCAAGCAGACAATACTGGGGAGAGTTCTAAGAAGCTGGGGTATTTGGTTCTAGTGGGCCTACAGTGTTTCTGTCCAGGGGTTCTGTGTGGCTGTGCGGAGACGCCCTGGCCATCCCGTACCACCTGGACATAGAAAAGTCTGAGGGATCGACCGTCCAAGCAAAACATCCCCGGGCCTGCTATATTTAAACCTTATACTCAAAAAAACAAGGGAAATCTTACCTATAACTGACGATCAAGGAGTCCGTGCTCTCCTGGGTGGGAAGAGGAGGGGAGTGGAAGTTAGGATTCTAGCTGTCCTCAGCATCTGAGTTCCCTGGATGTGGAGACAGAGAAGGTCATTTGCAGCTCTATCGCTATTGCTTTTGAGGGAATCGTCCCAATACTTTGCCTCCCTGCAGGGGTGGGATGTGAATGTTTTGAGTAAATTCACCTTACTTTTCTAAGCACCCCTGATAAAACCAAAAAACCTAGAATTTTCTGTGCAGCGATGTACAGCTGTCATCCGGTTTGGGTCCACAGTGCACTGTGGAAACTGTTCAGACTCCCTGGTGACTTGCTGGAGAAAACCTGAGTCGTCACTAACTTGCTGTATTCTTTGCTAGAGCTTGGATATCCAGCACCCTAAATCTATAGTGGATGCCTACGTGCTGTTAAATTTGGGGGATTCCGTAACAACAGACCACATCTCTCCGGCTGGAAATATCGCAAGAAACAGCCCTGCTGCGCGCTACTTAACTAACAGAGGGTAAGTGTGAGTGAGGGGAAGAAAGACTAAAAGGCAAAAATGGAGTGAATGAGGCTAGTATTTCTTTTCACATGTTCTCTTTTCAATCAGACTGATTTTTCAGTGAACCCTGAGGCTTGAAAACCAGTCACCCTATCTGTTTGCTGCTTTCCAGCTTCCTTGGGAGATTCTGTCAGCAGGGAAACCCCAGCAGAGGGGATTTTCCTTCTGCGTGTGTCCCCATTAGAGTCCAGGCTCTGCTCTCAGCCTGTGGCGCACTTGGCAGGGGTATCCCTTGCCCTGCGATGCTGCGTCCTGCCTGAGACACGTAGTGACTACGGATTTGCCGCTGACGCGTCCATCGACCAATCCTTCAGTCACAGACTGACTTTAACGGGTACTATACCAGTATTATCTACTGTCCTCTAATACGCCGAGAGTGATCGGAGCCCGTCCCAGATCTGACTTTCCATGAGAATCATCTGGGGAGATAAAGATTCCTGTCTCCCATCCGCACCTTCCGAATCAGTGTCTAAAGTGATGGGCCCAGAGCTAATCTAAGAACAAAATCCAACACCTTTTTCGTTCTTTCTTGCCTTCTTTCCTTTTTTTTTGTCAGTGGGAGAGGAAAACGGCCTTGGCCCCGTCTCGCTTTCCTGGTGGCTAAGGTGTTTTCTTCACACCTCCCTGTCCTACTGAGCCCCACTCAGTCTCTGCCTCCTGGTGCATCCTATGGGACAGTCATGTTCAGAGCAAAAGTATTCCACGTTCCCCAGAGATAGGAGTGCTGTAAGTTTCAGAAGCTAGCCCACCTCTGGAGCAGGGGATGCACTGGAGTCTATCTCAAGATTTTTTTAACACGGGGCAACTACTGTATTAAATGTACAGGGACTTCTTACACACAGACACATATGGTAAGGGTCTAAAGGGATATGATTGTACTTCGAGTGGGAGTCATCGAGCGGAGAAGGGCAGGTGATATTTGAGAGGGGTCGGCGAATCCCTGCTCTTCCCCTCCCCCAAGCCACTCTGGCTATATTGGTGGCTGCCTTGCTTGTTGAATGTTCCAGGCAAAGGCAAATACCCTTCTGCCTGAGAGCCTTTGGTTGAGCTGGCTGTTTTTTCCTCTTGGATGCTCTTCCCCAAAATAGCTGTCTGGCTAACTCCCTTGCCAGTTCAAGTCTTCCTCCATGAGGTCACCCACACTGGACTCCTGTTCTCCTCGCCTTGATCTACTTTTTTTTCCCCTCAGTTATTAACCACAATCTAGTAACACTTGTGTAAGATACTCATTTTCTTATTATGATTATTTCTTTGTCTCCACCTTTTAGAATGTAAGCCCTGCAAAGGCAGGGATCTTCATCTATGTTGTTCCTTGATCTACCTCAAGCCCTGAGAACAGTTCTTGGCACATAGCTGGGGCTCAATAAAGAGTTGTTGAATGAATGAATGAATGAATGAA
This sequence comes from Leptonychotes weddellii, assembly GCF_054177405.1. Taxonomy (NCBI): domain Eukaryota; kingdom Metazoa; phylum Chordata; class Mammalia; order Carnivora; family Phocidae; genus Leptonychotes; species Leptonychotes weddellii. Next base: position 46,040,829 of record NC_138382.1, read on the forward strand.
TGGGAGAAAAGGATTCACCAACAAACAGCGAAACAAAGCGGTTGAGGCTGGAGAAAGAAACTAAGAAAACAAGCAGTGATTTTTTTGATTGCTGATTGTTGACACTTTTGAGACATGGACTATATAGGGAATGGAATGAAAAGAAATATCATACCTTCCCAGCAAAGTGCACGTATCCCCAACATTCTGGATATAATTTCAGGAGTTTGTAGACACGCTCACCTGCTCCTAAAGCCTAAACTCTCTCAGTCTTCAGATCACATCTTACCGTGAGATCAGATTACCACTCACACACACATCCTACCATTTTAAGAAACAGCTCAGTGAGCTGACAGCTGTGTTAATTGTAAGATGTTCCTGCTATCACAAAGTATCCTTTAACTGGAGCCCACAGACAAGATTTTTCCTTGATTTCAGGACCAGGAAGAGCTGTTCCGTCTCTTCAGCACTGCTCTGATTTTTATCTTATGAAAAATGTAAATCATGTTGCCAGTCATGTGTCTGCCCAATACATTGAGTTCTTGATGACTTGCGGACAAATTTATACCTCCTTCCAGGTAGTTTACAGAATGTATTTTGTGTTTCCCTCATTCTTGGCTCCACCTGACTGGCCCACACTGATTACTCTTTTGGTTTCCTTTTTCTTACCCATTTTGAATATTTTATCTTTTGTGAAGTTTTCTAGGCTACCCTACTCAATCAGTAAAATAAATACTCATTAGAGTTCCTCCTGGTTTTTCTACCCAGATTTATAAGACTAGAAGTTGGTCCTGGGAGAATGCTGATTTCCCCCTTTCACTGCCCCACCTCTGACCTCTGACTCTACCCTCAGCAGAAGATACAGAAACAGCTTTTCTGCCTTGGAGAGCGATGCTTAGTAGACTTAGAGGGATATCTAGGTCTATGGTTTTCTCTTTTCTTAATGGAAGCTAAGTTTAATCTTTTCTCCATTCACTAACCTAGCTCCTCTCCTGCTTGCATTATTAGCTTGACTCCACGAGAATTCAACTCCTATGGCTCCCGCCGAGGTAATGATGCCATCATGGCACGGGGGACGTTTGCCAACATTCGCTTATTAAACAAACTTTTGAACAAGCAGGCACCACAGACTATCCATCTGCCTTCTGGAGAAATTGTGAGTACTGTGTCTTTGTCAGGCTCTGGGCGGTTGGATATTTACACAGTCACCTTCCTTTGGGTCTCATTTTTTCTTCATAGCCCCATGCTACCTCTTGTTTCGAGAGAGTTCATCACGGATAGAGATGCCCTTTTAAGTTTTACAACTTTCTCTTCCTGCTTAGAGATTCTGCTTCGTGGTTTCCTGGGAGTTGAATTTACGAAGGCTCTGAGTGAAATGTGGTCAGTTCAGAGTATTTAAGGGGGAACTTCCAGGTTAAGATAGAGGATATTTATCAACAGGTGCTATTGTATGACTTTATTAACATTTAAGTCCCCATCCCACGAGAAGGAGGAACATAGAGGCCCGCGGAGGCCTGCCTGGGTCCTGACGGGAGCTCTTTGCAGTTGGCCTGTTACAGCGAACTCTTCATTCCCAGATGCCTTGGAGGGAGGGCTTGTGCTTTGAGTCCGACATACTGGCTGTGGAGCCTTCAGCAAGTTATTGCCCTCTCTGAGCCTGATTTTTCTGACCTGCGAAGTAGGATATCCACCCTGTAAGGTTCTGAGGCTTAAGCTTAAATGGAAAGACGTGTATACAACACAGAGCAGAGTATCTGGCGCATGTCATGGGTCCTCGGTGTTGCTTCCTTTCCCAGCAGATGCTGCAAAACTGCTTGAGAACTGTTTGTTACTTGAGAAATCACCCTCCTGACTTACTTAAAAATAATAACAGCTAGTATTTATATGGAATTTATTACATTCCATGTACTGTTCTAAGCTCTTTGCCTATATTGACTTATTTAATCCTCATAACAGCCCTTTGAGGGAGGTACCATAATTGTCCATCTTTTAAGATAATAAAAATGGAGATTAAAACCCAGGGAGTCTGGGGACACCTGGGTGGCTCAGTCGGTGGAGCATCCGACTCTTGGTTTCAGCTTAGGTCGAGATCTTGGAGTTGTGAGATCGAGCCCCGCCAACAGTCTCTGCGCTAGGCCTGGAGTCTGCATAAGTTTCTCTCTCTTCCTCTGCCTCTCCCCGCCCCCCAAAATCAATCAATCAATCAATCTTCAAAACAAAACCCAGGGAGTCTGGCTCCAACGTCAGTGCGGTTTATCACCACCCATACCACCTCACTTGTAACAGATTATATTTTGGTAAAGCAAACTCTTTATAGGTAATCACTGATCACCAGGACCCAACACAAAGTCAGCACCCAGTAGGTAGGTGTTCAGTGAAGAGCAGGGATGATAAACAAACTATTAAAGATAGTTAGCTGGTAGAATGCCCAAGAGACAAGGGGAAAGATATGCAGTATAGACACTTGGGGGGACTCCTGTGTATTGGCTGTCACAGTGAACCTCACGAATTTACAAGCCTTGCCATGACATAGAACTTCTGGTCAGATGGTCAGAGCCTCATCTTAAATAAGGAGACAGAATCAGAGATGCACAGACATTTGAGCCAAGCCTTGAACTTGAAAGATAGACCTAGACAAAGAACGGTGGGGAAGGGAAAGAAAACAGAGATAATGCAAAGAGTAGAAGAAAACGAAGAAAAGATTATCTTCTCAGAGTGGTGAAATGATTTTCTGTTGGCATAAAGTAATCAAAGGACGAGAAAGGGCTCTTGATAAAAAATAGTAATTAAAAAAGAAAGAAAAGGCTGTTAACAAAAAAAAAAAAGCCCCTAAAAAATTTTCACAGAAAAAGTTGATTAGTTGAGAAAATCTTTCAGAATATAGACCAGAAAGACAAAGGAAAAATTAGAGAGAAAATATAAGAAAATTAAAGACTGAAATGAGGAGGCTCAGCATCTGACTAAACAGAGATGCTAAGAAGAGAAGAAAGGAAATTATCCGGGAAGTAACACAAGGAAAATACCCCGACTTCAAGATCCGACTCCACATGACATCCACTGAATACCCACATGATTACGGAAGACCAGCTCCAAATCGCTTCAGTATGAAGTTAGGAACAGCAGAGATAAGGAGAAGATCTACAAACTTCCAAAGGGGGAAAAACAACTTCTGTGCAATGTGCTGGAGATCAGAAGTGCTCAAACCAACACTGGAAACTTAGACTGGCTTGCACCCCCAAATACCATGTCCCATGTTAAAGTAATAACACATTCAGATTCAAAAACTTTAAAAATACTCCTCAGTCCCTGTCTCAGGAAGCTACTTGGTGAATGCATTTTACCAAAATGAGAGAATAAGCCCAAAAAGGGGAAGTTGTAGGATACAGGAAAAGGAAATGCAGGGAATTCCCAGGATGTTGGTGAAGGAAGATTCTTCCATTATAGGAATGCACCATCTCTAGAGAAGAATCAGTCCAAATTAGAATAGGACTGAAGCTCCTGGAGAGAGATCTCTATGGAAAAGATTTTTAAATGACAGACTGCCTGATACATTTGAATGTGTTTAGAGAAGATGTGTACTTTAGGCAGAGTGTTTGGGGATTAATTGATGGGTAGTGACATAGAAACAGGTGAGTACACACACAAAAAGAAAATAATTAATTCCAATGGAAATTTTTTTGATTACCAAGAAAAGGAATTCAGAGTACATTACCTGTCTCAGCTATAAATAACATTCACATAGTCAATGTAGTGCAAACACCAAATACTGACTTACCCAAAACGTATGACATAATTATATTGGGAGGCTGGGGAGAGAACTAAATCCCCGGGGTGCCTGGGTGGCCCAGTCAGTTAAGCATCTGACTCTTGATTTCAGCTCAGATCGTGATCTCGGGGTCCTGGGATCGAGCCCTGCATTGGGCTTTGCGCTCAGTGGGGAATCTGCTTCAGGATTCTCTCCCTCTCCTTCTGTCCCTCCTTCCACTCACGTATGCACTCTCTCTCTCTCAATTAAATAAATAAAATCTTTTTAAAAAGAGAGGGAGAACTAAATCCCCACTAAAGCAGGAAATTGATAGATAACAAAAATGGAGAAATAGAGAACTGGTAGTTTAAATATAATACTGGAGATACAGAGGAACAATAACGGAAGAAACAACCAAATTTTATGTCCTCTTTTTTTTTTTTTTAAAGATTTTATTTATTTACTTGACAGAGAAAGAGCAGGAGAGCACAAGCAGGGGAGAGAGGCAGAGGGAAAGGGAGAAGCAGGCTCCCTGGTGAGCAAGGGACTCAATCCCAAGACCCTGGGATCATGACCTGAGCTGAAGGCAGTTGCTTAACCAACTGAGCCACCCAGGTGCCCCATCGTCATCTTTAGAAGAGAGGGAATGTGTAGGGAGCTGTTGCTTTATAAGCTCCCCAGATTTGGGTAACACCATGTGGAGCTAACCACAGGCTCCATCAGCCCACCGAAATAGTAATTTGGGAAAGCTTACTTGAGAGGTTGATTACACACCTTTTTAGAGCTTCTTTTGAAGGAAACCCTTTCTTGAGGGATTTTTTCTTTTTTTACTTAAGTAGCCAGGAAGAACAATTGTTTCATATCACCAGCAATGATATCAAATGTCTTTGTGAAGTCTTGGCACAGAGAATATTCAGAATTCTTGTGAGAAACAAATGAAGCTGTTTGTGGAAGATGTTTCTCATATATACCAAAATACTAGTTAATCCTCTCCTGTTCAGTATTGATCTGTGCTTCCACCCGTGTTTCTACTGTCTCTGCCTTGACCTCCTTGTAGAAGGGTGACTGATACAAGTTTGCATTTTGGGGCGCCTGGGTGACCCAGAGTGTTAAGCAGCTGACTCTTAATTTTGGCTCAGGTCATGATCTCAGGGCCCTGGAATCGAGGCCTCCACCAGGCTCTGCACTCAGCGGGGAGTCTGCATGAAGCTTCTCTCTCTCCCTCTGCCTCTCCCTGCACTCGCTATCTAAAATAAATAAGTGTATGTATGTTTGCATTTTATATAATTTCAGAACATGTCACCTTCTTTGTGGTTGCTACCCTTCACAAGTGACCATCACTGAGTCTCTAGACTGAGTCAAAACCCAGGTTTAGATGGGATTCTCTGTTTCCTAAGCTTTAAAATAGTTTAATCAATGGAAGAGGGGGAAAAATCTGATCGACTTTCTTTCTTTTCCCTTGATGCCTTAGGATTTGAATGTTTTTCTAAAACCAGGACAAAAACTAGGCATTTTAGTTAAAAGAACATAAAATTCATTGGTAGAGGTGAATTGGAGATTTGTAACACAGGCCACTGATTGGTTGAGTTTTCTGTTGGCTTTGTTTTGACTTGGGCCACTGAAGACCCTGTGCTTCTCACCAGGTCCCCCTGGCCTGTGTCCACACTCTGCTGCATCTGTAAACCTTGCTTTTCTCTTCCTCAGCTTGACGTGTTCGATGCCGCGGAGCAGTACCAGCAGGCAGGCCTTCCCCTGATCGTTCTGGCCGGGAAAGAGTATGGCTCAGGCAGCTCCCGAGACTGGGCGGCCAAGGGCCCTTTCCTCCTGGTGAGTGTGACGTGGAGGGACCCCAGCAGGCAAGCTCAGCAAAGCATGTGATGTTTGTTCAGCTCCTGCTTCTTGGCGGATCTGCCTTTACCCCACTCAGTGAAGGGTAATCCAGAGTTGAACCGGTTCCTTAGATCAGATACTCCTATTCTGGGAACCATGGATCTTTGGACGTGTCTGTGGAGCAGTTGGGAGGAGGGTCTGTGAAGTCTCTGAAATTATTTTCAAATGTGTGTATGTATGTCTTCTTTTTGTGGGGAAAAATGGCATGGTTTTCCTAATATTCAGGTTGAGGATGGGACATGTATTTCAGGCTGTAGTCCCAGGCGAGGCATAAGTCCGGACGCTGCTCCCGTGTTGTCCCTCAGGAGGTTCAGGGAAGGGTAAAAGTAAGGAGCTGGTGCTTTGGACAGACTTGGGGAGTGCACTTCAAGTGGCCTTTCACTGCCTCTGAGTCGGCTTATAGACTCTCAAGAGTAAAGGACGCGCTCTCTGGATGTAGACAGACAGCTCTTGAGAACCTGAGGCCATTTCAGGGCCTGAGCCGCTTGAGGCGTCCCCATGGAGGCGTCCCCATGGAGGGGCCGTGCAGGGAACAGATGGTTCTTACCTCTGGAGCATCTCCTGGCCCCAAAAGCAGGGAAGAGTCCTGCTACTCAGCCTGCATTCTCAGGGTAGGGGAAGATGACTTAACTGGTGCCAATCTCAGGGATTTATGGCTCGAGCAAATTAAACCTTGGGAAACACCGCATAGGGTGATTACCACACGTCCAGTAAAGAAGGCGGGGTCTGGCAGGCAGCTGTAAATCTCTTTGAACATCACACCTATTGCTTTGTTTTGTTTTTTATCAAGCATATTGCTTTGTGGGGGGAACAAAAGATGTTCTTTGATTACTTGGTAATATATCAAAAGTCTGCCTTTTCTAGAAGCTGCGGAAAAGAACCAGAGAAATTACAGAGGAGGAAAGGGTTTTAGGGATGGGGCTGGGAGCTGGCCATAGAAATGCAGCCGGTGGGGACCGTAAGAGCTGAAGGACGCCAAGAGAACTGGCACGCGAGGGGCCCCAGGCCCTAGGCTTCCGTACAGATTGGCCCCGAGTTCCGGCTGCCCCGGGCTGGGCCGCTCAGCAGTGCTGGGCTCTCCTCACAGCAGAGGGGGCTGGACGACTGGTTCTCAGCCCCGCGCAGCCCTTACCCAGCGTAGGGACGTGCATCGGACATGTTTACAAAGCTGCCACTCCCCCTCAGAGTGAACACATGTGCACGCAGATCCATACAGAGTATCTCCTGTTTTTGAACAGGAATTGCAAAAGCAGCACATCATTTCCTTTCTCTGTAGTATGTTCTGAAAGTTGCTTTTTCGGTTGTCTTTTGTGTCTGCACCTATTCAAGGGAAATAAAGGAAAAATTTATGTTGTTTTGCGGTGTGGATTCCAGATATAATGGAAGTGCGCTGAGAGATGTTGTATCACAAACAGCTAAGCGTGTGGTCAAACTGCATGAGTTCAATTACCAGACACCACCGCCCGTGTGGGTGAAGAGGGCACAATGGTAGCATCTCCCTCCGAGGGCTGGTGGAGGGTGGGATGGGAGAAGCCACTTTATTATGCTGCCTGTACATGGTAGGCAGTCAGTTCAGACCAGCTGCTGTGTTACTTATAACTAGAGTGACTGTTTATGTAAACAAGTCATTGGTACTTACAAAGAAGTTAGGTGTGAGAGGAGTTTGGACTGAAGAAGCCTTTTGTAAAGTTTCTGTGTATCTAAAGAAAATTGGAACTGTGTCCAAAGTACTGTCTTGGCTCCTCAGGGAATCAAAGCTGTCCTGGCTGAAAGTTACGAGCGCATTCACCGTAGTAACTTGGTGGGAATGGGGGTGATTCCCCTCGAATATCTCCCTGGGGAGACCGCAGACACCCTGGGACTCACAGGGCGGGAACGATACTCCATCATCATTCCAGAAAACCTCACACCACGAATGAAAGTGCAGGTCAAGGTAAGCCGGAGCCTCCCCATGCCAGGCCCAAGTAAACGGGACCGTGTGTTCATCATCAAACCCGCGAGAAGGAAATGAGTGGACTTGGGAAGGAAAACAGGCAGTGAGTAGGAGTGCGTTAGACCTACGAGTTCTGCTGGCGCCTGCTCTGCCTTCACAACACAGTGAGGGGGGGCACCTGTTGATGGATTACTTATTTCTGTTTACTCATGGAGTTACCATCAGTTCCTTTCTTCTCCCCAACCAGCCCCACTGTCTCCTCTGACTCCCAATCTCTCTTTAGCCCAGAAAAGAGTGTTAGAAGCTCGGAGACAGGACGTTTTCACATGATCTAAAAAAAACACCTTTTTTATTATCAAAATGTGAACAGACACACCCCATTCCTGAGCCTCACGCCAGGCTCCAGGTTTTGATTAGCCAAAAGGTAAAAGCGACAGCTCCCAAGGTGAGGCGGCGAGGCAGGTACCCAGTGCCGAGGCCCCAGGGTCAGCAGCTGGACCAGCTGCCTAGGGGACAACCTTAATGAGACTTCTGCCAACCCGCAGCTCCCAGAGAGGGTCTAGAAAATACCATCCCTAGCCTCACTAGTAGCTGCTGCCCCGAGAGACCTGGTCCTCAGGTGTCCGTCACCTCCATCATTGTACCCCATGGTGCTTTACTGTGCAGAGGAGTCGGCTGGGGATCTTGTCCAAATGCAGCCCCGGATTCACTGGGCTGGGCTGGAGCGAGGGACGGCACGCCCCTCCAGTGCTGCTGGCTCCGCTGGTGTGCGGACCACGCTTTGAGGGGCAGCCCTGAGGGCGGGGGGGGGGGCATCCCTCCTCACACAGCTGCCTGGCCTCCTCCCCCACTGGTTCTCCTCTGCTTCTTTGTCATCACAGCTGGATACCGGGAAGACCTTCCAGGCCATCATGAGGTTCGACACGGACGTGGAGCTCACTTATTTCCACAACGGGGGCATCCTCAACTACATGATCCGCAAGATGGCCAAGTAGGTCAGCTGTGCTCGGAGCCCTGTGCTTGGAGCTGCACCGGGGGAAGCGAAGCGCCACTAGCCCGCAGGGCCCTTGGTGCAGAGCATCCCCTGCGCGTGCCGGCCTCCCTGCATTGACGTAACTGGTGCCATTCCTCTGGGCACAGAATGCGCAGTTCCGACATCCTCTATTTTTGTGGATCTTTTTCTCTTTTTCTAGAATTTGGAAGCTAGAATGGTGGGAATGTCAGTAGTGCCAGAAAGAGAGAACTTGAGCTTGTCTGTAAAGTCACTGATCACAGAATGTCGATTTTTCACTCTTGGCCTGTTATGAACAGCTGGACACAAATAAGTCTTCTCAGAAGGCATCCCCTGTCCTCGTTTCTGTTCCTCTCTGTTATCCTCTGCTCCATGAAACCTTCCCTTGAGGGCCACTGGTCTTTGCATATTATTACCAGTGTTAACTGACATGGTAGATAAAAATGTTCTCAAATCACAGCGGTGATTGTGATTCTCCCCTCTGCCTTTTTCCTTCGGAAGGAATGATCCAGACACCTTGTGGACAGGTCAGACACTGACATTTTTTGATTATGTACCTTTAGATGGATCAACACTAAAAAAAAATGTGATGTTTTCTTCTTTTACTCTCCTCAAAACTTTTCCCCAGAAAATTCATTTGTCAAGAGGAGAACTTTGGAGGTGGTTTTGGAGAGAGACTTAGAACATTTGTAATTTGAGGAAGATTAAATCTATTTTCAAGGAAAGCTTGTTGACTTTGGACTTGAATTGTGTAATGTGTGTGAGGCTCTAGTCTGGGGATATTTCGAGCAGAGCGAGTCTCAGACTGTAGCATCGGGTGACCTTCAAGTTCCGCTTTTACAACCACAGCCGTACCATACGGGGGGACATGGAAGAGCTGAGAAACAGGATTCCTCTGCCCCGGTTGGGAGCAGACAAGAAGGTAGCAGTAGCAGTAAGTATGGTGAGCAGGTCATCATTTTCTATTTTTGTGCCCTATAGTTAATCTGCTTATGTTCATCACTGACATCATATTGGGGCGCATGTCTTAGTCTGCTCCCGCTACCGTAACAAAATACCAGAGACTGGGTAGCTCAAACATCAAAAATATATTTTCTCCTAGTTCTGGAGGCTAGAAGTCCCAGATCCAGTGTCTAGGCAATTCCTTTTCTGGTGAGAACTTTTTTCCTGGCTTGCAGCCAGCCACCCCCTTGCTGTGCCCTTACCTGTCTTTCCTTAATGCGTGTGTGAGGAGATGAGGTGCTGGCTCTCTGGAGCCATGTAAGGACACTGATTTTATCAGATCAGGGCCCCACTCTTACGACCTTATTTAACCTGAAACACTTCCTTAGAAGCCCTATCTCCAAAGAGACGCACTGGGGGTTAGGGCTTCAACACGAATTTTGGGGGAACACAAAAAACATGCAGTTCATAACAGGGTACCTTAGAGCTCACAGGTTGATCGCCTTGTAATGAATTTTAAAAATCTCAAATTTAGCGCTCAGAGAGTATGGCCTGGACATCAGAACACCCAGGACTGAGTCCTGTTTCTACCTCTTCCAAGATGAGGGACAAGACAGGTTAGTGAGCATCCCTGCCCCTGAGGTTCCTGGGACCCAGCTTGTGTTCATAAAAAAAGATTACAAACAGAACCTTGTTGTATAAAAAAGCCTATGACCTTCAAATAAGGATCAGTCCTAACACAGAAACACAAAGAAGGGCTGAGAAAACAGACCTCTACCACCTTAGCTCTTCATTACTACACTTCTGGGGGGCTGTCTAGCTCTTCATACTCAGTGGTTATGTGGAGACAGAGATTCTTGTGGCCATAACTTCTAGTACGCTTCCGGACTCCTCTACCTCCAAATGCACCCTCCATCCTGTTCATTAATAAAATGTCTTGCCCAGTGTCACACCCTGGCCCATAACAAGACTGAATAAATAAACTCCTTAGGCCTAGTTTCTCAAGAAGGCACTAGTCCTCTCACTCCAAACGAAATGTTTGCTTCTTGCTCAAGGTGCCTGCCAGTCCCCTTCCTCTCCGTGGGAGTCTCATCTCCTTTGTTAACAGTTTTCTAAATCCATTACGCCTCCTAAGAAACCAAGCATTCTTTGGTGTGCACACTATGTTAACCCACAGACTTATTTTAGCACATGTGTCTTCGGCTCTGGGACAGCCATTAGTAGGTGAGAGTGAGAGTGTAAGGGTGTAGCAGTCATGATTCATAGTGTTATTAGAAGCACAACTCAAACTGGTTAAGCAAAAATGTTAATAATAACTGGCTCATAGAACTTGAAGAACAGAGGTGGCCACAGCCGTAGGCTTGACTGGATCTAGTGGCTCAAACTCAGGTTCCCTCCCTATCATTTCTCCTCTCGTCTTACCTCATTCTTTAGGGCTGCTCCATGTGCCTGGGGATATGGCCACCAGCAGCTCTGGGGTAAGAGTTAGTAGTTGTGATCTTAAGAGATTTATCTCCCAGTATTCTCTAAGCTAAAGTTGGGAGTTTCCAATCACCAAAATGAAGAACCATATTTTGGGCCCAGTTTCCCTTTCAAGGCTATGTGAGGACAGCGGAGCACCCGGCAGGGTTACGTAGAAGCAATGTAGACTTACTTCCAGAAAAACAGTAAGGTTCCCTGGCTGCTTTCTGAGGAAGCTGTCAAATGTCATGACCACAAACAGAATTTAACACCCAAGTAGTTTTTGTTCACCCAGACAGCCTAATTATCACAAAGATTATATAATTATAGCTGAGAGGGTTTTTTGTTGTTTTTTTTTTTTAATTTTATTTATTTGACAGAGAGAGACACAGTGAGAGAGGGAGAAGCAGGCTCCCCGCGGAGCAGGGAGCCCGATGCGGGACTCGATCCCAGGACCCCGGGATCATGACCTGAGCCGAAGGCAGACGCTCAACGACTGAGCCACCCAGGCGCCCCATAGCTGAGAGTTTTAATAGTTTTAATAATTTGCAGCCCAAGAACGGAGGCCTGCATATTAAGTGCAGATTTGCTACGTGAAATGCGTACTTCTATTACGTGGTATGATACGAGAGTACCTGGTATGGTCCTGAAGTTAACATCATTCCGGTTTGGCTCTGGCTGGCTGGCTGGCTGTCCACGTCAGGGCTGCATACCTGCTGTGGTGCTTCCACAGGATGGGAGCGGTGTCCCGTGAATAACAGGGTTCCAGGGTCAGCGTGTTTGGGAACCACTGAGTTCAAGGGGTCTTGTTAGCACAGAACTGACACAGTGCCACACAATGACCGTTAAAGTGTGAATGACTCACTCATTTGAGGGGCGGGCTGGCAGCATTTGGTTCAGGAGCCTGTCTTGACCACAGAATGTTTTCGTTAGAGCATCTCACAGCGTGTGTGTTCCACAGGACTTGCTTGAGAAAATGCCGACCTGATGGTTTGTCTTTTAAAGTAATAATATCAGTTTTACCCTCTGAAACTAATAATACACTACAGGTTAACCAAATTGAATTTAAATTTAAAAAAAATTTTTAATTTTTTTAAAGAAATTCAAGTAGTAGTATCAGTTCTAAGGACAGGAATCAGAGTTTACAGCCCTTATTACACAATCAGGCATTTGACTGAAGGCAGCTTCTCATTTCCGGTCAAAAACCCATCACCATGTCAGCACTGGCAGGAACCATAGAGAAACAAGGTCCTGCGGGTGTGTGATTGGTTGTATCTAAACCACCTGAGAAACCTCACAAAGTACCCATGGCTGGACACCCTGCCAGGATGTCCTAATGGGGTGGGGCATGTGCCCATGAAAAAGACTCCCCACTTGGTTCCGACATATAGCTTTTGGCCGAGAAATCCAATGACCAGCATTTAGGCATCAGTCAAGAGTTTGCCATTCTTAAAACGCTACCTACCAGGTTTTTTCATTCAGTAAATAGTAACCGAGTGCCTAACTCTGTTCCAGGCTCTATGCCTGGCAGTGGCTTGACTTGGGGCAAAAAATCCAATAAGGAAATTCTAAGATATTTTTGTTTCACCTTCAGTCTGCCTTCTGTTGGCTGAAGAGAGGACTATTCACCTTCATCCAAATTGGACACCATTTAGATACTTGAAAGAACTTTTCTCGAATCTCCAGTAGGTGTTTTAAACATCCTATTAGAGTTCTGAAACAACAGCATCCAAAAAAGGCAATCACAGATAAAAAGAGACACTTGTGAGACTGTGATTTATATAATAAATACATATTTGACTTTCGTCCCCATTTCTGGCACTGAGCTCCTACAACCCTTGGAATTTCCTAAGTGACACAAGGGACAAAGGTGTCTCTTGTTATGCTAACGACATGACTTTTGGACTACACCTAAGGATGGGGCTGGTTGCCAGAACAACCAACTCTGATTCTAGGGCTGGAATTCTCAGTCCCACCCCCTGACAGCTGGGGAGTGGAGCTGGAAGTTGAATCTATCACCAATGGCCAATGATTTGATCAGTCATGCTTATATAATAAAGCCACCATAAAAACCCAAAGGACAGGGTTTGGAGAGCTTCTACCTGGTGAACAGGTGGAGATTTGGAGAGGACGTGGGAACTCCTTGTCCTTTCCCACACCTTGCCCTATGCATGTCTTCCATCTGGCTGTTCCTTAGTTATACCCTTTTCTAATAAACCGGTGATTAAGAAAATACAATGTTTCTCTGAGTTCTGTGAGCTACTCTAGCAGATGAATCAAATTCAAGGAGGAGGTCATGGGAACCTCTGATCTATAGCCTGTCAGTGAGAGGCACAGGTGATTACCTGGATTTGCAGCTGATGCCTGAAGTGGGATGGGGTGGGGCAGTCTTACAGGACTTAAGAACAATTTCAGTATACTAAGGGCAAAAGTCAGTTTATGGGGGCGGCTGGGAGGCTCAGTCGTTAAGCGTCTGCCTTCAGCTCAGGTCATGATCCCGGGGTCCTGGGATCAAGCCCCGCGTCGGGCTCCCTGCTCCGCGGGAAGCCTGCTTCTCCCTCTCCCACTCCCCCTGCTTGTGTTCCCTCTTGCTGTGTCTCTCTCTGTCAAATGAATAAATAAAATCTTAAAAAAAAAAAAAAGTCAGTTTATGGTGGAAACACTTTCAACATTTCATTTGTTCATTCATTCATTCATTCCAGTGTGTACTGAGTGGCTACTGGGTGTACACTGGCAGTCAGTTGTGAAAGGAAGGATAGGAAAAGAAGTTAAGGCTTTTTAATTTTTCCCAAGTACTTAGAGCTCCATTGGCCTACAGAGTATTAGTGCTGTGATTCACTTGTGCTTTACATATGTGATACAGTTCAAACTGCTGAAAACAATAAACAGGGTGAAGTTAAGTGACATACTCCGTTTGATACAAGCTTGGGTAAAGTAGCTTCACAGTGGTACACACAATCCATGACTGTACCCCCTGGGGCTAATTTCTTCAGTCAAGGTCATCCATTCCCTGTAGCTAAAGACTGAGGTCCTGAGGTCATTCGGACATTTCTGTAGCATCAAAGGATCTCTTCTCAAAAGGAAAATCCTTCCACTTGGCATATAGTTTCTGATCTCCAGTTGTAATATCCTCCACCACAAAGCTTTCTATTTTTATAACTGGAATCTCAAATGTCTTATACTTCACATGGATTCCCCAGTCATGGCTACAGTTCTGTCTGGCACAGAAGATCTTTGCTCTCTTCTCAAAATGCCCAAAGGTCTTTGGTTTGGGGTGTAATTTACTCACATAGCACTTCTTGAAAGCATCTCCAACCACAGCGTAATGGCAGTCCTACAGATGAAGGGATTGAATAACACACAAAACACAACATTAGAACTAGGACAGAACTGTGATTTTAAAAAACTCCACCACAATCTGAGATGCAGAGCAGGTAGGATCCCACTTATTTTACAGATGGGGTAGGAAGGAAATATGCATTCACCTGAAGGCCAGACTAGAATCCATACAACCGGACTCCCAGTTACAAGGGTGGGGGTGGGGATGCAAGTGAGGTGATAGGGGCCGTCTCATGAAGAGGAGGACTAAGAAGTTTCCAGGCAACTGAGCTTCTGAAAATAGATGTTCTTTATTAATTCAGAAACCAAAGGGGGTATTTGTTGAAGATCTCCAAAGCCTGAGTTCACCTGACAGACACAATCCAAAGGATACAGAGAACAATGAAGGGTCAGTGCGGATCTGCAGAGGGTCACAGACTAATGTGTCCTGAAGCTCCACCTACAGCCAACTTGAGAGTCCCGAGAAAGGCCACTCTGTACAGAACAAATGCAGACCCAACATACCAGCCCCTTGGGAAAACAGTCACAGAGGGCCATTTCAATAGAAAAATCACTCAAATTGGAGCTGAAAGGACCTTTTCTAGCTAAAGAAGCAGATTCATAAAGGCATGGGAATTTGCTAGTACCACTCTTAATATTCCGCTTCTCGCTCAAACAGATGGACTGATTAGAGACTTCAGCTTTCCAAAGACCAAGGACAATCCTAATAACTCATCATCTGAACCAGCTTCCCCTCTATCAGCAGCAATGCAGTTACAGCCCATTTTTGTCTTTGGAGATTTTTCTATCCAAAATTTTTAAGAAAAAAAAAATAGAGAAAACTAACCGGCAGATGTTTTTAAAATGAGATATTTTGTTTTCATTATAAAAGTGATCCATATCCCAAAAGGAAAGTTTAGAAAACATAAAAGTAGAGAGAAAAAATCATGGAGTCTCACTGCAAAATAGTAATATATTTCAATATATTTCCTCTAGTCTTTTTTTCTGGACAAAGATAATTTTTTGATGTTTTTGTTGTTGATGGTGATGGTGGTTTTGTCGCTATTATTTCACACTCCTACTAAAGTCCCAGCATATTTACAACCTTGTATCCTTGTTATTTTTTCTACTTCACCATCGTTTGTAAGAAGTTTTTCATTATACATAAGCTTTGTGATCATTTCATTTAATAAACTTTACTTTGGAATTACTTTAGATTTATAGAAAAAGTGCAAAATTGTCCAGACATTTCCTGTATCCCCTTCACCCAGCTTCCCTGAATGCTAACATCTAACATACCACAGTGTATTTGTCAAAACTAAGAAATTAGGATTGGAACCTTACTGTTATCTACAGATTTTTACTTTTTCTAATTAATACTCTTTATCTGTTCTAGGATCTAACCCAGGATACCCCATTCATTTAGCATGACCATTATTTTTAGTGGCTACATAATATTTAATTAAGTAGCTGCTTCTTCTTCATTGTTAAGGGTTTCAAAACTTTTTTGGCTTTTTAAAATATCATGGCCATGACAACAACAAAAATAATAATATTCTTACTATAAATATCTCACCAATAGAGAGTAAGCTTTGATTAGTGCTAAAAAATGACCCAGTGCTCTTTGCTCAAAGGCTGCTTACCTCCACCACTCTGATGTCAGCTGTATAACATGCAAAGCCCTTGCACTTCCGGCAGAGCAGCTTTTTATTTTCCTTATCAGGTACAGGTTCTACTTTTCCTTGACTATCCCTGATTAATTTTTCTTGAATCTGTATCTGGAGAACCTACATGCAAAAACCCAAAAACCAAAAACAAAATCCACTTAGCATAACGGTATAACTAGGAGGTATTTACGCACACGCACATACACCTGCACATACATGTTTATTATCATTCATTCATGTACAGCTTCCATAAACATACAGTACCTGGCTTTGTTTATAAAAATCCCATAGGTAATTTTATTGGGTTCTCCTAATTCTTTGTTAGTGTTTAACTGTGACCTCCAATGAGCCTTTTTAATTTTTGAATCAAAGATGCCCATAAAGGGAGTGCCTGGGTGACTCAGTCGGTTAAGCAGCTGGCTCTTGGTTTCAGCTCAGGTCATGATCTCAGGGTCCTGGGATTGAGTCCCGCATCAGGGAGTCTGCTTAAGGATTCTCTCCCTCTCCCTCTTCAACTGTCCTTCCACTCTCTCACTGTCTTGCTTTTTTTTTTTTTTTAAAGATTTTATTTATTTATTTGAGAGAGAGAAAATGAGAGAGAGCACAGGAGAGAGGGGAGGGTCAGAGGGAGAAGCAGACTCCCTGCCGAGCAGGAAGACCGATGCGGGACTCGATCCAGGGACTCCAGGATCATGACCTGAGCCGAAGGCAGTCGCTTAACCAACTGAGCCACGCAGTCGCCCTCACTGTCTTGCTTTTCACAATAAATAAATCTTTAGGGAAAAAAAATGGTCATAAAGTACTAAAGATGTTCATAAAACAGTCGTGTGACCCCTGCTTTCTACTTTAGTAGTTGGTAAAATTTTTAAATCCTTCATAAATAAACATGTATTGACTGTTTCAGGCATAACTACACCCACTTCTAGGGCAGAGACCTCTTAAATGGAACCACAGGCAGAAGAGTCCCCAGCACGTAAATCTTTTTTCTCTCTCCCCTTCCAACCACAGAGAGTATTGTTGAGTTACAGGAAAGTTAAATGCATGTATAGTATGACTGCATTCTATTTCAAAACTTACAACTAAGAAACTGGCCATTATAGGGGTGCCTGGGTGGCTCAGTCAGTTAAGCGTCTGCCTTCGGCTCAGGTCATGCTCCCAGGGTCCTGGGATCGAGCCCCGCATTGGGCTCCCTGCTCAATGGGGAGTCTGCTTCTCCCTCTCCCTCTGCCCCTCACCCCACTTGTGCTCTCTCTCTCGCTCACTCTTTCTTTCAAATAAATAAAATATTAAAAAAAAAAAGAACCTGGACATTATAGATAAAATAAACCTAAGAAGATTCAGAAGGGAAGGCAGACAGCTAGAAAACACAAAACCCTAAGAACAAAATGGTGGTGAGCAACCTGGGTTTTCTCATATATCCCAGACTTAGGGCTGAAGGAACTGGCAACCAGAAGTGTCTACGGACACAGATAAAATAAGTGTCTCAACAGAAGCCTACTACTCTCTCTAGCCAAAGGACCAGGAAAGGGGCAGCCTAGCGAGACAAGAAACTTTTATACAATAGCTGTTCTACTCCTGCCAAACATCACAGAATAAAACAAACAACTGTAGCCTAACCGCAGCCCATGCCAGCAAAGACTGAAGGGGTACCTAGATTTCCACCTTAACGAAGCATCTCAACACTCCCACCTAATGGCGTCAGAGAAGGCCAAGCAGGGAGCCATGCTCTCAACCCTGCCACATGGTAGCAGCCCTTGCCTGTTAGTGGAGACCCTGCAGGGAGCCAGAATGCCCACCCCCACCCACGGAATGACCAGCCAACAGGTCCCGGTTACACTGGTTCTGGGCTCCCTCTCATCCTTTACCACCTCTGCCCATTGTCTATGGCTGTTAGGGCAATCCCAGATGCTATTCAACATATGTGTAACCTGTGTTTTCCTATCCCACTCCTCGTCCTGGTGAGCTGGCTACAAAAGAGTCTGTGTCTGGCCGAGCCTCCATCTCCCTCAAAAGGCTTTTACTCTTTTTTCCTGCCACACGAGTCTACGTAGTTGGTCACCCAGTGGAAAAGACAAAAATTATGGCATGGATATTAAAGCTATCATGGTTTTAAAGACTTTACTGCCAACATCAACATATGCTACAAAACGGGAAGATGACTCTGTGAAAAACCTCTATTTTTAGTAAAATTCAGGAGGAAAATTAAGAGGAACTAAAAAATTTCCTTGCAGTTCTTCTCAATGAAAATGTGGAAGAAGTATTTTTAAATATTTTAGTCTCTAAACTTTAGGAAGAAATGTTTCTAAAAACGAGTAAATACTGACATAAAGTTGTCATTTTTTGTCCTAAAATACGTGTTAAGTTGCTTTAGACCACTGCTCAAAACTTTTTTGAGCAAAGAGATTATGACTTTTTAAAATTATGGACACTATGGAGTTGGTCTACTGAATTGTAAGGTTCATCTTTGTGAAGTTAAAGTCTGCCTCATGCCTCTGTCCATCACAATACTCATTTTTTGAGCACTTACTTTTTTTTTTTTTAAAGATTTTATTTATTTATTTGAGAGTGAGAGAGAATGAGAGACAGAGAGCATGAGAGGGAGGAGGGTCAGAGGGAGAAGCAGGCTCCCCGCTGAGCAGGGAGCCGGATGCGGGACTCGATCCCGGGACTCCAGGATCATGACCTGAGTCGAAGGCAGTCGCTTAACCAACTGAGCCACCCAGGCGCCCCTTGAGCACATACTTTATTCCAGGCACTGTGCTGGGCAATGCATATACTCCATTTTATCTTCCAAACTGCCCTGTGAATTAAATACCATTACTTTCCCAACTTTACGAATGAGGAGACAGATGATTTAAGAGACAGAGTAAGTACCCGAGGTCACACATCTTCCAGGTGGCAGAGATCCCAAGCTGAAAGTCTCTGCAGAGGGTCTGGAGAAAGTACGCGGTGCCTGTGTGCCTGTGTGTGCGTGTATGTGGTGTTTGTGTTTCTTGACTTTCCCCAGTCTGGTTCCATGCTTCTGTGTTATAAAGGAAATTACAGTAAAATGAAGGTCACTACCAAGAGGCTGAACTGAACAGATAGGCCACTCCACGGCGTGCATTCATACCAATATCTACAAGCAGGCATTCTAACACATGCGCTGTCCCCGGGGAGCTTTTTTCTGAGGACTCTGGGTGTTAGAGAGAGACAGATTGGAGGGAAAGACTGAGAAGGGCTGTGTTTTGCCATGTTAGGGTGCAGTCCTCAAGATGAGCTGCCGACTTGAGGGTCATCTAACTCAGTTTGCCCTTTTATAACTAAAAACCTCACTTCAAATATTAGCACTAATAACATATATTTTAATCTCATTGAGACCTAAAGCAGAATGAACTGATGTTCACTGCAGGACAAAATTTTAAGCATAAACTTATTGTTCTCATGCAACACTCAGAGCAATATGATAAAAGGCACCAACTATCCTCATATTCTGTTTGTTACTCATGGTCAGATTCTGCAAGAGTGACACAGATTAAAAGACTTACCTTTTCTTTAAATACTGCTTTATCCCACGTCTGAAGCCTTAAAATGGAGTCATTCATCATGTTTTCTTTGTATATATTTATTTTTTCTTTTTCAATTACATCAGCATTGCTGGTCAGAAGGAAGCACTTGCTACCTCTTGCTCTTCCTCTGCCTATCAGAAATAAATACCTTATTTGGTGTCTTTGACTTAAAACTGATAAATCTGAGAAGAAGTAAACAAAGGGGTACTCCTAAAATTCAACTTTCATAGGAAAGCTTTCATAGGTAGGCTGAGCTGTTAGAGCATGGACTCCAATGCAGGTGTGCACCTTCATATTAAACTACATGTTAAACTAGGAGCCCACCTTAGACTGGCTTCCTTGGGGGGTCAGTCTCCAGACAGTATAATTGAACAGCTACATTATCAGAGACAATGCCTTAAAGACAATCCAACATGAATACTCAGGAGGACACTGTGAGCACTGTAAGATGAATAATGAACAGATCTTCCCTCAAGAGCCTTCAAAGAGGTGGGGAAATAGATATGTTCATAGCCATCAGAATATAGGTGGAAATAATAAGTGTGATAAGGAAGATAAATGTAAAGAACTATGGGCATTCGAAAATTTTTTGCCAGCTGAGGGAATCAGGGACAGGTGGGGACAAGAGGGAGGAAGTAAAACAAAGATTATCAGTAGCAGTACATGAGCGCTTTCTTCAACAAGGAGAAAATGATGAAGTCAGGTTGGCAGAAGTGGATAATGAATAAAGGGGAAGAATGAGAAATAGATTGGAAAGATAAGCTGGTGCTGGATTTTGAGCTTTTTAACATCACATAAATTGGGAATGACTAGAGACTCTATATAGGGAAGTGACATGCCCAGAGCTGTTTTTCAGGAAGTAAAATGGCGGCTGTCGTTAGGGAAATTGGAAAAAGTAAGAGAGGCTAGTTAGAAGATCACCTAGTTCAAGTGAGACAGGAGAATTCTATGGAGTATCTCTTCTAGAATACAGGGGGCCCATCATTACCACAAGCACAACCATGAAAGTTCCACACATTGGCTGCCAGAGTCTCAATCCAAGTGGGAATTATCTTACCATAAATATGTCCGTCAATGTTGGTCAAGTAAACAGTATTCATCATAAACAAGAATCAAAATAGGGTATATATTAGTGGGCAAAACTGTACCCACACAATCCTGATCAAGTAAGCCACCATCAGGGCCAAAGACGCCAGAGTCCACTGTGCCAATGGTCATACAGCCACTATGGCTCGGTAAAGGAGAAAAGGCCAGAAGCACAATGACTGGGACAGAGTACGTTTCTAAATGACAGACACGCTCACAAATCAGACAAATTGGCAGCCATTTAGTCATGGCATCAAAGCTTTTCTCACCTCTGGTTTGGATCATTCTGATGACATTGCCCACATACTCATACAGGATGACCAAATTACACTGAGCAATGTCAATGCCTTCATCAGCAACTGAGGTAGCAATCAGAATCTTTTTATCTCCATCGGTTCTGAATGCATCCAATGCACACTTCTGTGCTGGGAGCGTCATTCCTGTGTCAGAGTCAGAGGGCATTCATTATACAACTCACCAAAGAGGGAACTTTACCCTCGAAAAATAGCCATTAATTATGGAATGCTTATTATGTGCCAAATACTGTGAAAAGTGCTTTATATTCATGATGTCAAAACAACGCTAGACAGTAGGGCCTATTCCTAGCCTTGTTTTAGAGAGGACATTATGATGGTGTTTAACAATTTGGACTCTGCCCCAAGACTACGTGAGTTCAAATCCCAGCTGTGGCACTAACCAGCTGTGTGACTTCAGTCATGTTATCTCAAAACAAATACTGATTTTTTTAAAAAAAACTATCAACAACTATCAACAATTAATAGTTTTTTTGCAAAACTATTCATCATAATGATTTTGCATATGTATAGGACTTTATAGCTGGCAAAACAGTTTCACAACTAAGTACTTACTGGAACTTCACAAAGCCCTTTTAGGCTGATGTGGCAAGTGTTATAGTTCTCCTTTACAGATGAAGACTTTGAGGTTTTGGAAGTATGATAAACTGACAGGCTAGTTAGTGGCAGAACCTAAGTCTGAGACCCTAACAGTGTGCGGTTCTCAGCCAGTGATATACTGAGAAGAAAAAAGAATTTCAGTGGGCTCCACCTCCAAGTTAATAGAATTTATATAAGTTCTAATTTTTTCCAGTACACTGGCAGCCAAAATCTTCAGATGTATTTTAAGGCCAAAACAATTTCTTTTTACCATCCTCTTCTACTGAACGATGAGCATGCCCAAGACAGACACCATACTTCATGAATTTCTAAACTTACTCGTCCACTTGTTCATCAAACATTTATTCAGCAATTATAGTTTGTCAGGTAAAAATACATGGTTAAAAGGTCCATTTTTATCTACAAGGATCTCATGGAAGAAGGATATCAATAGGAAGCTATAATTCAAGGTGATGAGCAATGAGATGGAGGCAGAATTGCATCTATGGAACAGGGAGGAGAGACACCTCTACCAGTCTTGGGTGGTTGGGGAAGGCTCTTCTGCAGAAGCTCAATAACTGGTAAGTTTCTAAATAAATGTGGATGGATGGATGGATGATGGATGGATAGGTGATGGATGGATGGATGGATGGATAAATGAACAAACAAGAAAATGTCTTGAGTGCTTATTTGTAAAGAAATAACAAAGTTTGAAAATCAACTCATGTTAGAGTCAGACTGCAGAGAACTTTGAATTCCAACTGCAATAATGTGGTGTTGGACTTCATTTGGTAAGTTAAATTTTCAAAATCTGAATATACTTTTTTCGATTCATGAAGTTTAAAATTTGCATAAGGGGAAAGTGCAAGAGTAATGACTGAGGACTGACAGGATAGGGACTGCTTATTATACACAAAACTAAACAGGAGGAACAGAGTGAGGATCTGTCCCAGCTGGTCACTGAGGGGTGGGGAGCACAGCTATGAGAATGTCAGCTGAGGGCTGGCCACCCAGGGATCCTGCTGGAGGATTACAGAGGCAGCCCTTCATCCTTCAGCCACCGTAGCTGGATTTCAGGATTGTGTGCTTGAACTTTTTTTTTTAATTAAAAATATATATATTACACATAAAAGCATCTATAGCTTAAAAAACAATAAAATGGAAACAGAACATTTTTATTTCCAGCTAATCTTAATCTACTGATTGAGAATTGGAGAAAAAGAGTGACGTGCTCAAACAATATTTTTAAAAATAACTTTGGTTTTGTCTGCAGGACCTATGGGAAGAGGAGATGTCTACAAGTTTTTGTATTCGAACACTGTGATGGCTTTCTGATGTGTCAATGTGGCTAGGCTGAACTACAGTACCCAGTTATTGATCTAGGTGCTTCTGTGAAGGGAATTCGCAGATGTAATTGAAGTTCCTAATCACTTAACATTTAAGTTACAAAAGGGATTTCATCCTCAGTTGACCTGACATAATCAATCGACCCTTTGTAAGAAGGCTTAGGCATTAGTCCCTGAGCTCAGAGACTCCAAACAGCTCATGCCTGTGAGGTTCAGGCCTGCTCTTGACCACCTGCCCTATGGATTTCAAATTCACTTTGCCAGTCCAGTTGTGCATGCTAATTCCCAAATCCCTATGAGTTTGTGTGTGTTTGTGTACACACACACATAAACAACATATAGGTATATATGTATGTGTGCATAATCTCTTACTGGTTTTGCTTCTCTAGTTGAACCCTGACTGATACAAGCATTAAAAAAGAATTTGAATATATTATAAATATTCTTATAGATACAGTATCCTAACTCTAATTCATATATATAGTACCTGTGTTGTGATTTGTTTTGCCACGTCCAGTCAATATGCCAGGTTTTAGAAAGCTGAGTTCAGAATTTTCTTCAATCCATTTCTTCAAAGCCTGAAAGTCAAAAGCAATTATCAGTTGGACACTATCTGTAGAACACATCTGTGTAACTATTAATTCAATGCTGATATACTGCAAGAAGAAAAAAAAACTTTTAGTAAACAGTTCAGTCAGTTGTCTGACTGACAAACCTGAGAATAAAAGCTTTTTGGAATTGAATTCTATGCAATAATTAACTATAATGGTTAAGACCTTTGTGATCTGATACAATTTAATCTCTACGACATCCCTTATTTAAATGAAAAAAGCAATGTTTGGAATAGTGAGTGTGTAAAACTAATAAGTGAGTTTTAGCAAGATCTCAGGACATAAGATCAATATACAGAAATCAGTTGTATTTCTATTCACCAGCAAACAAGCAACTACAGGTACAATTTATAATAGCATTAAAAAATTGACACTTAGGTATACGTGTAATAAAATATGTGCAGAATCTGTATGCCAAAAACGACAAAACAGTGATAAAAGAAACCAAAGATGTAGTAGGTGGCCTCTCGGTTGGCTCCCAGTGATCTCCACCTGCTGGTCTTCAGATCCTTGTAATCCCCTCCCTTCAAGTGTGACCTGCTTCTAATGAATAAAAAATGGAAGAAATGCTCACTTCCAAGTCGAAGTTACAAAATGACTATGACCTCTATATTAGGCATACTCTCTCAATCCCTCTTGGATCACTCACTCTAGAGGAGGCCGGCATGCTCTGAGGCAGCCCTATGGAGAGGCCCACATGAGTGAGCTCAGAAGCACATCTTCTGAGGCCCGCCAATAGCCAGGGAGGTATGGTTGGAAGTTAAGCCTTTCAAGTAGAGTCTTGAGATGACTACAGCCTGGGGAGAGATCCTGAGTCAGAAACATCCAGTTAAGTTGTTTCCAGATTCCTGATCCATAGATATTTTAAGAGAAGAGTTTGTTGTTTCCAGCCACTAAGTTTTGAGGTAATTTGTTATCAGCAATAGGTAACTTATACAGAAACTATATAAATGAAAAGAGAGAGATATACTATGGTCATGGATTGGAAGACTCCATATTGTTAAGATGTCACTTTTCCCCAGTTTTATCTATTGATTCAATGCAATCCCAAACAAAATCCCAGCAGACTTTTTCATATATGTGAGTGAGCTGATTCTAAAATATAAATGGAAAAGCAAAGGAGGATAGCTAAAACAATTTTGAAAAAAGGAAAAAAGTTAGAGGACTCACACCATAAAGCTAATCAAGACAGTATGGGAAGGGTGAAAAGATAGATGGATATAGATGAATGGAACAGAAGAGAGAATCCAGAAATAGACCTACATAAATAGAGCCAACTGATTTTTCAAAAAGTAACAAACGCAATTCAGTGGAGAAAGGACATTCTTTTCAACATACAGTCCTGCAGCAATTGGATATCCACATACAAAAAGAAAAAAAAGCATCTTAATCCGTAACTCAAAAGGGATTGTAGACCTAATTATAAATTGCAGAACTATAAAACTTTGACAAGATAACAAAGAAAATCTTTGTGATCTTGGATAAGCAAAGGGTTCTTATATACAATACCAAAAGCACAATCCCCCAAAAGAAAAAACTGTTAAAATAGACTTTATGAAAAGTTAAAATTTTCAATCAGTAAAAGATACTATTCAGAGAATTAAAAAACCAGAAGAAAATATTTACAAATCACATTTCAGACAGAGGACTTCTGTCAGACTATATAAAAAACTTTTTAAACACTCAACAATAACATGGTATACAACTCAATCAAATCCTATTTTTAAATGGGCAAAAGATGTAAACGGACACTTCACCAAAGAAGATATATGGATGGCTACTAAGTTTATGAAAAATGCTCAACTGCATTAGCTGAAATGCAAATATAGTAAAATGAATTTTCAAACCCTAGGGAGATACCATTACATGCTCAGAGAATGGCTAAAATTTTTTTCAACTGACAAAAAAATTTTAAAAGTATGAAGTCCTTGTTCTACAGGTACAAAGACTTACTATAAACCAGAGTGATGAAGATAGTGAAGTGTTTGTATAAAGATAAACAAAGAGAGAATCAGAACAGAATAGACAGCCTAGAAACAAACCCACACATATTTGGGTGGGTGCCTGACTGCAGAGCAGTGAGGAAAGGACACTCTTTTCAATAAAATGGTACTGGGTCGATTTGGTATCCACAAGAAGAAAGAAGCTTACATCCACAAGTGCTCTGGTTTTCACAAAGAGGATGGTTCTACTCTCTGGATTTAAGTGATACTCCTCTTGCAAGATGAAGGAGAGATCTTGGAGTTTAGGGTTCTCATTGCTGGGATCCATGGAAACACTTTCCAGTTCCTTCAGCTTTTCTGCAAAAGGGGAACATTCTATAAATGGCTTATAAATTCTACAAATTTAGAACACACTGTGACCTTTAGCTATAGTTCAGTTGATCTCTCAATCTTTGACCAGAATTCCAAGAGTAATAACCACTGCTTTAATGCATACATTAAATGCAGCAATAAATGCATACTTATTTTTCCCCAGACAGCTGGGTGCTCAGTGCATAGCAGCACACCACTGGGCTACATTTATGTATACTAAATACTTTGATATAGGCCAAACTAATTTATTAGCAGTAATTACCTTTGGGAAAAGAATTTTGAGAGAGGGAGAAGGCCTTACTTTTTATTTTAAATCTTCCTATAAACTTCTTGATACATGAGCAGTAGGATTATGGGCCATCTTGGTTTTCTTCTATATATAAATTTATATATAGCATATATAAATTATAATCTCTCTAAATCACTAAAACACTTTTTTAATATTTTTATTTATTTATTTATTTTTACAGATTTTATTTATTTGACCGAGAGAGACACAGCGAGAGACGCAACACAAGTAGGGGGAGTGGGAGAGGGCTTCCCGCTGAGCAGAGAGCCTGATGCGGGGCTCGATCCCAGGACCCTGGGACCATGACCTGAGCCGAAGGCAGACGCTTAATGACTGAGCCACCCAGGCGCCCCAAACACTTTTTTTATATTTTTAAAGCATAGTAAAATTACTAAAAGTTGAACAAAAAAATGCCACTACCTCTCAACCATGAGAGATTTTGGACTCCGGGAAACAAACTGAGGGTTGCAGAAGGGACAGAGGGGCGAGGAGGGGGGCAGGGTAACTGAGTGATGGGCATTAAGGAGGGTGCATGATCTGATGAGCACTGGGTGTTATATGCAACTAATGAATCATTGACCACTACCTCAAAAACTAATGATGTACTATATGTTGGCTAACTGAACTTAAAAAAGTCTCTTATAGATTAAAAAAAAAAAAAGCCACTACCTATTATAATTTTTATGGGATGTATCCTTTGCAAATCCTATTTTTCCTTTTTCAAAATAAGAAATAGTGTAAGCAACATATTTTTTCCATAAGTACCAGATTTCACTGAAGCTTAATAGTCCTGCTGTCTATAATTATCTTCTTAAGCCCAGGACAACTCCTGAGCATCACCGTACACTAAATATAATACAAGTATCCTGCCACTGGAGTCACCAGGCTCCAGTGGCTTCTTCCTCTGGAAACACTACCCACCTTCGAATCTCTGAGTGAGATGCTGCTCAATCTCATCAAATCCTGCAGCTCGGACATCAGTGAAGAAGTCTTTCAAGTAATCCAGAGCATCTTTCATCCGTGCATGCTCATTGATAATGAGGGCATCATTATATTTCTGTTTAAAATGAAAACTGAGTTTCAGTGTTTCCAAGGTCTAATGCATTTGCTGTACTGAAATTCAATTAGCTGTACTTAGCATGGAACTAATTTTTAAAATAAGCTCTTCTTAAATCTATCCAAACTTAGTTTTTTAAGATGAGTGGTTTCTAATGGTACTGCAATAAAACCTTTGAACCAAATACTATTTAAAAAATCTTAATCAGCTAGAATCATTAATTAATTAGGATCATTTTGGAGTCTAGAATTACACCTTGGAAGAGAAAGAGAAAATTACAAGAAAAATGCATGTCAAAGATTAAAAAGCAAAAAACAAAAGCAAATCAACTTCCGCATCAACTTGCCTCGTGATTCAGACATTCAACTTAATCTCCTCATACATCCAGAGCCATCAGGGAATTGCAACAGCACCTGTTCAGAATGATGGCACTGACCACCTACCCCAAATAGGCAGCTAAGTTCATTAAAATTCTATAAATGCATGCTGACTGAGTGCATTTTTAAATACTTTCAACAGCATGATAAGCAGAGGTGATGGTTGTTGTTTCTTAACTTCTTGGTTAACCAGAAAACAACCAAAGACCCTGGGTTTCTGAGCGTGTGGCTTTGCCAAAGTTAAGAAAACACCTGCTTCAAGATAAGGCAACAGAAGTCACTTACTGAATTTTCAAGATGGCTGTCACCAATCACATATCTACAATCATGTTCATCATCCCCCAAATTTTTCCAATCGTGTCAATCATGGGAATACTAGAGGCACATGGTATAGAACCCCAGCATTTGTTTCTATCCTGTGGCTGCTTGTATTATGTTTCAGTAAGCTGACAGAGAAGATGCTGAATGGGATAACTTTAAAGTTTGCCTCATAGGAACCCCTCGGAAAGTTCCTAAGTGAGCTCTTGGAAAAGGGTGAAAAGTTGATGTTCTCTTGGCTCCCAGAGCAAAGCTCCCAGTAGGTACTACAACTAAAATATGTCGCTGCAAAGAAGCCACATACCCGCAAGTGGGAAGTGTACAAGTACAGGGCTTTACAAATCCTGCTCTCTTCATCTTTGTCGGGCAACTGAAACACCATGCATGCCTTCTGAACAGAAACGATCCATTGTTCATATTTCTGTGTTCCAAAATTCCTATTTTGAATTTGAGATACACTTTCTGAGGAAAAAAAAAAAGTTTTTCATTGTGCCATATGGTCAGTCATTTAAAGTTCTAAGCATGCCTCACCCTCAAATTTTCTTTCTTGCTCTCTGTAAGCAGAGTATTCCTCCTGAAACAGTCAGTTTGCAGCAGTAGTGAATCTATGTTGGCACGTGATTTCTTACTGAATACTTTGCACCAAGAATCAAAGTGTCTTACACTCAAATCCATTTCATTTTCACAAACCTCTGAGGTGGATGTTATATTTTACAGGTGAGGAAACCAAAGCTCAGAAAAGCAAAGTAATTTACCCAAAGTGACAGAGCTAGCATGTGGGGTGAGTGCAGGAATGCAGATCCAGGTGTGTCTAATACTGAAGGCTTGCCAACTCTATGAGCTGACGACCAAAGCAGCCCAGAGGTAAAACGATGGACAGGAAAATATCTAACTTTGCCTCTAACAATAAAGCAGTGAATAAAAACAATAGGTCTCATGAGCTTCATCAGGGAGATATTTAAAAGCAAGTGAGAGAGAACTCAACACACTCTCTTCTACCTTGCTACGAACTTAAGCTGTCTGATCTCCACAGCACCATTCACAGGGCCGAGCAAAAAACAGGCACTCAAAAGATGCTCGTCGTGGATGCTTCTGTATGTGTGCATCTCCTAAGCTACGCCTCAGTTGCTCGGTCCAAAAATTGAGCATCAGCTGTGGTCCAGGCTGTGTGCAGGGTGGTAAAAGGATGCAGAAAACAGAAGAAGCCTATTCTCAAGTAGCTCAGATCTCCAGGGCTCCCTGGGAAGAGCACAGTTTAGTAAAACTCACAGGCAAGAGCTATAATTCTGGGTTAAACTGCTCCTCTCACCCATTCATGTTTAGCAAGAGGAACAAAGGAGGCTATTCAGACAAGTAGCATTGACATGCTTCTTTCCCAGCTCCAACTACAAACAAGATGGTCAGCAGTAAACCAGATGAATTAACAAGTATTTCTTGAATGTGAGTAGGTGTGAAAATGAGCTAAGCAATCTGGAAGTGAACAGCTGACAGGATGTAGACTGGGGAAAAGGTACAGGTAGGGAATTAGAAGTGGGGGGAATAAGAAGATAGAAATTCATGTCTCTCCACCCTTCTGCTACCTCCCTAGTTCAGACTACATCATAATGTTCCTGGAAAATATGACGGCCTCCTAACTTCTTGCCTTGGTCCCTCCAATCCACTGCCCACTCAGCAGCTAAAGAGAGAGTTTCCAAAATTGCAGATGAAACATTTTGCTACCCCACCACTTAAACGCCTGTAGTGGATTCCTCTAGCCAAAATCCTACCCAGTTCTCAGGATCCTCTGTGATCTAGCTTCTGATTCTCATCTCCAGCTGCTCTGCTTCCTGCATTTGACAGGACTGATGGAAGTCCTCATACCATCTCTGCTTTCCTGGCCTTTGCACATGCTGTTCCCTCTGCCTGAAACACACCTGATCACCACCATCCACCTACCCTATCCCGTTGTTTTATTATTCCTTATCTAACTTTGGCTTTACCATTGTTCTGGAAATGCCACAAGGGCAGGAGCTGTATCTCAGGGTCCATGCTATCGCCCCATCAGCTAGCACACTGCCAAGCACCAAGTAGATGACAAGTAAATGAACATGTTCAAGGAACCGCTAAATCAAAGGATCCGAGTAGGGAAGGAGAGGAAGGTAAAACTGGAAAGAAAAGTAGAACCAGATTGTGCAGGTAGGGCCCAGACTGGCAGGTTAGAGGCTTAGAGAGCTTTGCTTGTAAGGCAGATTCAAGCAGGATACTAACATGATAAAACTGGTATTTCAGAAAGATCAACCAGGTAACAGGGGGCTGAATGGAAAAGTGAGTGTGGGTGGGCAAACCAGCCAGACAGCAGTCAGCCTAAGTCCTAAATCAAGCTGTGAAAGAAGAGAAGAGAAAAAGCAAAATAAGTGTGAAGAAAGGTGAATTCACAAATTCAACATCTCCAAAGCTGCTCCTAGTTCTGGAACCAGCACTCCCTACTGGTATATCAACAAGTGTGCAAGCCAGAAGCCTGGTGCAAATCACTCCCACTCCCACCCAAAGCCGGCTGGCCATGAAATCGGAACACTTCCTGTTTGCAGTGCTCAGCGCGAGCCTCCTCCTTCCACCAGCCTGTCTTGACTGCCTCTGGCCCTCTTTGTTCACTGGTATTCTTATCACATCGCGAATCAGTTTAAAATCTTCAGATGCTTCCCCCTGCTTTTAGGACAAAGCCTTTCCTGGTCTGGCCCCTGCCTCTCTAGCGTCACTCCTTTCTACTACTCATGCACTGGGAATACTACGAAATGCTTGCCGTTCCTAAAACTTTTTCTTCCATCAATGCCTTTTCAACCTCACGTGGTTGTCTCTCCTTCTTAGCTTGGCTGACTTCAAGACTGCCTCAGGCACCACCCCATCCCAGGAAGCTTCCCTGCAGCTCATTCCAGGCCAAAGTTCCTACGTGCTCTCAAGGCACCGAGGTTGTACCTCTGCCCTGCTGTGTGGGAGCTACTCACATCTGATTCTCATTATTGACTGTGAGTTCCCTGAGGTTGGGACTATGTCTTTAACCTTGTCCTTTCCATTAGCTGGCACAATGAGTATCTGGTGAATGAATGAAAGAACAAAAGAGAGAAGAGAACTTGGTAACTTCATGAGAGAGTCTCAAAAGAGGAAGAACCGAAGATCACTGCCTGTTGCAATCTGAGCCATCAGGGAAATGGTGGCTTCATTCATATAAATGGGGAAGTCAGAACTTAGAACTTTTCAAATTAGCTAATTTGAAAGCCATGAACTGATTTAAATATGGTATTGTTCAGGTATGTATGTCCAGAGATTTACTTTGAATTTAAAAAGAAAAAAAAAAGGAGGAGAGACTAAAGGAGGACTTACAGGTTTCCTGAATAACCTATAATCAGGAAGGTTAACCTCTTGATTACGGTCTTGACCCTGTCTGAACTGAAGAGAATGCAAAAAGACACTAGTGAACAATATATGGTTATTCCTAAATGGAGAGAATACAAAATGAGATTTATCTCACCGAGAGTTACGGTACCGAGTTCGTCAAAGATATTCTTTGCCAGACTCTCTGTCTCCCTCATCAGCTGTGATATGATGCATTTAAATCTGTCAGTAGTCCGTGATTCCACTTTCCTGAAAACTAAAGCCATTAAAACAAAGTGAGTATTTTTCAGGAAGAACACATCATAGTTCGAAGCAGGCATCTGCACACCTTTGTCTGCCTCTGCTACTTCTTCTGCAAGACCTGAGGCCCCAAGCTCACAGGGTGGTAGTCTAAATGATGTATCAAATGCTCAAAAACCTTGCAAGAGCTCCCGAGTGCTTAATGCACAGATTCTAACATCTCTGTCTTTCATGGTCTGGGTCTAATCCAACTTCTCATTCTGGTTTTCCTGTTATTCAACATGGAGCCTCTACTCTGACAAGGGTGGTATCCATCTTATCTCTGCAAGTACAACACTTTTTAACCCTCTCTTCTTTGATTTTCTCCTTTCCCACCCAACCCCCAGAAGCGCTCACACTGTTCCTAAAATTCATTATTGCATTGTTTCTGCAGAAACTTAATAACTGCCTACCACGTGGCACGTTCTGGTGATAAACAGTTGAAAAGAACACAGTCTGTGCTCCAGAGAGGTCTGTGTTCTCAGGGGAGAGAAAGGTACATTAACCAAATAATCACAGTAAACTGCCATAATGTAAGTATGTGCCAGGTGTCAAGGGGCACAAGGAAGGAAATCTCTAATTCTTCCAAAGGAGGAAATGCTGGGGGATAACTAGGGAAAGAGGAATGAAGGAAATGCACTTGAGGAGCCCAGAGGAATGCAGCATGGTTAGACTTATAGGAGGGGGCAATGAAGTACAGAGGGCAGAGGGGACTGGATTCCAAAGAAGTTTGTACTTGGTACTAAAAAGTTTAGATTGGGTACCTTCCCTAAACTCCTTACAGGCAACTCCCAGGAAGGAACTGAATTGCCCCTCCCTGGCTATTTGATGTGTGTTTGCGATGCCTTATTCAGTCATACACTATCCCCAGAGCAAGGATGAAGGCATATATGTCTCCTCTTCTGCTGTCTCTTGCTGGGTTAGTATAGCATTGGAATTTAGTAAACATTTGCTGGTCAATCTTTTTAAAAAATCATATTGATCTGCTGAGGAAAAATATGAACTCAGATTAATTTCATTTCAACCCATATCATCAGATACATTATTCAAATAATGAATGATCACACAGTATCCTCCTCAGGCGTGCAACTCAAGGAAGGACTGAGTCCAGGTCTTGGCCATTTACATGCTTTGATTTTCTCATCTTGTCTCTCTCATTGTTAGTATCCTTATAAGAACTTTATCAAAAACAAAACAAAAACAAAAAAAGAACTTTATCAAACTGAAGAGTAAGAATGTTTGCTTTCAACAGTCCACACTCTTGAGGTTCATCCATTGCTTGAGGACAGAGTTTGATTGAGGAAAGAGGCATGAAATGTAATTATTTCCCAAGTTTGGGGTTAAATATTTTCTACCAAACAGAAAAGGTAAAAATTCAGTATTCATCCAAATGTCTCTGAACTAGGAAAAGCAGAGGGTAACGAAGTTCTAAAGGGCTTGTTACTGGATTCCACTTACACTTCTGGGGCTTATAGACAATTTCTTCCAATTCCTCCAAGTTGTCTTTGACTGTTGCTATCACTGATGTGTCAAGAGAAGCACACAGTTTGCAGATATATTCCATGGCTTCCATTGTGTTTTTGGCATCCCCAATGCCAACCGAGGCAGTCAGCCCAATGACCTGTGAGGATCATTCCAAATTGTCAGACATCTGGAAAACAGCATGCCATTTCCACACTCCCTCATGCAACCCTTTCCTGCTAAAGTAGGGGTGTTTGTTTGTTTGTTTGTTTTACTAATTAAAAAGTAAGAAAACTAATTTTTTCCCTGATATTCTCTATGACACTGCAAATGGAAAGGTCCCCATTAGGCAAAGCAGGAGTCACAACTTATCAAATGAACACGAATTAGCAAAGAAACCAAGAGCAAAAACCATTTCAAGGTAGGACTTCTTTCTTCTCTACCCTTGTGTCCTACATGATATGCAGAACAACATACTAAAAGGAAAGGGACCAAATCAGACACAACTCCATTCTAAACGCAACCATGTCACACTGGCTGTGGATTCTTGGACAAGTATCTTCAGCTCTCTTTAAAGTTGGGAAACAATAGCTATTTAAAATGGTAGGTGTGTGAATTCAGTAAGATAACATTTGTAAAAAAAAAAAAAATTAGCTTAATGGTCACCTAATAATTTATGTCTTCCTTGAATAGCCACTCAGTAAATACTGAATAATTGACTCATTAGCAAGGAATCTAATCAACCACCAATTTTTTTTCTAGAACAAAAAGCTGTAAGAAATGTGATTGCTACTGAATTTTGTCTGTGGGTACCATACTGAATTTCTTCTAACCTATGCTTCCTAAACAGGTAGTTATTAGGGCTAGAGAACTTTAGGTACTGTGATATTGGTATACTATAAATTCAGGGTTTCCAACCTCATCTGGATCCTTAATGTAACCAAGAAATTCTTCTATATATTCCTCTTAGTTCTCTCTTTCATTTCAAATTCTCTCCATGTATCTTGAGCTCTGTCCCCCATTCCTATCTTGATTATTCTCAGCAAATAATTTGTCTACCTCTTCTACACATAAGAGAAAAGAGAGATTAAATGCCAGGGATTCCCTACCTTTCCTGTCCCCATCTAAGAACTACTCTCTCTCTTGACTCTTCTCACACCCTCACCTCTGATGACACCAAAAATGGTGTCCCATCTGCTCTTCTCTACTAATGCACATTCCTGCCTACTTATCCCATACCCTCTGGTCTCTCCTAGCATCTTGTTCTATCGATCATTCCCTCTATCCCACTCTGCCTCACCTATTGCTATTTACCACTTCACATTTTACACTCAAATGATATGGAAGACCTTCAGGACTCTTGGGCACACCATGTTCTCTCATACCTCTGTGCCTCTGGACACACAGTAGCGCTTCCTGAAAACCATCCAGTTATCTACCTTGTACATTCTTGTTAGTTTTTACCTAACTTCTGTTGGGTTTTGTCTTACTTTCACAGCACACTTACGAGTTTTCACTTCTGTTCTGACTACACCGTACCCATCTCCATAGTGTGCCATCACCATATATTATGACACAATTCTTACATGTCTGGCTCCCCATGAACCTTCACCTGTTTGAGATTTATGTCTTTCTATATTTGTATCCCCAGTGCCTAGCACAGTGGATAACACAGGGGGGCACCTAATGCATATTTGTTAAGTGAATAAGTGAATGAACAAATAAAAATTAATGAACTATACAATATGGACTTAGGACCTGAGAAGACCATCCTCAATGTGGTCAGTAGAGTAAGTAAATAGGATTTAAGATGGTTATAGCTCTTCTGAGGAATCCACCCGACTCTGGAAATACCTGAGGCAGTGGGTCTGAAGAATCTCCAAGTTTCTGATCTAGATAATTAAACATGATCATATTGTAAGGATGGTGTTTACCAGTGTTGTGACATTCATCAAATATCATCAAAGTAAAGACAGAGAGTGATGGAATAGTCCCATTTCTAAGGTTATTCACAAGAATCTGTGGAGTTAAAATGATGATGTCATTGTTCTCAACAATCTGTTCCATTAAGATATTCTCAGATGTTGCTCCAGAAACACCTGCAACTTTGTACCTGGGAAATGACAGAAATTCCCTATTACCAACCATGATGTGAATGAGGAACCATAAAGACATGAAACACTAGGTCAGAGCATTAACTGATTAAGTTCTCCCTAACTCCAAAAGGAATATATGGGAGACAAGTGCTTAGCACAGAGCCATACACATAGTAAATGGTCAACAGCTGCAAGCCAGCTAAAACTGCTAGTAGAGTATGTTAATTCCTTCAAGTCTTAAGAAAGAAAATAGTACTTAAAGGAAAGAGTAATATTAAAGAAGTTATAAAATCATTAAAAAGTTAAATGTGTCATTTAAATGTAAAACTGATCTCAAGTCATTTACTTACTCTGCAAGAGCTAACCAAAGGAGTTTAGGATTTCAAGCATACCTAACAAAAGAGACTTGCATCCATGAAAAATTAATTACATCTAGATTATATAAAAGCTAAATCTATTATAAATTTTTGAATCCTAGCTTTCCAAAATTAAACTAAGCTGAATACACACCAGTTAAATGAAGCTAGAGAAAAAGAAATGGGACCAACTGTTATACCTACCCAAGTTTTTCAAAATATTTGGAGAACACGGATTTCTGCTGTTCATACACTGGGAGTTGAATAGCAAAAAAGACAACCTTCCCCTTTTGTCCTTGTGGAAATTTTTTAAGATGATGTTCACATATAAGAAGGGAAATAAACGTTTTTCCACAACCTTTTAACATACAAAGAAAAAGAAAACATGTAATTGATATTATACTAAAATATTTCTATAGAAAGGTAATTATTTTTGGCTCCCCTAAAACCACTGCACCAACTAATAAACTAGGAATGTCGACAGAATTTATACCAGGACAGAAAAATATCAAGTTACTTCCTAGGTAACATGCAAATAAAATAGTCAAGGCATAAAGCAAGCTAAAACAGGGCATTTTTCTTTCCTTCCTCAGGTTCCTTAAAATACCTGGAGACTATATTAATGGGAAAGTTTTCTCAAAAGATATATGGAACAAGGAAAAAATGGAAACTTGTCCATTTTGTCCCAGTATTCAATACAAGAAAAAAAAGGAAGCAAACACAGAAACAAACCATGTAAGTAGTGGCAATCAACTTACCAGTAGGAGCACATATTATTGTGTTTTTTCCTTCCTTAGCAGGCAAAGCGAGCTCTAGTTGGTAATTTCTTGGCTTCAGTGGGGTGCAAGTAGGAGAGGCTTATGTAATACAAAAGGAATAAAATTACCAAGTAGTTACAGTTCTGAGGAATCAAGGAAAGAGCTATCTGTCATCAAATAGACAGGAATTCTGACTTTAGCAAAAAAGGGCCTCATTTAAGAAAATTTAGAATCCTTGACTCTTGTTAACCATTCCAGCCTCAGCACTGATGTGAAGTACAAAATTCTCCCTCAGTGACAAAGTCCCAATGGCAAGAATCCTTTGAAAAAGCCACAAAGATTTCTTTCTTAAATAACCTTGGAAGTCTAGTAAGGAGAAACTAAAGCAAGAATGGCCTAATTCAGGGCAAGACAGATGGCCACTGGTTAAAAGGAAATGCTATATGGAACAAAACAACAAATCCCTCCTAGATCTCTGAAAAGCAACAAACTATAAACAATGAATTCCCAGAGCAATCTCTTATTGAAGAGCAACCATGCTTTATAATTCTGCAGGCTCTCCCATGGTATCTTCTCTCAATAGGACCAGAAGTTTCAAAAAATAACCAGAGGCTTTTTTTCCACAACAGATAAGCGTATAGAATGTTACTACTAAGACTGTTGAATCTCAGATCTGTACCTCTAAAACAAATAATGCAATATATGTTAAGAAAAAAAAAAAAGAAGAATAAGAAGGTAGCGGGAGGGGAAGAATGAAGCGGGGGAAATAGAAGGGGTAGACGAACCATGAGAGACGATGGACTCTGAAAAACAAACTGAGGGTTCTAGAGGGGAGGGGGGTGGGAGGATGGGTTAGCCTGGTGGTGGGTATTGAGGAGGGCACATTCTGCATGGAGCACTGGGTGTTATGCACAAACAATGAATCATGGAACACTTCATCTAAAACTAATGATGTAATGTATGGGGATTA
>NC_138382.1:46078404-46137658 GCF_054177405.1 Leptonychotes weddellii
AACTGAGGGTTGCTGGAGTGGTGGGGGGTGGGTGGGATGAGTGGCTGGGTGATAGACACTGGGGAGGGTATGTGCTATGGTGAGCGCTGTGAATTGTGCAAGACTGATGAATCACAGATCTGTACCTCTGAAACAAATAATACATTATATGTTAAAAAAAAAAGAAGAAGATAGTAGGAAGGGAAAAATGAACGGGGGGAAATCGGAGGGGGAGATGAACCATGAGAGACGATGGACTCTGAGAAACAAACTGAGGGTTCTAGAGGGGAGGGGGGTGGGGGATGGGCTAGCCTGGTGATGGGTATTAAGGAGGGCACGTACTGAATGGAGCACTGGGTGTTATATGCAAACAATGAATCATGGAACACTACATCAAAAACTAATGATGTAATGTATGGTGACTAACATAACACAATAAAAAAAAGAGTGAAACTGTTGGACAGGTGGATACAAGAGAGTTGAACTATATTAGATGATGCCAAATTGTTTTTCAAAATAATTGCATTAATTTACACTCTGTATAGTGACACTTAAGATTTCCCATGATTAAATATCCTCTTCAAGCCTTAGCATTGTTGGACTTCCTAAGTTTTGCTATCTAGTAGTTAATAAAATGCTATCTCATTGAGTTCCTAATTCACAATTCCCTAATTGCTATTTGGGCTGAAAATCTTTTCATATGTTTATCAACCTTTCTTACTCCCTATTCTTTATAATGTCAGTTCACACTTTTGCCCTGTAGATGTTTTCTTTTCCAAAATGATTTTAAGGCCTTTTTAATATATTCTAGATATTAATCTTTTTGGTGATTATATATTTTGTAAAGATCCTCTCCCAGTTTGTGCCTGTTTTTTCACTTTCTTTTGTGTTTGACAAACAGATGTTTTTAATTTTAATGTCATTAAATATATCAATTTGTCTTTTATGGATAATGCTTTAATGTTTGTTTCATAAATCCTGCCATACCCCAAGGTCATAAAATATTATTCTATATTCTTTTCTAAAATTGTTAAAATTTTGCCTTTTAGAATTAAGTCTTTAATTCTTATGAATTCATTTTGTGCGTATGTGTGAATGGAATGAGCTAAGGAATACAAATTTATTTTACATGGATATGTAATTTAGGGTTTGTTTGGTTTTTAACATTATCCTGTTTATAATGGCCCACTGCAACTTATTAAAAGCCCCTCTGTTCCTAATGATCCTCCTTTCCCAGTGATCTCAAATATATCAGGTTTTCATAAATATATGAATTTAATTGAAGACTCTCTATTCTATTTCATTGGTCAGTTGGTCAATGCCAGGACCAACGTTACGTTGTCTCAATGCCTAGCATAAATCTTGCTATTTAGAAGGGGAAACCCCAGCCTACTTAAGTCTTCTTCTTCAGGAATGTCCTGACTATTCTTGGATCATAATTCTTCCATTTACATTTTAAAATCATTTAGAAATTTGTCAAGCACATGAAAAAGCATGTAGGATTTTTATTAAAATTGTATTGAATACAAAAATCAGTGTTGAAAGAGCAGATATTTTTATGGTATCAAGTCTTTCTCTCCATGTGCATGGGTATATATCTCCACTTAGATAGGACTTCTTTAATATCTTTCAATAACATTTTATCATTTTCTCCATTTGGACTTTACACACCTTTTGCTACATTTTTCCTAAATATATCACAACTTTTGTAACTATTCTAAGTGATATTCATTTTGGACTACATTTTCTGTTTGCTTCCAGTGGCTAGAAATGCAGCTAATTTTAGTGCTTTATTTTTATTACAGTATAATTAATATACAGTGTTTTATTAGTTTCAGGTGTGCAACATAATGCTTCAACAATTCTATACATTACTCAGTGCTCAATATGATAAATGTACTCTTTATCCCCTTTATCTGTTTCACCCACCTCCCTACCTACTTCCCTTCTGGCAACCACCAATTTGTTCCCTATATCTAGGAGTCTATTTTTAATTTGTCTCTTTTTTATTTTGTTCACTTTGTTTCTTAAATTCCCCAAATAAGTGAAATCATATGGTCTTTATCTTTCTCTGACTGACTGATTTCACTTAGCATTATACCCTCTAGATCCATCCATGTTGTTGCAAATGGCAAGATTTCGTTCTTTTTTTTTATGGCTGAGTAATATCCCATTGTATATATACCACATCTTTATTCATTCATCTATGGATAGACATTTTGGTTGCTTCCATATCTTGGCTTTTGTAAATAATATTGCAATAAACATTGAGGCGCCTGCATCCCGTTGAATTAGTATTTTCATTCTCTTTGAGTAAATACCCAATAGTGGATCATATGTTAATTCTACTTTTAATATTTGGGGAACCTCCATACTGTTTTCCACAATGGCTGTAGCAGTTTGCATTCCCACCAACAGTGCACGAGGGTTCTTTTTTCTCCACATCCTCACCAACACTTATTAGTTGTGTTGGCCATTCTGACAGGTGTGAGGTGATATATCATTGTGGTATCTCAGTATCTCATTGTGGTTCTGATTTGCATTTCCCTGATGATTAGTGACGTTGAGTATCTTTCTATGTGTCTGTTGGCCATCTGTATGTCTTCTTAGGAGAAATGTCTGTTCATGTCTTCTGCCAATTTTTTAATCAGATCGCTTGATTTTTTGGTGTTGAATTGCAGAAGTTCTTTATGTATTTTGGATATTAACCCCTTATTGGATATGTCATTTGCAAATATTTTCTCCCATTCAGCAGGTTGTTTTGTTTTGTTGATGGTTTCCTTTGCTGGGCAAAAGCTTTTTATTTGGTGTAGTTCCAATAGTTTAATTTTGCTTTTATTTCCCTTGCCAAAGGAGATAAATCTAGAAAAATGTTTCTATGACTAATGTCAAAGATATTACTACCTATGTTTTCTTCTAGGAACTTTATGGCTTCTGGTCTTATATTTAAGTTTTTTAATCCATTCTGAGTTTATTTTTGGGTATGGTGCAGAAATGCAACTAATTTTTGTATACTAATCTTATATCCAATGAACTTGTTAAACTCTCCCAATAATCTCTCTGCAGATTCCTTTGGCTATTTCAGGTAGGCAATTATATTATGTGACTGAAAATAATCTTTACATTGCATCCAATTAAGAGACATGAGACACATGAGGATAGCTCAAAATTAATAGCATTTCACTTTTACAGCATTCTGAAACAGTCAAATAATATCCTCTGATTCATGAGTAAGAAGAATGAACTAACCTGCATGAACAAGGGCATCCAAAAAGCCACGGAACCAGCCTTCTTCCTGGAGCTCCAATAGGAACTTAAGAAAAAGTGAGGCAGCCTCCATCGTGCCCTTATTGTTTTTCTCAGCCTGAATATGCTGTACCTCATCTACAAACAGAAGCAAGAGTGACTCATCAAACTGCACAACCACTAATCACTGGAAGAAAAACCTGAAAAGGGTTGTCAGACTTTCTCAAATGAGGATGGCGATTGTAACAAATCCCAGCAATGGAAGGAACTGCGAGAAGGCAGCAAATTCTCTGTTCAGGCAGATGATGCCCATTCTTCACCAACCGACCTTCCCTCCCACCTCCCATCCTCTCTAGAAACTTCTCCTAGTTTGGTGTGGGAGTCTGGGAACATATTCCATGGCAATCCTTTAAAAAGGGAGTCTCTTAATGATGTGTGAAAAAGTATCCCCATAACAAAGGAGAAACCACTGTAACACTGGATTAGGTGG
Organism: Leptonychotes weddellii; assembly: GCF_054177405.1. Classification (NCBI taxonomy): domain Eukaryota; kingdom Metazoa; phylum Chordata; class Mammalia; order Carnivora; family Phocidae; genus Leptonychotes; species Leptonychotes weddellii. Next base: position 46,082,120 of record NC_138382.1, read on the forward strand.
AGGAACAAAGGCTTCTCCAACATTTGGATACTCCCTTGTTCAAAAGTCTGAATTAATTGCAGGACTACAAAAGTGTGAGGATAGGACTACTCCATGGCATCCTTAATTACACCAGACTCAGAAAACAGAGTTAGAAATAAAAAAGATGCTTTCGTGGTCCTCTTTCCAGGTTTTTGCTTAGACAGTATGAAATACGGGAGAAAAGAAAAAGCAAGAGGAGCTAAACAGAACATGAGGCCAGGGTGCAGAATACTATCCACCAAACTGTTGGTGGTCACATGACTTTGTACACTACCTCCATGTCTGGGGCGGTGATGATCACATGGTTGCCTACACATGACCTGACATTTGATAGTGTTCCTTTTTTCCCCCTTATTGTCAGTGGAATGTAAATTCCAAGCAATAAGTCTGGTTAACCGCTGTATCCTCAGAGATTAGAAGAGGACGTTAGCACAATATAGACACTCCACAAAGGTATACTGAATGAATGAAGAAAGGAAGGGATAGCTTCCTTTTCTGCCAAGGTCTCTGTCTTGGGAACAATAAAATTAACCATTTTAATGTGTAAAACCCAGTGGTTTCTAGAATTGTGGATCTATCACCACTATCTAATTTTAGTACACTGTCATTACTGTAAAAAGAAATCTTGTAGCCCCTAGCAGTCACTCCCATCTCCCTTCCCCTTAAACCCAGGCAACCATTAATCCACTTGGGTCTCTACAGATTTGCCCACTTTGGACATTTCATCTGAATGAAATCATACAATATGTGGTCTTTGTAACTGGGTTCTTTCACTTAGCATAATGTTTTCAAGGTTCATCCATGTTGTAGCTTATATCATTCGTTCCTTTTTTATTGCTGAGTAATATTCCATTGTATGGATACACTATATATTGTCTACCTAGTCATTAGTTAATTTTGGGCTATTATGAGTAGTAATGCTCTGAACAGTCATGTACAAGTGTTTATGTGGACGTATGTATTCACTTATCTTGAATTTATGCCTAACTGAGATTGCTGGGTCATATGGTAACTCCATTTAACACTGTAAGGAATTATCAAACTGCTGTCCAAAGGAGCTGCACCATTTTACATTCCCACCAGCAATTAATGAGGATTTCAATTTCCACACATCCTTGCCAACACTTTTTTTTTTTATTTTAGCTATCTATATTAGTTTTCTGTGGCTGCAGTAACAAATTAGCACTAACTGGTTGGCCTTAAAACAATAGAAACTTATTCTCTCACAGTTCTAGAGACCAGAAGTCTGAAATCAAGATGTTGGCAGGGCTACACTTCCTTTGAAGGTTCTAAGGGACAATACAACCCTTATAGCTCCTAGTGGCTGGTGGCCTTTGTGGGCCTTTGTGGGCACATCAAATCTTTGCCTCTTTCTTGTGGCCGCATCACTACAACCTCTGCTTTGTCTTCACATGACATTCCCTTTGTCTCTCTGTGTCTTCCCATGGTTATCTTCTTATAAAGACACCAATCACATTGATTAGGATCCCACCCTACTCCAGTATGATCTCATCTTAACTAATTACCTCTGTAAAGATCCTATTTCCAAATAAAGTCACATTCTGAGGTCCTGGGGCTTAGGACTTCAACATATCTTTTTTGGGGAGGACATAATTCAACCCATAATAGCAACCTATCTTATCACCTATCCCAACTTTTCTGGGCACACAATTTAACTCTATTCCTTTAAGAGAGTTAATCCTGTTCCTAAACCCCATCTTTAGAGCTGGGTTCTTACTCCCAGGCCTCCCTGCTGTTTGTTCTTTCCTCAGACATGCTACCAGCCATTACTGACACTCCACATGAAGGCCCAGATATATCCCACTCACAGCTGAGCCCTTCCCAGTTAAACTGTCTTGCTGTATCAGGGGCAGTTTAGCTTTACTCTGCACATGGTCGGGCCCATCCTGCTGCTACCTGGCCCCGATAACTGCTTCTAAGTAGTGCTACTTTCCTCAAAAGTACTGGGAGTCCAATGCAGAGAAAATTCTATTTTTGGCTGTCAGTATTACCTTTGCCATGCTGGCCACTCTGTGATGCCATCCTCAGCTTCCCAAGGTGGAATTTCTTGATCTCTTTTCTGTGCTTTCTTGGTCTCTTTACATGCCTCTGACTAGAGCACTAACACTGCACAGTATATAGTAACTGTTTGAGAGTCTACCTTTTCCCATTGACTGTGATCATGGACATGTTGTATTCATTTTTGTCTTCATCTTTGCATTCTAATCATCAACAAAGTGCCTGGCTCATGCATGTGTCCAGAGCATGTTACTGAAGGAATGGATAAATACTCAGAATTCTCCTCCCTCCCAGAATACTACCCAGGGCTCCTCCAGGATAAGAGTTAGCTTTTGACTCCAAAGGGATACTACCAAAAATTTGTAGCCCACAACCTGGTCTACCTTCAAACATCCTGGATAATATGTGAATAAGCAAAGCCCTGCAGTACCCTAGTCATCATGCAAGGTCTCCAGAAGAAACATGGCTTCGATTCTCCTTTCCCAAGATTCAACTAGTGCACAATATCCAACACGTGGAAAGCAGGATTATGGTAAAAGACATACTGGTTATTGCTGGTGTAATTTAAACATATTGGTGTACTTGTGTGTGCATGGGGGAATGTATGGGCATAAGGAGAGTGTGGATAAGCTCCCACTTATAAGGGCAAAAAAATGAGTCAAAATGTTTATAGCCAGCCATAACACTCATGTCTCAGCTCCCTGACTGAATCCTGACTGATAGAATATACTTGTCACAATTAAGGTTAACTAATAGAATCCAGAGATTCCAAAGCATCCAAGAAAAAAATGGGCGATGGAGAAACTTTATCAATCTAACAGAAAACAGAAAAAGATAGGAAGAAAAAAGTTTATGGATACATGTGCACATGATAAAGTATAAAGAAATGAACAGGAAAGATGTAAGCCAACTAAATGACAATAGCTTCCTCTGAGAAGGAGCTGGAAATAAAACCTCTATGGTGTCTTTAACATTAAAAAATAAGACAGTATTACATATAGTGTTCTTCAGCTTGCTGTCTCTATTTACTTTTTGGTATTTTTAATGTGATTGCATTATAACTACAAATTAAAACTAATATATATATTAAAAAGTATGCCACCTTTGCGCTCCCACAGCACACTATAGTTTTCTGGCAGAGCACTTCTGTTTTGTCATCTATGGTTTGTTTAGTAACCTGCCTTCACATATGCACTCTGACCTCTATTACGGGCCATTTCTATCACACTCACCACGAATTTCTCAGTTCCTACTAGGACACTTCTTATTAGATAATATGTGTAATAATATGTGTCAATTCTGTCCAATGCTAACACAATGCCTAACACATTATGAGTTGCTTGAATCGACACATGAGTGCAAGAAAGAATGGGATTCACACCAGTTTGTTAGTGTTTCATTCATGACAAGATTTCTAAAAGAGATGTCCTGAAGGGGCTTACACTCTTCTGGGGCCCAAGCTACTCTGTGGTCATTAGGATGTTACTTTGTTACCTCTCTCTGAGCACAAATAGAAAGCAGAAGCCCACTTTTGTTGGTGGTATTCTTTCACTCCTCACTCCACAACCTGTGGTTTTTGCAGAGCAATGAGCACTCAAATTACGTGTCTGCTTTCACACAATTTCCCCAAACTGCCTCACATCAGGAAAGATATTTAGGCACTTGGAGCCTGAAAAGGAGTTGCCAGATGCCCTCTCTCATTTCAACTCCTTCGAAGCACCACCTCCCTTTTCCTCTTTCCTCAAAGCCTCTGTGCATCTCCAGCATAGTGCACCTGGATTCAAATTTACAAAGTGGCATTCATCCATCATCAGGTGTCTCACAAGCTAGACAGAAACACTGGAAGTGAAGCTTGTAGCCATTCAGTCCAGAGAGTCTTGCCCTCTCAAGCTTGTTATTCCTAAGTGCGAATAAGACCTGGCAAGAGTTAACTGTCAATTACCTTGTAGCTCTGACAGCATTTTGTAATCATTTATGTACATCTGTCCTCACCAGTATCCTGCCCCCAAAATCTTGGCTGCAAAGTATTTTAAAGAGCCAAAAAAAAAAAAGGCGGGGGGGCTATATCTTACTCCTGAATCTGTCAGTACAAAGCCGGACACCGTAGACATAACCATTAGAGAAAATAAATGAAATGGACAATGGTTTGTCTCCCCAGCTTTGAACTTAAATAGATGTGCAATCCTACACAAGTCATTTCACTTCTCTGGGACTGTTTGTCCGTCTGGACCTCCAAAGGCTCCTCAAATTCTCCTGGCAATCTCCAGTCTTAAAATGCTGTGAGGATCTTGCCTCAACACCCGCGTTCCTAGCGGGCTACTTCGCGCTGATTAGAAGGAAGGGAAAAGCAAGTCCTGAGTTGTTTCCTTGCTCCAAGGGGCAGGCGTCACTGGGGACCACTCACCGTCCTTAAACCAGGGGGCCATGTAGCTCAGGATGCAGGTAGGGTCCAGAGTCTTCGTGACATAGTCCCGGAAGGCGTGCAGATTCCGCCGATCCTCGGCCGACATGCTAGCAACTTGGCTCCCGGTGAGGTCCCTGCTTCGCCCGCGTCCCACTCTCTTGAAAGCCTGGTGGCGGCGGGCTGACACAGATCTTCTGACAAGAGAACTCAGACCCAGTGCTGAGGGGTGGAGCCGCTTGGGAACCTCAAGAGCAGACAGGAAATCGAAACTGCAACTAGCAACCTGCTGGGGCATGCCACAGCAGCTGGACTGCCGCAGGTCCCCGCCTCCCCGACCGCATTTTTCCCTGAGCTTTCGCGTCCTCTGGCTGCCTGGATTGCCAACCTGTGGGCGCTCGCTCACCCAGAGGGGCCGTTTTTTTCATTTTGCTTTTATATCAGGAAAGTTTGGACTCAATAAAATGCACAGATTTTAAGTGTATAATTCCATGAGTTTTGAAAAATGTGTATGGGTGTAACTGCTTCCTCCAGGTCGTGTAGGTCCTATGGTAAGTGCATGTTTAACGTCACAGAAACCTGCCCCGTTTTCCAAAATAGATGTACCGTTTTGCATCCCCACTGGTAGAGTAAGAGCTCCAGTAGATACACATTGGTCAATTTGCCATTTTGGTCAGTGTGAAACGGTGTTTCATTGTGGTTTTAACTCCTCAAACGGTTAATGATGTGAGCACATTTGCATGTATTTATTGGCCATTCATTCATCTATCTTCTTTAGTGAGGTATTTGTTCCCATCTCTTGCCTGATTGAGTTTTCTTTGTATTATGGATTTACAAGTTATTTATTCTGGATATGAGCCCACTGTCAAATATATGTATTCTAAATATCTTTTCCCAGTCTGACTTACATTTCATTTTCTGAAAAGTGTCTTTCAAGCAAACGTGAAATGACACAAAGAAAGCAAATGGAGTCATGCGACAAAATAATGGAGGCTGGAAAAAACTATTTCAATACGGTGGGGTAAGGGCATATCTCTCTGGGTCGGTCACATTTCAGCTGAGTCCTTAGGAATGAGAAGGAATGAGCTATTCAAAAAAGAAGAGGGGTGCCTGGGTGGCTCAGTCGTTATGATTTCAGGGTCCTGGGATCGAGCCGCATCAGGCTCCCTACTCAGTGGGAAGCCTGCTTCTCCCTCTCCCACTCCCCCTGCTTGTGTTCCCTCTCTCGCTGTGTCTCTACCAAATAAATAAAATCTTTTAAAAAAAACAAAAACCAAAAAAGTAAGAAGAGAGGGATTCCATGCAGGGGGACAGAAAGCACAAATGAGTCAAAGAGAAAAAGTGAACGAGGGATATCCCTTCTTGAACAAGGGATAAATGGCAGACAGTCCTGCTGAATTGGTAAAGAGGGCCTTGTAAGGCAAGGAATAAAGAAACACATTGCAGGATTTTAAGCAAGGAGTAACATAATTTGATGACTTTTTTTTTTTTTTTAATGTAAAGCCTTTCTCTCTGGCTCCTATGCAGAACAAGTAGATCAATGAGCAGTGACTCAAGTAAGAGATGATGAGAGCACAGATAAGACAGCGGCGGTGGAGAATAAGAAATGAAATGTTTCAGATATAGAGGACTGAGTGACTGGCAGTGGAAAGGAAGAAAGAAAAAAAAATATCAAGGCTACATTGCAGGCATCTGGTTTGAGCAACGAGAAGAACGGCAGCACCATGACTAAAATGGAGAAGACAGGTTTACAGCTTATTATATCCTAGTGTGGAAGACAGGCAAGAAAGTAAATAACTAAATTCAGGAAGGAGAAATAAAGCAAGATAAGGGAATAAAGAGTAATGAGGGTTGCTTATATAAGATGAGCTAAATCAGGGAAGACCTAAAGAAAGTGAGAGAGAATGTCATTTGGGTGAAGAGCATTGTACTAAACAAGCAAGCAAAATGCAAAAGAGAAAAAAAGAAAAAGCACACAAAAAAAAACCAAAACAAAACAGGAGTGAACCAGGCCTGCAAAAGAAAAAGGAGGTGAGCGGTCTCGCTAGAGTGAAGTGGGCTGGGGGAAAGAGAGAGAGAGAGGGGTGGCCAAGGCAGTTCACATACACCCTGACCGACCACAAAAAGGACTTCAGCTTTGGTTTTGATTTTAAATATGATGGGGAACCATGGCAGAATTTTGAAAGGGAATATAAGATCTGTTTTTAAAGGATCACTGTGGTTGACTGGAAGAAAACAAGCTGCCGGGGGACAGGGTAGAAGCCGAGTAACCAGGTAAGAAGCTGGTACCAGCACTAGTCCAAGTGAGAGATGAGGGCATCTTGGATCAAGATCAAAGCTGTGGAAGTGGTAAAGTTGCAGGATATATAACCCTAAAATCACACACAATTTGGTGATGAATTGATGTAGGACATGTGAGAAAGAAGTCAAGGAGAATTCCTGTTTAGCCTGAGCAGCTGCATGAATGGTGGTGCCATCCACTAACATGGAACACTGGAAGATGGGCAGGCTTGGAGGAGGAAATCAAGAACATGCTTGCTTGCTTGCTGATAATGATCCACAGGCAGGGCTTCCCAAACATGAATGCCCACACAGGTCTTATTAAAATACAGATTCTGACCTAGTAGGTCTGAGACTGCATTTCTTACAAGCGGACATTGGTGATACTGATGTTCCTGGTCCACAGACCTCGTTCTAAGTACCAAAGTAACTAAAAAACATGAGATAAAGGAAAAGGGAGGATAATTTAAAAATCAACATTCCTACTAAAGTGGGGGGGTAAGTGAAATCCTGAGCGCATGTGGAAGGGATGTCATAGAACAGTGGTTCTCAAACTCTGGTTTGTAGGCCGGTAGCATCAGAACCACCTGGAAACTTGTTAGAAAAGCAAATTCTTGGCATCCTAGATGTCCTGAATCAGAAACTGTGGGTGTAGGCCTCAGCAATCGGTTTTAACAAGCCTTCCAAGTGATACTGATGCATGCAAAAGTGTGAGAACTAAAGGCCTAGAGGAAGAGAGCTTCATCCACTGATGGAGTGAAGATGGATGCTATGGTAGGTTGAATGCAAAAATTACAATTCCTCACTTTTCCCAATATTTACACCTTTTGCTACAGAGGTAACTTTTTGGTAAATAGGGTTTATGTTTGCCCAAACCTGGCACTGGCCAGAACTGCCCCGCCAATATGGAAAGCATGTGGTAGAGACAAGTGGGAGGTTTGAGGAAAAGGTATGAAATATACCCATTATACCAATGAGCAAGAACACTAAAGAAAATATTCCACTAACATATTGTATGAAGTTGAGGCTGGGGATTGTGTTTCCATGGTGACACCAATCTGCAGTTACTAATTTCCTTCAAAAACACTCAGCAGGATGCATGTAGGCACAACTGAAGAGTTGGGTCGATCCAAACTGAGGTCTTGCTAGGCCAACTATTGCTGCGGAATCTGGCATGTGACTTATTTTTAAACAGGCCAAAGCTAAAAATTGTTTTAACATTTTTAGTGTTGCAAAAACAACCAAATAAAAAAAAACGACTATACAACAGAGACTACATATGACCCATAAAGCCTAAAATATTTACTATATGGCCTTTGCAGGAAAAGGTTGCCGACCCCTGAACTAAGTGAACAAGGAGAGACATAAGGGCAAGAGAGTTGTAGGGTACTGCAAGGGAGTGATTTAAACATAATCTGCAAAATCATAGCTGAGCATGAAGAAAGTATAGAGGAAGAGGGTAATTGATAGCGTAGGGTCAAAAGATTATACTTCTTAATCCTGTATTCTAAAAATGGTATTAGATATTCTTGTAGGTGGCCTAATCTGCTCCACCCAGAGCAGAATTACCTGATTCAATGACCACATGAAGGTAACAGTGACATGCTCCAAGAATTTAAAATGAAGATTAACCTCTTAGAAATTCTGTTTATGCCTGGTGGTGGGTATTGAGGAGGGCACGTTCTGCATGGAGCACTGGGTGTTATGCACAAACAATGAATCATGGAACACTACATCTAAAACTAATGATGTAATGTATGGGGATTAACATAAGAAAAAAAAAATTCTGTTTATGTCCTACTGCATGCAGGACACCGCATTTGATATTTAGTAGATACAACATAAAACCAAAGAGGCAAGAAAGTATATGGGACTAGAGGGAACACTTGGTCTCCTTCGAAAGCTTTCCTTCTTTTGCCAGCCTCCTTAATCTTGTATTCTCTACAATCTTCTCTTACGCCTGCTCCTCTTCTTGTTCTACTCTCTGGGAGAGCTCATCCACTTCTACCTCACTAGTACTCCCTAGTTTCCCAGGGACTTCTAAATCACCTCCCTAGTCCCAATCTCTCCTCCAAGATTCATACTCCTAGTTCCAGCTACCCACTGGAATTCATCTGCCTGGATGTCCTCCATGCTGTCCAACAGAATTTTCTGTGATGATAGAAATGCTCTCTACCCAATATGGACGATATTGGCCAATATTGCAGCCATAATCGTCCTTAAACAAAATTTAAAATTCAGTTCCTCAGTTTTACTAGCCACATTTCAAGTAATATCCACGTGTGCTTGGTAGCTTCTATACTGGACAGTGCAGCTGTAGGCAGCTCTCTCTCAAACTGAACTCACTGTCCTCCCCAAACTATCCCTATTCCTCTATTTCCTACCTTGAATATTATCACCAGGCATCTAATTCTCACATGGGGTAAGAAAAATCTCATCATACCAGACTTTTCCCTCTTCCTCACAGCCCATCCTCATCTACATGGTACCCAAATTGTGTCTACTCTACCACAGAAATTTACTAAATCCAGCCTCTTCACTGGATCCCTATTCTTCTACAGGCCCTTCTGATTTCTGGCTTGAGCTACTACAGAGCTTCTTAGGCAGTCTCACTGAGGCTTTCCCACTCCAAACTTTCTTCTACATTACTGCTGGTTGTTTAAGAACAAATCTAATCGTTCCATTCCCACCTTCTTTAAAATTCCTGTTGGTTCCTACCCAATTCATTGTTACACCCCTAGCATTCAGCATGGACTTGGGCCACATGTACTTGGTGTTTGATGAAAAAATGAATTTTACAGACAGAAAAGCAAAGAGATATCCTTTTCCCTAGGAGAGAACTGTTTACCTATCTAAACTGCAGATGTTTAGAGAAGCAGCTTACTCCAGGCAAATACTAGATACCTAATTCTGCCCCCTCGTGTCTATATAAAAGTCCATCATCTAATATTGTGGCAAACATCACAGCTGCAGCTTCTATGGGGATAAATTTATCGACTCAGACCTTGGCCTAACTGGACTTCCATTTCCCTTACTTCTTTTCTCAGGCACAGATCCAGTGGATTTACCATCCACCAATATCCTTGCAGGTAAAGTAAGAATTTCCTAATTTTCATGACATTGTAACAACCAATCTTTCTGTACTTTTTGAAATGGTCCTATTGTGTGGTTTTCTAATACCTAAGTGGTCCAGGCATTGACTAAAAACTCAGAATGAGAAAATAATCAATTCTTTACCAGGTTTTTATTATGTCTGTACACGTGCCAGCCGCTCTAGTGGAACACAAGCACAGTTGTCATACCCATGACACAAGCCCCCTTTTCTTCTCCTTTATCTGTTGCCATCACCTGCAGCATCTTCCCTGTACACTTCCAGCCTCACTGATCACTATCAATTCCAATCACCTTCACCTCTACCCATTCTTACTTCCAATCATGCCTAGAATTATGCACTCTTTCAAGTATTTCTTCAGTCTTCTTACACCTATCTCCACTATATCTACTTGAACCTCATTGGAAAACGAATGCTTTGGTATCTCCCTGTTCTTGAAGTATAATGGTCACCTCATAGCTTCACTTCCTTCCCTACACAGCCCAGATACCAGAATGCATCAATTCAACCATACTCACCAGTATCTCAATTTCCCTTGCCCCTGTTGTTTTATTAGTCACATTCAGCAGAACTCCAACCGTAAGCCATCCGTGTATTCATTCACTGTGGAAATACTGAACACATACTAAATGTCCACCATTAGTTTCTGCTTCTACTCCCACAGTGCTGAATGCTACCAGGACAAAATCACAAATCTTGGTGTCCCATACAATATGCCATGTCTTAAGGGGAGGCCTCAGGCCTCAGCACTCATCAGTAATTCTTAGCTAACCCTCTCTCCATGCCCCTCAGTGGCCATTTTCTCATTCCTCTCCTCAAACCCAATCTTACTTACGAGCCACCTTTCTCAGAAGTTGGCACTGCTTCCTACTTCATGGAGAAAAGACAGGCTTTACAGTGTGAACCACCTCATCTCAAATATATCTACTCACATTTCTTTGGGCATTACATTCTTCTGCCACTTTAGAGTAAGATTTGCCTCTGCTTCTATCCATTACCAATTCACTTACCTGTGTTCTGTGCTTTGCCATTCAGGAACTCTGCTGCATCCATTACCACTCTCCTTTGCCTTTAACTTTTCCTGTCCCATGGTCTCCTTCCCAGAAAGCTTGTCTTCCCTCCATTCTAAACTTAAGAAAAAAACTCTCCTTTGATTTTATACCCCTCACAAGCTTGCTTCTGAGCATGGAACCAAGAGCAGTTGTAACTGTGTATCTCGGACTAAGATCTCAACAGGCCAGGCCTTATAAATGGGATGAGAACACCTCTCTAGTGACTCTGGCTCCTTCTCACAAAGTGGCTTTAATAATTACTGCATGTTTGCCTTTGTGACTTTTTTTCCTTTTGCTGAGTAAACATGACTGAAAACTCTGATGGACACATACAGGTAACCTGCAGGCCCACAGAGGCAATTTTATTAGCTTGTTTTGAAATTATATCAAACTTACAGAGAAATTACAAAAATAGACTTCCTGTATTTTTACCCTCAACTTTCAACATTTTGCCACAATTCACTTTATCACTGTCTCCATCTACGCATGTAGTATTTTTTTCTGAACCATTTGAGAGTAGGAAACATACACAGTGATCATGATTTAGCTTCCCATGTAGGTTTTTCTAAAGGCATCAATCCCTGGACAGATCTATATAGTAGTGCCCCCGGCCCCCATCTGCAGTTTTGCTTCTCATGTTTCAGTTATCTGCAGTCAACTATGATTCGGAAGCCTTTTGAAGTCTCTTGAGGTCAATCAATAGCAGCCAAATGCTACAACACAACGCCTAGGTCATTCACCTCATTATGTAGGCATATTACCATCTCACATCACAAGAAGAGTACAAGTTATTTTGAGACCACATTCACATAACTTTTATTACGGCATATTGTTATAACTGTCCAATTCTTATTATTGTTAATCTCTTATTGTGCCTAATTTATAAATTAAACTTTATACCATAGTTATGTATGTATAGAAAATACGACAGTGTTGGGTACTATCTAGTTGCAGGCATTCACTGGGGGGGGGGAATCTTGGAACTTATCCCTTGCAAGTAAGGGGGTACTAAGTTCTGGTCTCAGTGATAGCACATTATAGTAATTTAATGTTAACATTTCAATTGCACATAGCTTTATGAACTTAATATTAGAAATGGACCCATGCTCAGAATTCTGATGAAATCTGGTTTGTGAAGAGGAACTCTTCTCCTCTACTTCCCATCCCCTGCCCCCATTGGTGGGAACACCAGGGCTGGCGACAACCCAAACCAGGTTACACATGGTTTCTGGTATCCTGAAGAACCTTCTGAAAATTTTTCTGAGGCTAGGGATGTGCTGACTGGCTCACTGCATCCATACTCACTGGCAGAGGATTGCAATTATTCCCCATGATGGAAGAACTCCCAGTAAGAATGGGCCATCAGCTTACCTGAATAAGTTGTTGCCCCTTTATACATACAGCCCATCATTATTACACATTAAATAGGTTGGGGAGGCCCTTGGATTGGCTCCCACAGAGCTTCCTGAGAATGGGAAGTGAAAGTAAGAAAAAGTTTTCCCGTCGTCAATCTGAAGATTCATGAAGGAGCAAGTGCAAATGCTTGGCTGCATTTCCTTTAACAAAAAAGTTGCAAAAGTCACAAAAACACTGAAAACCTGAGGTAAGATAAAATGTCTCGTGGACACTGAATTCAGATGAACAGAACAGTGTCAGGCTAAAATCTGATAGAGAGTGGAGCCCTCTGAAAGCAGAAAGCAGGTCTTGGCCAATTTTTAAAATCCCTACCACCTGGTCATCCATCCAGTATGTGCTTCAAGCACTTGTTATGTGAAAGAAAACAGAAGGGATTTACCAGTACACATACATACAGTTGCCAAAGAACTGCAGACTGATGAGAGAACATTTAGTAATCAATTACTACAGAAAGAGCCCAGGATTAATAAAGGAGCAAGTAATTGAGGGGAAATAGTGGAAGAGGGGCACACTTTACCAGAAGCCTCCTTTAGCTAGGATGGAATTCAGTTTCCAGCAGAAGAAAAATCCACATATGAAGGCTCTGCATTAGCAAGGAGCAGCACCTCCACAGACCTGAAGCAGGTTAGGATGGCCAGAGCACAAGTGAGGTGAGAGAAAACCTGAAGATGAACCAGAACCTGATTAGGCAGAGGTATGTAAACAATATTATGCTGGATTTCTGTTTGCTTTTATTAAGTATCCTAAGAATAACAGAAAGTTACTGAAGGATTTTAAATAGGGGAATGAAAAAACAAAAACAATTTTTTAAAATATCTTTTGAATGCCACATCAAGAATGGTTGGAGGCAAAAGGGTAGATGTAGAGCAACAGTGGATGCAGGCAGACCCATTATAAGAGCACAGGTGAGAGCTCATGGCTGCCTGGATTGGATTGTACAGACACATTAGAAATATTCAGTGACCAGGATCTGGGGATTGAATGAGAGGGCCGAAGGAGGAGAATCAAAGACTGGGAAATTTTTGGCCTGAACACCTAAGAGGATGATGTGATGGTGCCTGTATTAAGATGAGTTTCATGGGTTCAACTGAAAACATTAAGATAGGTTTTCACAAATGTTTGACTAAAAATACCATGTAAAATCAGAAAATGAAAGTGCATTAAGTTTTTAAAACTTAAGAAAAAACAAAATCATGTCATAATTTCAAAGTACATTCCTTGATCAACTAACTATAGCCTTCCCGTAATTTCTCAGTGTCTGAGCTTACTAAAAATGCTGACATCAATTTAGATTGTCATTTGTCATTTTAAAAGAATTTCCTACTGTCATGAGGACAAATACAAACATGACCTACAAAGCTTGGTCCCACACTCTTTGCCCTTTGGTTAACTTTGCCTTCTCTTAGTTCTTGGAATATGCTAGGCTACTCTTCTGCTTTTGGATCTTTAGACATCTTTTCCTTTGCTAAGAACACCTCTACTCCTAGCTAACATCTACTTGTTTTCTGAATTTCAATTCAGCCATCACTTCCACATGAGATTAGGCCCCCACTGTATGTTCTTATAGGAAATTATACTTTCTCTTCAGAGAACTTATAGTTTGTAATATTTACCTATGTCCCGTGAAGGCAAGAAGATCTGCTTTGTTCTATCACTGAATTCCTAAAAACATAGTAAAGAACCTGTCACACTGCAGGCATTCCAACTTCTGTTGAACAACGAATGAATATGGTAGCAAGGCAAACTGAAGGCTGAATTAGACTTAATCCAAGTTCTGTTCTCCCCTGGCAATCTTACTTTAGGATAGATGGAAAGCACTTTGTCATCTCTAAAACAGGGTAAAACATAAACATAACCACTATGTTTTAGAACTACCAAATGTAAAAAACAACCACTACTAAGAACTACCAATGTAAAAGAAGTTTGGCAAGGGTTTTTTGTTTTTAGTAAGCTAAATGCTACATAGCTGCATTCTGTTGAAGACATATATTCCTCATAATCAGATTAAAGAACTAAAATAATTAAAGCTGTGCAGTTAAACACAGATCACCTTAAATTTATATATCCTGAACTATTTTCAAGATTTTAGCTCCTCTATTTTTTTTTTTTTTAAAGGCAATACTGCATAGGAAAATTTCTGGATTCTTGTTTTAAAGTATTACTATTTTATTTTTTATTTTGCTGAATACACATTTGTTTCACTGGCAGCCCAGATAAACAAGTATATAAAGGAAATATTTAAATTTTTCTTTTGGCAGATGTCAAGATAAACTGTGCAGATTAAAATGCCTCAATTTAACCTGAAGAAATGGTTTTGAATCATACAAATTTTTAAGAAGAAAAATAAAGACTGTCCAAAGGGATTCTGCTAGCTTATAACACATTTCCAGAATAACTCTCAAAAAAAAAAAAAAAAAAAAGAAATTCAAAAATACTCATTGACTACTTTAAAAATATGTCAATACCATATGGCTTTATGAAATAACTTCTAAAATTTATATTTTTTTTATTTAAAAAGGATCCCAAGTTTTAAATAAACTACTAGCAGTATCATTTTCCTCACTTAAAAGTGCGTATCTCTGAGGGTAGGACATACATACTTTTCGAACAAATAATGATTTTTACAAATTTTTAACACACACACAAAAAAATCACTTAAAATATTTTTAAGAGGGAAAAGAGCTTTCACCAAAAGTCATCTTTAAATAGACTGCAGTAGATGACACTGTTCTTTTCTTTTTTTTTTAATACCATCAGAATTCTCAATGAGATGCTTTGGCAGTTTTAAGACATATCATGGTCTCTACCAAGAGACACTGACATTAATGATGTCCGTGGAGATGGCAATTGCCTTGATGGCTCAGTTTGAAAAGAGATATTACTGGGCTGATTCTCCAAATCAGAGGCAAAAGTACTCTCTTCTCTTACATCAAGAGTTTGTTCAACTGAAGCTGCCTGGAGTGGAATATTATCCATAGTTTTGTTGGCATTATTCAAGTTGTTATTAAGTGTGGTAATACTACACTCCTTGTCTAGGATGCCAAATTCATCTTCTATTGTAACTACCTCTTTAGCTTCAAATGGTTCCAAGGGAGGAGGCAAAAACTCATTTTGTAGAGAGTCCTGAGGACCACTATTGTCACATTCTGTATCCTCCTTTACTTCTGAATCCTTATCACTATCGCTATCAATGGTAATTACAACTGGTGAACGTGAAAGATTGTCCCCATGATGTTTCTTATGTTTCTTCTTGTGCTTCTTCTTTTTCTTTTTATGATGTCTAGTTGTATCAGTAGCTTTCCCTTCATAAACTATCTCTACACTTAGGCTCCGGGTCCTCCTTTTTTTCCTCTTGTGTTTTGTCTCTCTGTCTGATGATCGGCTGTCTGAGAAGCTGTCACTCTCATTTTTGTGGCTGCCATCCAATTTTGATGAGGATTTTTGGTAATGACTTTCCTTTACTTTAGAAGCAAATTCACGAGAAGGTTGAGCCACTTCATTAGTACCCTCCAAATGCCGTGTCTTGTATTTTCGTTTCCCTCCAGGCTTTTCATTTCTTACCCAGTCAGGCCCGGTAGATGCAGTCTTTGATCTATTACTGGATAGGCTCCTTGATCTATGCCTTTCATAGTAGTAATACTTTCTTTCACTGTGATTATTTTTTTTCCTAGCATTTGTTCTTTCAGAAAAGGACTGAATTCTAAATTCTGGACTTGAAGATTGTCTGGAATAATGAGCTCTGGACAGAGTCCTCCTCCTATAAGATGATTCATAGCCATCCCTGTCCTTGTTTCTACTATAGTAAGTATACTCCCACTTATATCTGCTTCCATAATTATTTCTTAAATAAT
This sequence comes from Leptonychotes weddellii, assembly GCF_054177405.1. Classification (NCBI taxonomy): domain Eukaryota; kingdom Metazoa; phylum Chordata; class Mammalia; order Carnivora; family Phocidae; genus Leptonychotes; species Leptonychotes weddellii. The sequence goes on from NC_138382.1 coordinate 46,098,272, forward strand.
AACGATCTCTATTTCTGCTCCGTGATCTTCTTTTACCATGATCACTGCTACGAGATCTTGATCTGCTGGTGCTTTCACTACTGAGAGAGAGAGTTTGGCTTCTTCTTGACCAACTGCTATCTCTAGTTCTTGATCTCTTTTTGTCTCTTCTACCTCTAGGTCTGCTACTCTCCCTGCTTCTGGACCTTTTGCTTTTCATCCTTTTCTTCCCATGATGCTTTCTACGATTCTTCTGATCATGCCCACTTCTACTCTGGGAACGTGAATCTGAACTTCTTGATCTTCCCCTCCTCCTGTGTCTACGGTTATATGGGGAATATACTCTGTCTCCTCTGATAGATGAGCTCAGGTCTCTGGGAGACGACAAGGACGTAGAGTGTTTCTCTTCCTTTTTTGACTTGATTCTTTTACCAGAACCACAGTGACCTTTATTCATTTGCTCATCCTTTCCAAGGACAGAGCGTGGAGATGAACATCTACTAACATCACTATCACCAGAACTGTAAGACTGTTCTTGTGTCTTCACAGTCTCCATTTTCTCATAAGAGCCTAACTCCTCAGAATCAGAGGACAGTTCAACAAGTTCTGGGGTCCTTTCTGCTAGTGGTTTAACAAACCCAACAATGACACAATTATCTGAAGAAGAATCACTGTCATTATTTAGGTCTTCATTAGATTGTACTCCTTGTATCTGAGACGTGGCTCTTCCTGTTACAAGTTCTTCATCTGAACTATCAGAAGTATTTAAAAGGGAAGACATGGCAGCGTGCACCTGCTCTGAGCTTGAGTAAGATGGCCCTGGAGTTTCATCATCCCATGGTGCCTGACTAACAGTGGTTACATTGATATCCAACTCTTGGGTCTCAGCTTCATCAGGAGATATTGTTATGACTGAAGAATCAGAATGGCTACCTTCTTCATATGAAGGAGCAGGGCAATCATAATTAGCATGCTGGTCAAAAGCTGCCATGTTAAAAGGAGATCGAGCAAAACTGATAAATTCATGTATAAAATGCTCAGTCCGATTAAGTAGAAACGGTCTTAAGTCAGACACAAATTCCCGACTCTCCAAGTCATAGCGAGTAACATTACTCATGATGATGTGCTGGACGATATTCACTAAAGATCCATGAGCTCCAAAAAGAACTGTAAGTTCACGTTTTAACCAGGGGACTAATCTGTGAAGGCAAGCTGGATTTCTACGGAAAAATTCAGCTGAAATATCCCTGCAGCGACCACCATCTTCAATATTTCTAACACGGGCACCAGCACGGTACAGAGTTCGTCTAAAATTAATAATGTCCTGTTCTTGAATTTTCCGCAAAGATCTTTCATCTGCAGTAGTTGGCCTCCTAATTGCAATCTGTCTCATAAGTTGAGGAATTTCACCATTTCTAGGTCTTGTTGAAATGCCTAACCCTTCAAATAGCACTCCACTATCTGGTGGAGTTGTTGTTCTTCTATTCATGGTATTATTAGGTGAATAAACAGAAGCACTTCGATCCCTTGTCATAGTTGTACGATAGCGAAATCGTGGAACATCAGGGGTTGCAAAAGAACCATTATATGAAGGCCTTAGGACATACTCCTTGAAGTCATCTTCTGCCCTCACAGAATGGAAAATAGAATCAAAGGGCTGTTTACATAGTGGACATTCAGCTTTGTTTTTTGACCACTCCTGTACACAGCGAAAACAGAACTTATGTAAACAGCGATCTAAGTAAGACACATTATCAAATCTATCCAAGCATATAGGACACTTAGAATCAGGAGATGCATCAGCTGGTACTGTCTGTTGCAATTTGCTAGTACCAGCTTTAGGTGAAAAGTTGTCCATTTTAAATTCCTTAGCAGCTGATGCCATTATCTGTAAAAGGGAAAAAAATACATCAGTAACTGGATAAAAATAATAAATCTGAAAAAAAAAGTGCAAATAATGACTGTGAAACATACTTTGGTGAAAATAGTTGAGTAGCTCATTATCCTCGTAATATGAAGGGGCAGTGTAGCACAGCAATATAGTACTTAAAACACAAACTCTAAAGTTAGATATTTCCTGGGTTTGAATCCTCGTTCTATACCAGCAGTGTGACTATGCACATCAGCAATAATAGAACCTGCATCACAGGGTTTATGAAGATATAAAAAGCCCTTACAGAAAAGGTGCCTAGTACATAGTAAGCTCTCAAATATTCTGTAGCATTCTATTCTTTTAAAAGAGAATTTAATGGAGAAATATTTAACTGAAAGTAACTGAGAAAAGAAAATCTACCAAGTACCCATGTATCCAACACTCAGATTTAACAACTTAACATTTTCTCAAGGCTATTCCAATTTTTTTTAAATGTCCTCCTATCCTTCTCTAGAAAACAAAAACCCAAAACACCACAGTCCTCAGCAGGTGTTATTTCTATGTATGGTTTTAGATCTTTCATACATATGCCCTGAACAATATAGACTACTGACTTGTTTTATTTGTGGAAAGCACTGTATATGCACCTTTAAAAATAACTGTAGTGAGATAATTTGCATACCAAAAAGTTCACCCATTTAAACCAATTCTGTTTTAGTTTAGTTTAGTTAGTTTTTAGTGGAAGATTCTTTCACACACACAAAAATTATCTTTTAGTGAAGACTAAATTAAATAGTAATTGTAAAAGCATTCAAAGATAGTTCCTGACTCCTAGCAACTACTACGTACATGTTAGTTGTTGTTATTATTACTATACTATTGTTACACTACCATATTCAATTCCTCACTGATTCCTTAACAGCTTCCCTAAAAAGCCTTGCTTAGCTTTTTTATTTAAATCCAAAGTCAGCCACAAAGTTTCTTGAAATCATGCTTCCAGGGCCGTTCCCTTATTTTTTCCCACAGGATTGCTAAAATGTTAACGATTAGTTTTGTTTTCTTTAACTTTATCAGTTTATGTTGACCCATAACTTTCAAAATAATTTGCCAGAGCTGAAGTTTGGTGTGCATCACATTTTTGGCCTTGTTATCTTATAAAATCACTCTTTAGCTGCATTCTATACTAATCATTGAGTATATATTAAGTATTTGCTTCTTCCTTTATGTTTCCTGGGCCTATTATTCATTGTCTCCACCTCTTCTATCACAGGAAGTTCCATCGTGGTCAACTGCTATCAGGTTAGTCAAATAATAGAATTATAACTTTCTAAACACTGGCCATACCTAACTCTTAACAAAAACAAAATCCATAACAAAAATTCATGACTGTGAAATGTAACTATTTCATCATGGTTTTCATATTAAACTTAAGAGCTCATCTAGGGCATCTTAACTTTCTCAGAGACATAACTTAACTGGAAATCAATTAATGCTGAACGAATGCTTCTTCAGGCATCCAAGTATTTCTAGTCTTCCATTTTCTAGACTAGAAATAAGAAATCACCACTGTTCTTAAACAGCATATAATTATAAACTGCTTTTATTAATATACTGAACTATATACAATACTAATTGTTAATATATTTAAACCTTAATATTACATAAATTTCTCAGCATTTCCCCTTACTTGTAACACTTTTATTCTCCCTCGGAGGAAAAAAAAAAAAGCCTAAAAATAAAAATTTTTAGGATCACAGAGTCTGTACATTAGGGGAAGGAAGAGTGGAGAGGAAACTGGGTAGGTTATCGGAGAACCTGGATTGAAGAACAGGTTTCCCCTAAAACTAACTCTATAAACTGGAGACATCCAATTAGATCTAGATTTCAGTTTGCCCCTCTACATAATAAAGGAATTTTTAGACTTTTTCAAAAGACTGGTGAATTTAAAGTTAATACATTGTATCTTAAGTTGTGTCTCGTAAATATAGAATTTTAGTGCTTACTGAACATTTACAGTTCACATAAAAATTATAAGCCTAAATGCATTTTATTAAAGGAAATTAGTAGGTAGTAAACTTGAAGTTCAAATAAAACAAAATCTCAACTAAGTAGAATTTTTTTTAAAAAAATGGATTCTTATGGGCGCCTGAGTGGCTCAATTAGTTAAGCATCTGCCTTCAGCTCAGGTCATAATCCCATGGTGTTGGGATCGAGCCCCGCATCGAGCCTCGCATCAGGCTCCCTGCTCAGCGAGGAGTCTGCTTCTCCCTCTCCCTCTGCCCCTGCTCATGCACTACTCTTGCTCTCTCTCCCAAATAAATAAAATCTTAAAAAAAAAAGGAATCTTAGTCTTCCCTTCCCTAGTTTTATAAGCCCGTTAACCACTTTGACAGCATAGCATAAAGCTAAAGGATGATTAGTAATATCATCCATAATAGATAAAAAGAATAGAGTTGTATTTCTCACAGTAATATCTTTATATATGAAGAATGGTATTCATCAGAAACATCAAACAATGGCAATGAATGTACATCATCAAATAAGAGATTTACTCCTTCAAAAGCATCACTAATGCTAAAATTAAAACATTTGCTAATGGGGCATCAGGCTGGCTCAGTCAGTAGAGCTCGTGACTTACTCTTGATCTCAGGGTCATGAGTTCAAGCCCCCCATTGGGTACAGAGATTACTTCTTTAAAAAATTTGCTCAAATATTTGCTGAGATACAAATGAAGTAGGATTACCATATGACTCAAGAATTCAAAACCTATCCAAAAGAAATGAAAATTTGTCCCACATAAAAACTTGCGTGTGAATATTCATAGCGGCATTTGTCGTAAGAGCTCAAACATGTAAACAATCCTATCAACTGATGAAAAGATAAATAAAATGTGGTATATCCATACAATGGAATATTACTGGGCAATAAAAAAGGATGAAACACTGATACATGCTACAATAAGGATGAAACTTTTCATTAGGCTAAATGGAAAAAAAACAAGTCACAAAAGACCACATGTTGTATGATGACAATGTCCAGAATAGGCAAATCTAAGGTTGGAAACAGACTGGTGGTTGCTGGGGGAGGGAGAGGGATTACAAAGTTTATTTCTGGAATGATGAAAATGTTCAATTATAGTTGCACAACTCTTTAAATATACTAAAACCCATTGGATTATATACTTTAAACTGGTGAACTTTACAGATAGAATATAAATTATATTTCAACAAAGCTGTTTTAAAAATACAAATTAAGACATAAAATAGGAATGGCTAGGAGGCAGATTAAGATTCGCAGGTTTATAAATTTTGGGTTTAGATAGTAAAGATGGACCTGATGGTAGATTTAGTGCTCAGGTTCTAGAAGCCTGCAATAAAGGTTTCTCTATCTTAACACTCTAGGAATTGGGACTTTAAGTTAATTTCCCCATAGGCATAAAGATGAAATCAATTCTCCTGATCCTATTTCCTTAACCACCTCCCAAATTATAAATATAGTTTACCATCTTTAGGATACAATGATTAAGCCAAACCTTCCCAAAATTTTCAAATCTACTGGCTTTAACAGAGATAAGAATCCTTCCTATCACATTTTGGGGGAATTTCAGATAATTAACAACCATACTTACCTAGGGAAAAGGATGAGAGGAAGTAAAGAATCAAAAGGCTGGACTCTAAATTATAGACTGGACATTTAAAGATGGTGCTGATTACATACAGGGAAGTGACATTAATTCTAATGCAGAGCCAGGGTTGAAAATCAAAAACCACGTACTAATGGTGTGATCTGGAGGAAATCATTTAATTTCTCAAAACCTTAAATTTTCTCAATTCTAAAATGGGTTAAGTACCAGTTCCCACCTGAAAAGCTGGCTGTGTGAAGGCATATATTCTATGTAAATTTTTAGCACAGCAATTAGCATGCAGTAAGAATTTAATACTGTTTCCCCACGATATGTGAAAATAAAGTTAATTTTAGTCCTTTCCATCACCTATAACTGATTATAAAGATCCAGAAAGATGACAGCCTGTAACAATTTTTTTAACATTATTACTGTATTTAATATATCCAGGCAAAGTGGCTAAAAAGGGTTCACAAGTAGATGAACTACAATAAACCCCAAGTATTAAAAATAATCTGGGTCCTCTCTCTCATGACCTTTGAGAACATTATATTACTGCAATTTAATCACCAGTTCCAAAAGATCATACAGATCTTACAAGATCCACTGACCAGATCCTATAAATATTAACTCCAATTCCAATCATAAAAAGAACTGCTTGGGAACCATTCCCCGCTAAACCCACTCATTCCAGCTAAGCCTTGATTGTTTTTGGCTGACTACAGCTTTGAATTTCATTGACTAAAAACAAAACAAAAAGAACCCAACCCTCACCATTAACTTATATGTCGGGTAACTCTTAATTTAACTTAAATATTCTTGAAAAGTACCTACCAAAAATTCTGTTCACTTTTGCCCTTAAAACACTGCTCCATCTCAGTACTGCCCCCTTCCAATCTAGGAATCAGCAGCCCACGAGGAAAGCTGAACTGGATGGATGGAGAAACCACAGGCAAGCGAGCCCAGCCCACAATGAGTAACACAGCATAGACAACTCTAAGAGTCACGGTGATAGTGGCTTCCTTGGGTTAAGAACGGCCACCAGCCAAGATCGCAGATAAATCCCACGTGCATTACATAATCACAACCAACTAAAACAATGTTACTCCCATTGGACAGGCAGACAGTGAGATTAGGGCACCTAACCTAACTCTGGCACACCTCTGAGAGAGGCGATACCACGAATGAGACACGAACGTTTTGTTCTTTGGGGTTTTTTTTCCCTCCCAGAGACCAAGCTCTTTCCAGTACACCGCTACGCTCGTGCCCCTCGGGAGAGCTTCTAGGAAACGCAACGCTCCTCCGCCCACCCGCACAAATCCACAGGTGCGCCACCGGAGCCGCCGGCCCGCCCGCTGGGAGCCCCGCCCCTCCGAGGCCCGGACGGCCCCTCAGGCCAAGACCGCAGCTCCCAGGTCCCTGGGCCTCATTCCAGGCCGGGAGCGCCAGCCCGCCCAGCCCTTCCGACCCCGGCGCCCCATTGTTCGGGATCTCACTCACCTCGGAGGATACCGGTGCAGTCCCGGCTGGGGCGCTCGTGCCAAACTCCCGGCGGCCCAGAAAGCTAGGTCGGTGACGGCAGGATCCGCGAAGGCGTACCCGGCGACTTCTCCGCCGGCCTTCAGGAGCGGGAGCAGGCGGGGGCGCTTCACCCTCCTCGCGAGACAGCGGAGACCCCGGCGGCTGCTGCGACCCCTGTGACGTAAAGCGCTCATCACCAATGGCAGCTTGGGGGACGGCAGCAGAAAGCGAGACCCACTCCGCAAACCCCCGCGCGTCAAAACACAACACCCGCGTGCGTAACGCATGCGCGGTAGAAGGGCGCCGGCACTGAGGGCGGGGCCTAAAGTGCTCGGCCAAGCCCGCGCCCTTCCCCCACCGGCCCCTCCGTTCCTGGAATAAGAACTACGAGAGACCCTCCCGGGCACAAATCACTGCCATCACTATCATTCTTGTTACCAGTAGTTTCTGGGGGTTACAGGAGTAATACTTAATATTCCCTCCTAAATTACCCGGAAAACACGATAACTAGCTTGGTCTCATTTAAATCTCACCAAACTCTGGGAGAAGTTACTAAAATTATCTTTAGTGTATAAAGGAACTCAGTTACTTGAAGTGACCGCCTCCGGTTGCACAGCTAGGTCATAACACGGGGATTCGAATGCAATCCAAAGCCAGAGCCCAACCAGTGTCCTACCCAGTCTTCATAAAGAAATCTACTCCAGTCTAGGGATAAACAGGGATTACCTAAGAGAACAGGACCTTAAAATCTTCCCAAGACAGACGACATTTTTCTCTCAAAGGAATACTTTTCCCCTTCCCCATTCCCCGGAATCTGGATTAAAAACCTCTTTAGGTGATATCTGAGATGTATAGAGACAACGTCTGAGCCTAAAGCGGCCCACTGCCCCACCCTACCCACAGGCCTCAGATGTGAGCGTCCCAAACATTCTAGAGCTAAACTAGGTATAAACCGCCCACGTACAAAATAACGTCTTTGGCTTATTATCCGATACGTGCTACCGTTCTAAGCACACCATAAACGCTCAAAACACACTTGTTGATTAGCAGGTACATTATGCCAAGTAATTTCGTGCTACGTTATTTCTTCTTAGAAATACCATTTACATTCACAAGCCACTGCGTTCTCAAAGACTTGTTTCTTGGGGGGCTCAATTAACAGGCACTCCCACAACGATTCGTCGCTGTTATATAAAAGTGGGTGGTACTCTTGTTTAAGTCAATGATGACTATACAAACGTCTCTCTGTATTATGTGGAAACAAATAGGGGAGGAAACGTTAATCCCTCCAGCGTTAGAAGCCCATGTAATATTTAAAATGATTTTTTCAAATAAAATTTTAAATGCTCACGACGGTACATCTTGCGTGAATACCGCACTGCAACTGAAAGAAGACCGGTTCGCAAGGCACGCCCATCTAAGTAGCAAAAAAGGTCATTTTTAACATGTTTTCTCCTTTATCCCATCCCCTCCCTCCACCGCGAGCTACGGCCCCGTATCACGTGAGCCCGCCCCCAGCTCCGGGCGGAAGAGGCCGGCCCGGCTGATGGGAAACGCTCCCGGAGGCGAGGGGCGGGCGCTTGTGCCCGGCTGAAAGATGGCCGCCGCCGCTCGGCAGCCGCCGCCCCGGGGGTTACTCTAGGGCCTGCAGTTTCCCTCCGTTACCGCGGGCCGCCGCCGCCAACTTACCATGAAGCCAGTGAGTCGCCGCACCCTGGACTGGATTTATTCAGTGGTAGGTCCCTGGTCTGGCGAGGCTCTACGGTGTCGACTCCGTAGGCCCGCAGGCGGAAGGCCCCCTATTTCTTCAGCGGCCAGAAACTCCAAAATCCATTCCTGTATTAAGGCTTATCACTCTCTCACCTCGACTCCGCCTCTTCCTGGAAGACACGCTCTTCCGCTTCTTACGTAAGGGCGGCTGGGTGTACTCGCCTCCGGAACCCCATTTATTCGAGTTTTTCACTGAAATTCCCACCTTAGCAATGTACGCGGCAACCTCTTGGGGCGAGGGGAGGGAGGCAAGTATCACTTACAGTAATTTTTTTAATTTCCGCTCTTGCTTTTTTTTTTAGTTGCTCCTCTCGATCGTGTTGCTCTCTTGGGGATATGTCATCTATGCATCAACAGTGGCCGCACGACGACAACTAAGCAAGGAATACCCAGACAAAATCTCGGGGATGGATGAAAATTTGTAATTCCTCTGGATTTAATTCTGTGCACGCAGTCCTTTACCTGATGCTTATCTGGCACGTGTCTAGATTTAAAGTAAAATCCATTATGCAAAGTTTCCAAAGTTATTTTTGCAGTCCTTTGTAATAACCACTAATCTGCTAATTTTCACAGAGGTTTGTCTTCTACATTCTTACATAAATCAACTTAGATCTGACAACATGTGAGTACTGGATCATAGGTGGAATGACATGCTTTTCAACCTAGAGTTTCTAAATAACCTCTTAAAATGCCTCAGTCTTCTCTAAAAGTGGGTGCAGTTGCTGTTCTTATATTTGCTTATTGCAACATTTCATTCTGTTGCATACCTTCACATAAGATTAGATTAAGTACTGTGTAGGAAAAAAACTACCACGTGACTACTTTTCTATCCTGTTTTTCAAGTTAAGAATGGCCAGAAAAAGGTGATCACTCATATTTCTTTAGCTTATCCAATTTTTACTTATTGTTAAATAATTCAAAGAGTTGCAAATTGTACAATATTTGTGAAGAAATAGACAACACATATCTCAGAGTAAACTTTATTAAAGTTACTTTTCCAGAAAATATATTCAGTAAATACAGTAATACAGCAACAAACTTGGCCTCATACGCCTTTGAAATTTTAAAGTAATCTTCAATGATGTTGATCAGGAAATTCTTTCATTGGTGGAATTACTTCTCCAGTCTCCAGAATTGTATCACCCTAAAAAAACAAAGATGCATTAGTAGAAAAATCTTTGTCTGCAATGATGATAGTTCCACTTGATCAGATCGCACATGGAAAATCTAGTTCAGTTCTGGCATTCACATTTTGAAAGGGACTTAGACAAAGTAGAAGCTGTCTAAAGATGAGCAATATTCAGAATCTAAAGGTGTAAGTGAAGGAAGTATAAGGGGAAGTTTCACTCAAAATGTCCAGAAGGGGCATGAAAGTGGTTTTCATAAAGTGATAAAAAGATAATGTTTATTTTGCATGGCCCCAAGAAATAGGAAAAGCCCTAAAAGAAGTTACAGGGAAACATCTTCAGTCCAACCAGCAACTGAATGTGTTAGGCAATCACGTTTACCACTTGGCTCAGATGTGAGAGACAGAATACAAACTTTGGGTAGCTGATTTAGGTTCTTTTCAAACCTAGATACAATATGTGTGGTAGAAAGGGCATGGGCTTTGGAGCCAGAACCAAGAGGTGAGAATCCTAGAACCTTCACTAAGAAGCTGTATTATTTTAGGCAAATTACTTAGCTTTAGTTTCATCTTTGTGTTTAAGAGAGCAGATTTTGTGAGCCTAACAGTCCATGAATGACGGTAGAGTAGAATTATCCCCATCCCCACACTTGCCATTCCCTGACCCCGGTAGTGTTCAGGACTGGTATCTGATGAAGAAATAAACTTTTATTATGTTTAAGCCATTATACATTTGGGGGGTAATTCGTTACTCAGTTGGCATTACCCTAACATAGCAATTAATACTCTATAAAGTGGTACTAATGCCACTGTAATGAAAATCGAACCAATGGCACTGGCTTAACAGTGGAGGCAAGGTAACTGACATTGGAGGCTAAAAGATGGGGCAGCAGTAACTTGGAAACAGTGAGGTTCTAGGAGAAGTAGCTGAAAAAAAAATTGTAGTATCTGTTTGACTACTACTAGCTGCCTTGGGAATGTACTTTTAAGAAACATAAGCTCAGGTAGGAAGAGGCTGATTTAAGAGGAGAAATAAAAATGGAAAGAAGAAAAAAATGCAGGACCTTGCAGTACTGGCAAATCACGTTGCTTCTGGTTCTTTAAATACTAAGAGTTAACAATGAAGAGATCCTGAGATACAGAAGCCCAATAAAACTCAGAGGGACTCTGTCCCATGGCAAAGATCAGACTGATCTTGAACCAATTTTTCTAATGTCTTTCACATAACTGACACGGAGTTAGAGGCAGCTGCATGAGTACAAAGAAATGAGAGAACTTGGTAACTACACAAAGCATAGATGCATATGGGACTGACTAGAAGCAAACAGACTCCCATCAAGTATTTTTCTTTCCTAACTACCAACTGTTGTGGAAACTAGATGGTCAAAGAAACCAGACATACGCGACAAAAGCCTATGAATGTCTGAGCTTAAAACAACCTCTGGCACTCGGGCGCCCGGGGGGCTGTCGTTAAGCGTCTGCCTCCGGCTCAGGTCACAATCCCAGGGTCCTGGGATAGAGCCCCGCATCGGGCTCCCCGGTCAGCGGGAAGCCTGCTTCTCCCTCTCCGACTCCCCCTGCTTGTTTTCCCTCTCTCGCTGTGTCTCTCTGTGTCAAAAAATAAAATCTTTTTAAAAAAATAAAAATTAAAAAAATAAAAAACAACCTCTGGCATTCAACCTATGAGAAGGAGGCAAATTTTAAAGGCTATACAACCCTAAGAAGGGCATGCTTCCCGTACCCATTTTAGAAGTGGTCTAGGTTGAAAATGGAAAAGAAAAGAAAACAAAACAAAAAACCAAAAACTCTGGACAAAGCCAGGGGCCAGGAAGAACAATGAACAAAGGTATTCCAGAAAACAAAATCAGTGCCCATGCAGGTCACTTACAGCACACGGGGGTTAGGAATCTTTGTATCCGACCACTAGGATTTAAGAATTGCCAAGAACTAATAACTGAATTCCACCACTGAGCAATGGGTGTGTTTGGGGGTGGTGTGGGGGAGACAAGGCATGCAGTTAACTGGCCTTCTTAATTCACTGATCCTCAGATCCCAAGAGAAGTCACATCATTGTACAGCAGCCACACTACTGTACAATATCTGGATGTCCTACATTTGGGGCTGGTTGCAGTGAAGGATGGGACTCTGGGATTTCCCCCTAGGGAAGGAACTGTGTTATATGTGTGGGGAGAAGGAAGCAAAGAGCTATTTGGTAATTAGAAGGATGGACTGTGGCACAGACTCCAGGCATGGTAGGCTGGGAAATATAAAAGAAGCACATAGATATGTGGGACAACGACAATGAGTTCTGGCCAACAGGATCTGAAGAGAAGTGATATAAGCTAGTTCCAAGTTCAGACCTTAAAATCCTCCTGAGATGTCCATCCCTCTCTTTCCCTTAACATGATCTTTGGAAGCCTCATATTCTAGATGGTGTAACTGTAAGATTGTGGAGAAAGCCTGATGTGTATCAGTCTATGATGTCAATAAGAAACAGACCTTTGTTTTGTTAAGCCACTGAGGCCTGAGGGTTTGTTACTGCCTATCCTAATACATGTACAAATGAGCATTCTTCAGGTCCTCACAGGGGAAGCTTCTTAAAGGGTCAATGGCACAGAAACAGAACCACAGTGGCAAAAAAGTAAAATAAAATACAGAACTAGGCAAAATGCTATGGAATCACTGTGGTCTTCCAAAGAGAGCCTCACCCTTCCTTTCCTTTGAACAGCAACAGCAAAATAAAGTGATAAATATGTCAATGGAAGATTAAATAAATGACCCAACTGGTGAAACCAGTAACATAGTTTCCTATTCTGAGACTACGTAGGCCCTGACACACATTAATTATACACAACAAAATATAGAAGAAATCTCCTATTTCCTAAAGCTGAGTTTCAACTGAAGGATTAGTTAATTTTGGTGGTTCGCCCTTAAATTCCCTTCTGTTGCAGACGATTATGGATTGTTGTGACTATATCATTTGATTGAAGCAAGAACCAACACTGAGTTCTGTTTTTTAAAATTACAGAACTTAGGGCACCTGGGTGGCTCAGTTGGTTAAGCGACTGCCTTCGGCTCAGGTCATGATCCTGGAGTCCCGGGATTGAGTCCCGTATCGGGCTCCCTGCTCGGCAGGGAGTCTGCTTCTCCCTCTGACCCTCCTCCCTCTCATGCTCTCTGTCTCTCATTCTCTTTGTCTCAAATAAATAAATAAAATCTTTAAAAAAAAAAAAAATTACAGAACTTAGAGATTGATGGTAGTTCATTATCTATGACTAGAAATAGGACAAGAACATAATCTGCATTTTTGTTATGCTTTAAACAAGAACCTTACAAAACCAGTAAAAATACCAACTGATGACTAAGTAATCTTTTAATGCTTTAAAGACTCAATTTTAAATTAGGATAATAGCTTACATAGTCACACCACAAAACTTAAAGTACACATTAACAGGATTTTAAATTCACAGGTGGAGAGGTTAAGGTCAAACTGCCATAAGAAATGGCAGTTTGGAATTAATAACAGAGGAATTCAGTTGCTGTTACTATGCTCAAGTGTCTGCTCAGGCTAGTGCCCTAAGTCCTTAACCCTACATGAAACAGGGTACCAGTGAAAAACTGTTGGTATCTTCAATTCACTTTAGGACTACAAAGGTTATACAAGTTTTACAGCCAGCTTCAAAAGAAATATGCCCACCTCCCATTTTCAACTATAGCTGCTGCCTCACAATATTTCCTATTTTTTTTTTATAAGAATATACAAAACAGGTACTTAAAATGACAGTGAGGAGAAAGGAGCACTTTAATGATCAGTTAGGGAGGTAAAGGAGGGAGAAAACTAATAAAAGAAAAATCAGATATATTAAGACTTACTGGGAATATTCTGGGCTTCCTTTCAACAATGGCATATGGTTTTGCCTGCAATAAAAGTAATGCTCTGTTAATTATGGTTTTAGAGTTTCTTCTAAAATAAAATAGATCATATCCCAAATTTTTAACTGAGCCCCAAACTTTCACCAAATTCCAGACTGAAACATTTAACTCAAGATCTTCACTTGGCTATCTCTACTAGTCATCTCAAATTTAACCAGGTCCAACTTATAACATCCCCCAGCCCCAAATAGTTCCTTACTGTAGCAAATGGCACTTTCATTCTCCTAGTTACAAAGGCCAAAAACCTGGATTCCTCAGCAGATCCTGTTGGTTCTATCTTGAGATTATATCATGAATCCAACCGTTTCTCACCACCTAGTACTACTACCCTTGTTCAAGCCTCTATCATTTTTTTTTTTTAACCTGTTAGTGTCCTGGCGTCCACACATGCCTTCTTAGTCTATTCTCCACACAGCAGAGGTGAGTGATTCTAAGATGGACCACTCCTCTGCTCAAAGTTTCATAACTCTTAGAGCAAAGGCCAAAGTCCTTGCTATGATCTCTAAGACCCTACACAATCTGGCCCTTGGCCACCTCTCTGATCTTCTCTCTTTCTCTGTATTGTAGCCACAGTGGTTCCTTTACTATTAGTCTAATCAGTTGGGCCAACTTGTGCCTCAGGGCCCTTATATGTAATAATAATTCCTCTACCTGAAATGCTCTTCTAGATATCTGCTTGATCCATATCATCATTTCATTTATGTTTCTCTTCAAACAGCACTTCCCCAGAGAGACCTAGTCTTTTGCCCTGTTTAGTTTTCCTTCCATAGATTATCACTTCCTGTAACATTATATGCCTCTTTATTTATTGCCAGTCTCCAAGACTAAAATAAACACTTCATGAGGGCAGAGACTCAATCTGCTTTGCTTACTGCTATATCCCTGTGTTTAGAACAGTGCCTTGCACACGAGGTGCTAAAAATATTTGTTAAATAAATGTATTTATTAAGCATATACATCTGCACAAGATACCACATGAACAAAATTTTATTAAAAGAGACTGGCATACTGTAAGACTCGAACTGGAGCCAAAAGCAGGAGATAAAGCCAGAATACAATGTAAATACATTAATATGTCTCTCAGTACTGGGACCAGCAGCAAGAAGACACTGAAATGTCCTTAGAAAGACTGTAAAATTCAATTGGTCAGTAAAGGTGTTAGCTGAAGCAAACTGGCTACAACATTAATGAGGATACAGACCTACCCCAACCAGAGAAAAAGTAAGGGAAGGTAAAGGCTTTGGAAACTCTATTGACACAAACCTTTAATTACATCCATCTGTGGCTTAGGAAAAATCACCTGGAAGTATGACTTCCTCGGATAAACAACTATATTAAAGTCTTGAATTGTCAAACCAGTAACTGCACCTTATTAAATCTGCTTCTCTTAGAAGGTGTCTTTTCAATCCTAGAAAAATTTAGTTAAATGCAGATATAACAGAGATTAAACCTAGAGAATAAATGTATGTCAAATTTAGTAAGTTCTTAAAACACTGGGATAATCCACATATTCTGTTATTTAGAGCATTTGTAATGTTTAAGGTAATCAATCTGGCTATTAGAGGTTCTAAAAGATTAGTTTTAGGATTCTAGTTACAATGCATAATTGATTTAGGCTTGTGATTATAAGTTTAAAAAGATTTTGCTTCTTAGGGTCATTAATTTGCTCTATAAATACTTAAAAATAAAATTAAACATATAAATATAAAATGTATAAATGCAGCTTAAAACATGAGAGAATATGATTGTTTGTAAGTGGAATTGTTTTAGGAGAGTTCAACTTGAATTAATCCAAAGACAATAAGAACAAAGGAGACTGTTTATATTTTACTAGATGTGTAAGTAGTTTAACAGAATTTTGAAAACTGCATATAAAGAATTAGGAAAAAAGGAGGTTTTTAAAATTGAAACGAACAAAATGAATTTAAATTTATATTCCAGGTAACTATGAACAGTTCTTCTGCATGTAAAAACCACTCTTGGATGTTAAAAAAAACTTGCACTGACAGTAGTAATATATTTTTCTCCTCTAGAGTCTTGCATGTTAAGACAGTAAAAAAATAACAGACATATGATGATATGAAATGGCCTGTGGACTTGCAGGTGAACATAAATATAAAATTTTGTTTAAGTCTATCAACAAGAGAAACAAACTATACTCTGACCCTTAGACATATAAATTGTTAGCCCCTTTTAATGGTTGCGGAAAGATTTTCTGTTTGTTTATGAAGTGAAAACACTACACTTCAATTCTAATGCCTACTAGCCTCCACTAATTTCATATTTCTAACACATAAGACAAGCCATGTCCACTTGGACATCCCCAAAACATGTTGACAGCACACGCTCCTACACAAATTGACTTTTCCAAAACCCTACTTACAACTTCCAAGGCTAGAAATTTTAGAGTCATAAATACCTCTGAATTTTGCTTTCATCCCCAACTTGAGCTGTCTTCCTTAAATAATGTCTTCTGTCTTCACTTTTCTTTTCCATTCCTGCTATCTTCACCCTAACCAGATTCTCATCAGCTAACATCTACTAAACTGCAACAGCCTCTAGCTGATCTACCTACCTGATGTCAGTACTTTCCTCCCTCCAATTACCCAATCATATGAACGTTTATGTTTTCCTAAATATAGCACTTTTATCAACTCACTCACCTGCTGAAAAATGGAAAGCTTTCCATTGCCTACCAGATAAGGTTCAACCTCCTCTGCCTAGTTTTCAAGACCTTCCATTAAATGGTCCCAGCCCACTGGGCCAAAAGACCTGCAATTCTAGTCACCTCCTCAGTCTTGGGTAGGTATGATATGCACATTACTGACTCCTTACCTTTCCTCCTAGCTGGAATAACTTTTCTCCTCCATACTCTTACCCAAATCATACCCATCTTCCAACTTTACTACAAACTCCAGGAATTTTATCTTGTGTATTCTTTCCAGAGCAATAAAGGAAGATGACATACTAGGCACTCCATAATTTATTGATGAACAAACATAATCTCCTTAGTGAAGAACAAAAATGGTGTCAGCAGCCAGAATTTTAAAAAGACCATGCAATAAAGAGAGAACAAGTTATGTTAAAGGGAATTTTCTGAAAACACCAATTATTTATTTCACACTCCTTTCAACAAGCTAACAGAAAGCAAACCTCAATTGGATTAACTACAATTTGTTTAGGGAGTCCCTAACTTCTGTTTTATCTTGAAATAATTTTAAACCTACAAAAAGTTGCAAGAATTATAAAAATAATTTTTTTACTGAATCACTTTAGGAAACTGCAGACTGGTTTATTACTTTAGTATTTCCTACAAATAAGAACAATATTCTTAAAATAATCACAATACAGCCATCAAGATCAGGATATTGATCTGTTTCATTACTGATACATTACTACCTTCTAGCTAGTCTAAAGAACCCATTTAAATGTTACCAAGTGTCTCGGTAATTGTCTGGAATTCTCAGAAAATCCCCTCTTACATGACTTGTTCCTCATTGTGTAGGCTCTAAAATTCTGAATGCCAATGCCATCTTTATTCTTTTAACTAAACAGATAATGCCATTAATCAAGAATTGCATTTAGCTGACATGCCTCTTTAAGTTCTCTTCAATCTAGAACAAATTTTCAGTCATTCCTTAACTTTCATGATCTTGACGCTTTTGAAGGTAACAAGCCATTTACTATGCAGAAAAGTCCCTTGTTTGGTTTGTCTTATGCTTCCTTATGATTAGATTCAGGTTATGCATTTTGGAAGGGAATAACACAAAATTGATGCTGTTTTCTTACTGCACCTATCAAGTAGTACACAATTTCAGTTTGTCCCATTATTGGTATGTATTTAAGTATGTATTAAGTATTTAAGTATGTATTAAGTATGTATTTTATGTTAATTTAGATTTCTTGATGGTGTCTACCAGGTTTCTCCACTACAATTACTGCTTTTCCCTTTGCATCAAATAAGTATGCTGAAGTTCGGTATTTTGAGATTAATTTTAGCAACTTTTGATATTCCTTGACTAAAAAAAATGTTACTCTGATGATTCTCAAGTGGTGGCTTTT
The DNA here is from genome assembly GCF_054177405.1 of Leptonychotes weddellii. Classification (NCBI taxonomy): domain Eukaryota; kingdom Metazoa; phylum Chordata; class Mammalia; order Carnivora; family Phocidae; genus Leptonychotes; species Leptonychotes weddellii. The sequence goes on from NC_138382.1 coordinate 46,116,158, forward strand.
CTAATTGTATCAGTCCTTGTCTATTATTTAGCAATCCACTGTACAAAAAAGCGCTGTCTCTTCTAACCATTTATTAATTGTTTATATCCATATGGACTTGTGCATTTGCATTTTATTCAGTTGGCTATAATCTATAACTATCATTAGTTATTTTGATGCTCAAATTGTCCCAAAGGGAGTCCTCTCAAGCTGACTGTGTCCTTTTGGTAGATCTACAACATTCTTTGAACACTTCTTTACTTTCTGGCTCAATAAGCTCATCATGTACTTTCCCAGCTCCAGCCCTAGAATTGGCCATTTCTCCAGAGAGCTTTGGATCCTTTCAGTGGAGAATTGGGTAAGACTAGGCTGCTAGATATGCTAATTACCATGCAGTGGCACTGCTCCCAGGTCTGTCGGTGGACAGACCTAGACTATCCACATTTACAGCTATATAGAATTCTGTATCAATACATATTAAAAACCATGAGTTCATACCAATAATTCCAATTCCATTCCAGTACAAGTTTTTCTGTCTTTCCATGTGTGCAACTCCCTTTTCTGACAATGAGAATTCTGGGTTCTGCTATCATCGATACGTGTACTTACTTGATCAATCTTCCTATATGTAACCAATCTCCTGTCACTACCATAACACGCCAGTATAAATAACCTCACCTCATTCAGGTCCTGATATCTTACTATAGATTGCCACCTCCATCATTGCCCCATCATTGCCCCAAACCACCCTTCTTGCAGATGTCCTCCTCCCCTTGCTCAGGTTCCAATATTCTACCCCAGGTTACTACCACTGCTGCTCTCCAAACAGGTATACTCACCAACTCCCCTCCACTCCAACTTCCCCCTCTCCCTGAGACCTAATATCCTCCCTGGGTACCAGAATGCCCTCTTCAATCTGTTTGGGTTACGATACTCCATGCTGGGCAGCCGCCACTGCTCTCCCTTCTATACCATTCCCTCAAATGCACTCCTTCCTCATATTGCCTTCGATCCAACACCAGACTATCCCTTGGCTTTAAAATATGGCAACTGCCTCAGTTCAATCACCACACACAAGATCTTTCCAAGACAAAGTTCAAGCTTTTGGACATCCTGGATTCTAAAGAAAGAAAATGGTGAAAAATCAAGACAGAGTGAAGGAAAGGGAAATGGGATGATGATAAAGACAACCTTTGTCTAATTTGAATTTATCTTGTATCTCTGCTCAAAGAAAGGAGCAGAAATTCTTTGCTCCCTTCCTATTTAGAACCCCAAGTTTACACTAGTATTATTAGGTCAACTTCATTCTGATCATTTAAACATTGTTTTTAGGAGAAAATGTATTTCAAGTTGTAATCAACTAATATAAAGATTAATTTTTTTGAAAAATTGCACTTTACTTAAGTTTCATTAAACCTTTTACTTAACTACTTTATTCAAAGTAGTTCAAAATCAGTTATAAGTGGCAGATTATTTCCACCAAATAAAGCAGGGTAAGGCATGCCCACAAAATTAGGAAATAATTTTGTATGACATTAAAAATAAATTCTGCAAAATACATACTTAAAACATACTTACATTCACGTGATATTTGATATAATAATGAATAATCCAGGCAGGTATAAGTACATGAGTAAAAGCAAAGATACTGTGTCGGTATGCCTTATAAATCTGGGGGGGAAAGAAACATAAACAGATATACCTTTTTTTATGTTTGTGGCAGAAAAAAAGCATCAATGATATAATAATGTCGTGATTATTTTAAAATGTCTACCTGCTACATACTTCCTTACAGTCTGTAACTAATCTCACCCATTCAAATATTTTTATTAAACATAGGACCAGTGGCGCCTGGGTGGCTCAGTCGTTAAGCATCTCCCTTTGGCTTAGGTCATGATCCCAGGGTCCTGGGGGATCGAGCCCCGCATCGGGCTCCCTGCTCAGCGGGAGGCCTGCTTCTCCCTCTCTACTCCCCCTGCTTGTGTTTCCTCTCTCGCTGTGTCTCTCTCTGTCAAATAAATAAATAAAATCTTAAAAAAAAATAAACAAAGGACCTGCTAGGGGATACCTACAGAGTTCAGAGCAAACAAGGTTTAAGACAAGTAACATTTTGCAAAGCTACAGTAAGGTATTCATAGATATATATAAATATTTTAAAGACTTCTAAAAATATCCTTATTATAAGTTTACTAAAGACAAACATGGCATAAGTAATGAAAGAATAATTTTAATCAATTTAATTAGCGTAATCAAACCTACAGAATTTTTCAGGAACAGTCAACCCCCTAATTTATCAATTTCAATACCCACAATCAACATCTAGGTATAAGGCAGACAACCTTGAGCACACCAAAGCTCGAAAAAGAATGTTTTACATACTGGGATAGGGGTGTTCCAAGCTTACTTTGAGATGCTTTCAGCACACTATTTTAAAAGAGAAAGGCAAAACAGAACTGAAAATGGAACTTTTCCGTGGCAGCAAATTTGACTGAAACACATCTATCTAGGATAACTAGATTCTAGGTGTTATAGTATATATGATTATGGAAGAAAAATTAACTCAAAGTAACGAAAAACAGACTAAAATACTTATTTACTTCCTTACATCACTGGCTGATGGGTGGGATGTCAACTTTCAACCAGAAGCTGCCAAAATCAACAAGTAATGTCAGGGATACAAAAGGTAAGACGAGGGTTGAACTAGAGTTTAATTTTACCACTCTAAATAAGTATCTAATACCACTTTCCCAGAAAAATTTGCACAAGACTTGGTAGCACAGTCAGAAAGTAGATACACTTGGATCTCAGTGTGAACTCCAATTCCTAGCTCTGTGACCACGGATAAATCACTCAATTTTTGTAGGTCTCATTTTCCACACATTTAAAATAAGGATTAGGAGTAGTTTCTACCTTACAGAAGTAAAGAATTAAATAAAGTAACACATGTCAAACCCTCAGCAAAATGCCGGGCAGAAAATAAGTACTCAAGTGTTGCTTAATAGTATTACCATTATTATTAGCCAATGTCACAGCTTATTGAAAACAATTCTGAGATATAGTGTTCATCACTTAAATTGATGTAATTTAATGACCTCAAGAAAATGTCCAGAGACCCTGAAAATAAAGGGTAATCTTAATAATATTCAATAAATGAGTGATTTTCTGTAGTGTAAAGTCTAGAAATGCACTTTTAAACTAAACTGTGTTAAAAGAACATAGTGGTAGTTCAGAAAGGTGGCTCTTGAATATAACTCATTAAGGAAAGGAATAAGACCCTATCTTTTTCATGGTGATCACATGCGGCTGCACAACCAATTAGAGATTCCGCGTGTCTTCTGGTAGTTGGGTGTAGTGTTATTCTCTATAACCTCAACCTTAAAAAGCAGACAGGTGTCCTTAAATACTAAAATCACAGATTTTTCACTCAAATGAATCCTTCTATCATTCTGTAAAACCTAAGCAAAGATTCACCTCCTTCTCATCACACTTCACAGCAAAAAGGTAGACTCTCCCAAAGCCATACTTGTTCCTTAACTCCAGAGCTCTCTTGGGACAAGATAGCGTCCCTTCTAAATCTAAGTCTCGGTTGAACCCGGTTCTCCCTCAGGGAACTACCGGGACTTGCGGGCCCAGTGATGTCAGTCCTTGGTGTGACTACAATGAGCAGGCATCCAGTACCCCGGCCGGGGGTGCGACGGCGTGCGTGCATCAGGGCGAGGGAGGCCCGTCACTCACCACGTTCTTCCAGGGGGTCTGGTCCCGCAAAAACTTATTCCAGAATCTCTCCATAGGCCACACCCGCTGCGGGGGCAGCACCGGCTCCCGGGAGCTCAGCTCCTGGTCTTTTAGCCATCGCCTTCTCAGCTGTTGGAGCTGCTGCAGCCGCAGTTTCTCGTCTGGCGTGTACCCCGACATGTTGCCGCTGGTACCGAGACCGGACACGGCGCGTCCCCGATCAGGGTCTTGTCACTTACGCGCGGCCCCGCTTCCGAGGCGACCTTGCGAGGACGCCCGGAAGCGGCGCGCCGTTACGACGTCATTCAGGTCCTGCCTCCGCACCGGCTGCAATCGCTGCGTAGCGGCTGGGCTTGCGCAGTCTTCATCCGCCCAGCTTAGCCGGGAGTGGGTGGGGGCGCGTTTTAGTTGTGGGAGAAGGGGGGAGAGTGACGGAAAGAAGAAGACCGGAGAGGGCAGAGGGTAGAGTGGTGTGCTGGGACCTGGAAGGATGAGAATATGTGATCCAATGAATGTGATGTCCAAATGCAAATTCTTCACCTCCCTCTGCCGCCTGGGTACTCCTCTTCCCATGACCTAGGGAGTGTGGAGAACGTTACTTCTAAGTTTAAATCCCAGCTGTGTCAGTGACTGATAAAGTGACCTTGGGCAGTCTCAGTCAGTTCCTTCATCTGTACTGCGGAGGCTAAAAGAGTGGCTTAATAGCTAACAGAATTGGACACATTCATGCTTTGACCCAGCAATCCCACGTCGAGGATTATATCCAAAAGATGTAGTGCTAAAAATACGAAAAGAATGTGCATGAATATTCACTGCTGTACAATAAAATACTGGAAATTAGCCCCAAATTCCTCAATAGTGGACCGGTTGAATAAATTATGGTACAATAACGCAATGAAGTGCTCTATATTACAACCGTGGAATGATCTCTAGAATATATTGTTAAGTGAAAAAAAACTAAGTGAAGAGAAGTGCATATAGTATGCTACCTTTTACCCAAAAAGAGAAGAGTGGTAGTAATACTAAATATATATATATGTTTGCTTAAATTTTAAAAATAAAAGGAAGCAAACTATTGCTTTGTTTTAAAATGTTACCAACTGGGGGAAAAAGGGAGTAAGATAGAGGAAACAGGGATAGAAGCTAGGCATCTCTGAATATATCCTATGTAACAGATTTTACTCTAGAACCACGTAAACATTTTATATTATTATAAAACAAAATTAAATTTACAAAATCTCTTCTAAAAATCAAAAGTAAAAACACATGAATCTAACTGATCTGCTAAGTGGCATAACCCCCCAAACACACACCATTTCAAGTAAATTTAATCCATCAAATTATTGTTCAACTATATAGAAAGAGATACCTCGAAGACAAAGGAACTGCCAAAAAAATATTTTTTTAACTGTTTTAGGTAATTATATTGTTGGAAATGGTGGTAATATTAATCTGACACTGAAAATAAACATTTATGTTGGAATTTTTGTAATGGGAGAAAGATACAAATGTAAATTGTATGAGTTTAAGTAAAAACTCTGAAGTCCTGAATTTGAATCAAAAGACTCAGTAAAAATTCATGATGTATTTTATCTTTAAATATATTTATCATTTTATCTTAGCTCTGCTCATTGAAATGGCCTAAAAATAATGGCCAATCCAGTAACCATGAACATCTCTAGCTCCTAGATTGTGATTTCTAAATACCATTTTCCATTAGAAGGAGCCAGGACTCCTGGGAACAGCAGTTCTCAAACATTTTGCTTCTCAAATTTCTTCAAACTCTTAAAAACTGGGGTTCCTGGGTGGCTCAGTCGTTAAGCCTCTGCCTTCGGTTCAGGTCATGATCCCAGGGTCCTGGGATCGAGCCCCACATTGAGCCCCACATCGAGCCCTACATCAGGCTCCCTGCTCCGTGGGAAGCCTGCTTCTCCCTCTCTCGCTCCCCCTGCTTGTGTTCCCTCTCTCGCTGTGTCTCTCTCTGTCAATAAATAAAATCTTTTAAAAATAAAATAAAAAAATAATAAATTCTTAAAAACTGTTGAGGACCCCAAGGAGCTTTTGTGTGTATGGGTTATACCTATTGATGTTTACTGCATTATAAATTAAAACAGATTTTAAAATAACAAAATATCCATTAACAAAAATTATTTAGTGAGAAGAGTGCCATTGTTTTACATTTTTGTAAATCTCTTTAACATCTGGCCTAATAAATGACAGCATATTTTTTAAAACCTCTTCTACATTTAGTCATAATATCCTACACCAGGTAGCCCTTGGGAAACTCTATATTCATTTGGGAGAGACTGAAAATTAAAAAGGGAAAATAGCATCTTAGTATGAAAATCATTTTGGCCTCACAGACCCCATGAAAGCATCACAGGGATCCCCCGATCACACTTTGAGAACCATTGCCTTAGAGAAATAGCTAATCCCAGGTCTGAGTGAAGAAATATAAAAGAAACCAGGAACATCTTGTCTTAGCAGGAAGCAGGGAAATTTCTAAAGACAGGCTCATGTCAAAAGGATTCAGGAGCCAACTTAAATAGACTTCCTCTGGTCAAAGATAAAAGAATTTGAGCATCAATAAATGTAATGACTTCAGTGGAATGAAAAATATCAAATAGATTCACAAATAGATTCAAAATATCAAATAGGGGCACCTGGGTGGTTCAGTCGGTTGAGAGTCTGCCTTCGGCTCCAGAATCCTGGGATTGAACCCGCATATGGCTCCCTGCTTGGTGGGGAGTCTGCTTTTCCCTCTCCCTCTGCCCCTCCCCACCGTTCATGCTCTCTCCCACTCTCTCTCAAATAAATAAATAAAATCTTAAAAAAAAACAGATTCACATACATGAGTTCATAATGATTAAAAAAACCTCATTGGTCATTTTTGGATGGTATTAGGGAACCAACTCATTATTTTGAAAACTGTTAAGTGAAGGGGAAAAATCAAGCATTTTTCTGGCATCTGTATATAAATTGCATCTTGGAGTAACAAGATAGTTGGTGAAGGAAAATTTAATCAAAGAAGCATAAAAACAGAGTAAAAGAAGAAGGGATGGCTGAAGTAGAATATCACTATTCTGCAGCCATTAGTTTGTTAATGAATCAATACAGTGATCATCAAAAGCTGCTGACGTCTCAGTGGGTAGAGCATGGGATTCTCAATCTCAGGGTCGTGAGTTCAAATTCCACATTTGGACATGGAGCCTACTTACAAAAAAAAGAAGAAAAAAGCTGCTGGTGTCCCAAAGAGAACATGTGCGCCTCCTGGTGGAAGACAGCCTCACTGCCTGTAAAGTGTCCTTGCCAAACAAAAAATCGAACTGAATCTGATCAAGTTTCTAGATCTAACTACTCATTTAAAGGAAATACAGGGACAGACTCCTCTAACTCCTATACAATACCAAAATGATACATTCAGAAAAATCCGTATCATCGAAACTTTGGACAAGTGACTCTGTTTCTTGAACAAATATATACTGAAGGGAAAGACAAAATGAGAGAGGGAGAGAAAGAGAACCCATAGATAAAGAGATGATAACTCAACAGTAAGAAAATGAACAAGAAGTGTAACAAATGGGTTAACAGACACCTCACTAAAGAAGATAAACAGGGGCGCCTGGGTGGTTCAGTCGGTTAAGCATCTATCTGCCTTTGACTCAGGTCATGATCTCAGGGTCTTGGGATGGAGCCACGGGTCAGGGTCCCCACTCAGCAGGGTGTCTCCTTGCCTCTCTGCCTCTCCCCCTGCTTGTGCTCCCTCTCAAATAAATAAATAAAATCTTCAAACAAAGAAGTTATACAGGTGGCAAGTAAGCATATGAAAACATGCTCCAGATCATATGTCATCAGGGAAATGCAAATTAGAACAATGAGATACCATTATACAACTTAGAAGGGCCAAAATCTGGGATCCTGACAACACCAAATTCTGATGAGAATGTGGAGCAATAGAAACTCTCATACATTGTTGATGGGAATGCAAAATACTACAGTCACTTTGGAAGACTGTTTGGCAGTTTCTTACAAAACTAAACATACTCTTCCTATATGATCCAGCAATCACACTTCTTGGTATTTAAGGAAAGGCGTTGAAAACTTATGTCCACACAAAACCCATATACGGATGTTTATAGCAGCTTTATTCATAACTGCCCAAATTTGGAAGCAACCAAGATGTCCTTCTGTAGGTGAATGGATAAACTGTGGTATCTCCAGACAATAGAATATTATTCAGCATTAAAAAGAAATGAGATACCAATCAATGAAAAGACATGAAAGAGCCCTAAATGCATATTATTAGGAAAGAAGCCAATCTGAGAAGGTTGCATACTGTGTGACTCACACAGTATGACATTCTGGAAAAGCCAAAACTATGGAGGCAATGAAAAGATCAGTGGTTGTCGGGCCAGGGGGCAGGCGCTGGTGTATGAATAGGCAGAACACAGAGGATTTTTAGGGCAGCGAAAATATTCTGTGTGGTATTTTAATGATGGATATATGTTATTATACATTTGCCCAAACCCATTGAATGTACAACACCAAGACTGAACCCTAAAGTAAACTATGGACTTCGGGTGATTATGGTGTGTCAATGTAGGTTCATCCTTGGTAAAAAAAATATATATATAATAATAATAAAAATAAAATAAAGTACTATTCTGGTGAGGGATGTTGATAATGGAGGAGGCTATGCATATGTGAGAGAGAGCAGGGGGTATGTGGAAAATCTCTGTACCTTTTTCTCAGTACTATTGTAAACCTAAAACTTAAGCAATCAGGTCTTTTTAAAATGAGAGACAATGAGGGAAATTTGAACACTACCTTGATCTCTTATGATATTAAGGAATAATTGTTATTTTTTACATGATGATATTGTGGTAATATTTTTAAAGAGGAGTTCTTATCTCTTAGAAATACCCTCTGAAATATTTATGGGTGGGAGGGTATAATGCCTGGAATTTACTTCTAAATAATTGGAGAGGGAGGAAAGAGGTTTGAAGGAAATAAGATTAGTAATGAGTTGGTAATTGTTGATGCTGTCTAATAGGTAAATGCGGGGGATTATACTCCTCTCACATACTATTTTGTATATGTTTGAAGTTCTTCCAAATAAAAAATTTTTGAAGATGTATGCCTTGAAGTGGTAAGAAAATTATGCATTTAAGCTATTATCAATCCTCAATCTATCTTATAATAGCTATATTTTAGACAAAAATTCATCATCCTTCTTAGGCTAGATCTCTCAACTCTGTTCTGATGAGATGCAAACAACTGATAGTCAAGTGACAGTATCCATGAGTGCTTACTCATTCCAGGAAGGATATAGATCCTCAATGAGGCATTTGACAACCCACATAAATGTTTCTTTGATGAGTAGAGTTAAAGACATCTAGTAATTTCTTGAACGTGTGACCTTCATTCTGACTTACTCTGTACTTTCCTCACCTCCTACCACCACTACATTTAAAAAGAAAAAGAAAAAAAATCAATATTGTTTTGGAAAATATATTCTTATATCACTGGCTACTGCCTACCATATTTCTACACCTTCCCGTTTACCTATGGCTATGACACCCATGAAGAAGATGAGCTGAATAAAAATAAAATACAGTGAGGGAGCATGTTCAGCTTACCACAGCTGGGAAATGTGGACTCCCGAATTCAGATAGTTGGTAGTACCTGGATAACTACTGGATATTCCCACAAGAGGGCACTCTAGCTTTTGGAAAATTATAAATACTGTACAATTAAGTTGAGCTTTATATAAGATCTCGTTAACCAGTCCACAAAACCGGGAAGGAGCTACAGCACACTGGGCAGGGAAAAGGAGCCAGGAGATAAGGTGACAGAGTGTCTTCTGTCAATAAACTCACTTCTTCATCTTAGGATCTAATAAGGGTCTAATACTTCCAGGTATGTTTTTAAAAGCCAGCTTGGTTTGACACCTGAAAGAGTATACTAGTCGGAGCAGACGTGAGATTGAGGCCATGAATTTCAGGTGATGTGGGGCAGATAGCTGAACTGAGTGCAGGACCCCACCACCAGACTGAATTTGCAGCCAGGAATTGAGATGCAAGTTTCATCAAAGTTCCCTTTCAAACTTTCAGTCAGAAATGTAAAAGCCTTTGTGCTGTCTTCATTTTAAGCACTTATTTAAGATATTTAATTTCTCTATAAATTCCTTTATCTTTTAGTAGGTTTCTTTCATCTTGTTCTTTTGCTTTAAAAAAAAAAAATTCTATCACCTTACCATACAAGGCATCATTATTTCCAAGGGGGCGAGGGGGAAAAAGATACTTGCTCATGTTGATTAGAAGATAAGAGGGAGCATTCTACATCCTTACTTGGAAATTTTTCAAAAAATCAGTGTCTTAGAGGTATACAGATACTAATATAATCAACTTCATGGCAAAGTTCATTACTTACAAAGGCAGCAGGTCACATGCTCTGTGCCAGAGATGGAGCTTTGAGCTGATCGTTACAGTTTCCATCTATGGGGCATAGTTGGCATGACTACAACTGTCTTAATATCCTATGATTAGTAGAGCAGAATGAGTTGTTTGATTTCTTAAGCCTGTAAGTAGTCTAAGACAATGTCCATTTGCTCGAATTTTTACTTCTAGTTGGATCCCTGCACTTTCGGCGGCAAGTGATGCCAAACAGACACTCTAGAAAGAACAATTGATTAAAATCATTAACTCCTGGGCGCCTGGGTGGCTCAGTAGTTAAGCGTCTGCCTTCAGCTCAGGTCATGATCCCAGGGTCCTGGGATCGAGCCCCGCATCGGGCTCCCTGCTCTGCGGGAAGCCTGCTTCTCCCTCTCACACTCCCGCTGCTTGTGTTCCTGCTCTCGCTATCTCTCTCTCTGTCAAATAAATAAATAAAATCTTTAAAAAAAGAAAAATTAAAAATAAATAAATAAATAAAATCATTAACTCCACATCGTAGAAGGTGCCCTCCAGTTCTCTACAAGAATTTCTAAATTTTGTGTTTTCATTTCAACAATAATTTAAAAAATTTCATGGAAGCATATTCTAGATCAACCACCTTATAACCAAATACCCAAATTTGCATGTGTGTTTACAATTGTGTGGAGCCAAGTGGAGGCCATGTGATGTTATGGCACACTACATGAATAAAAGTTTCTCAGTCATTCAGAAGTAGGGAAGTGGTGAACGGAGCCACCTCACAGACACAGCACCTCACAACACAGATTCCATCTTTGTATATATTGACTAGCAACAGTTGACTTGGTGAGGTAATAAACAGGTAAAATGAAGAAGTTTTCGTTATATCTCTTTATTCTTAGAATATTTTGTTTCTATTGCATTTTGTAGGCTGCTGTGAAGCAAATCAGCCCAATAAAACAATTAACTGGTTTGAAATTAATGTCATTATTTAAAAGGAAAGATAAAAACAATGTTCAATGACTCAAATAACATTCTAGGGTGTTCAAAATCAAGATAACAAACTATGAAGCAGAAAACCCCAAAATGCATCTTCCCACTATTTATCACATCATTGTTTTTTGTTTTGTTAAAACATATCCATTATTTGAATTTTTTATCGTTATAATTTTGTTTGCACGTAATTTGTAAATTAATTTCAGTTCTATAGATGAAGTAGAATATAAACAATGAATTCATATGTAATTTGTGTTTATAAATATTTAAGTAAAGTTATAATGAAAATTACTTTATTCAAGGAATATGCAAGAATTTGTTTTCCCTCCATTAAAAGGGATTCTTACATTACTTAAATTTATAAAGAAAATACAGGTTTATTTCTTTTTTGTAAAGTTATGAATGACCAACAGGGAATAAGCTAAAGAAAGAACAGTGAGCATGTCTTCATAAGAACATCTGCAAGAACATCTGCACTGCCTTTTGGGGACTAGATTGACAATTAACTTTTTATACATCTTAATATTCCTAAATGTAAGAGTTCATTCCATAATTTCAGGCTAGTAAATTTTATTTCATAAATTATACATCTCACAAAACATTGGGGCAAAGTGTTAAAGCCTAAAATTTTCTGAAGTCTCCCCAGAAAGACAATTTTTATTTCCTCCCTTTTGTTTCCTTTTCCTTGATCCTCTAAGAAGCAACCAGTTTTGACTTTTTTTCCTCAATTAATTGTAGCTGGTTTTCTTGAATAAAAGACATGGCTTTGGGAGGGAGGGAGGGAGGTGGAATCTGAATCATCCCAGCTGATAATAATGCAAATTTATATAATAATTGATAAATTTTACCTTTACTTTTTACTTAATAGATCTGACATAAGAGTCTTAAAGTCCTTACTGGTAGTAAAAGGGAAAAGTATTACTTTAAAATTTTTTAATGAATTAAAAAAGTTGTTTTTTTTTTTAAAGATTTTATTTATTTGACAGAGAGAGATACAGCGAGAGAGGGAACACAAGCAGGGGGAGTGGGAGAGGGAGAAGCAGGCTTCCTGCTGAGCAGGGAGCCCGATGCGGGACTCGATCCCAGGACCCTGGGATCACGACCTGAGCCGAAGGCAGACGCTTAATGACTGAGCCACCCAGGCGCCCCGAATTAAAAAAGTTTTAATTAACATTAAAACCCTTCATTATTATGAAAGTGCAGTTGTCTTATGTTTTTTGTTTTTGTTTTTTTTTTTTTTTGAGAGAGAGAGAGAGCATATGCACATGCAAGGGGGGAGTGAAGGGGGAGAGAGAATCTTAAGCAGACTCCACGCCCACCGTGGAGCCCAGCATCAGGCTTGATCTCATGACCCTGAGATCATGACCTGAGCTGAAACGAGATTCAGACGCTTAACCAAGTGAGCCACCCAAGTGCCCTGTTTGTATTTTTTGAAATAATATTTTATTTTTTGCTGTTCATAAATTATCTTTGATCTTCACACACCTGCTTTGGTGTATTCATGGGTATCTGTAAAGACATGAGTGATGGGAACATCTGAATGGCTTTTTGTTCTCTTTTCTGTACTCATGCATTTCATTAGCATGATGATGCAGTGGTCATAATCCAGAAGAGTATTATTATTATATATCATTTGAACTAATGAGATGTACCTTCCTTCAATAGTCCCTACCATGGTTGGGCTCAGCATACCTACTTCTATCAGATGGAGGTCAGTTCCTCACTGGCCCAGATAAACTCAAGCCTACTACTTGAAACAATGGCTTACTTTTATTGGCCTATTTATTCACAAGAACCGCTCAGAAAAGCAAGAGACTAATTACAATGGGATCAACTTGGTTTATCTTATATAGGGAGAAAAGGCTTCAATATCAAAACCCAAAATATTCACGTGGCCAGGTGCAAAGTTTTCTGTAATTTGGTTACTTCAAGTAATATGTCATAATAATATTCTAAATATGCTCCACTTTCAAGTTTGTGTCTTACTTCTTCAAGTTTGTGTCTTACCATATGTGAATATGTAAGCAGTCTTCTAGCAACTGTTTATTTATAATAATATTTTTTTTCATGTATCAAATTCCTTCCAAAATATAACACCACCAAATCTTGGTAATTTGTAAGTGTTTACAGCAGGAACCATCCATGCATCCATTCATTCAGCAAATATTTTACTTAGCGTTTTATATATGGCAGACACTAAACTGCGCGGAGAATAAATTTATGAGCAAGACTCAAGGAGACTTACACTCTAACAAAAGCAGGCAGTTATTTAGACAAATATGTGTACATAATGGCTGTGGCAAATGTGTGAATGAAGTCTCCAGCCTTGGTAAAGTAAATCTATCTACCTCTCATTCATTCATCCATCTGTGCATTTACCACGTATTAATTTTGAGTACCTACCAGATGGTAGGCCTTGCCCTCAGTGTCAGGGATACAGAGTTCAGGGAGATACAGCCCCTGCTTTCAAGGAGTCCATTGTTTAGTGCGGGAACCAGGTAAGTAATAAATACTCGGAATAAGCAGAAGATAGTAAAGGCATATGTCTGGTAGCATGGCTGAACAAAGGAAGGAGTGATCAGCTACCTGGGTGAAGCTTCAGAGGAGGCTTTGAAGTACAGAATTCAACAGAACTGGATCTAGAGAGATGGGACAGTGTCATCGAGCAGACGAGGAGCAGGGGTAAAGAGGATAGACTAATACTTTTCATTATCTCTGAATGTTTAGATTTAGGAGCTGTGTGTTCAGTCAGATCCTCTCTCAGCCTGAAATGCCCATGAGTGTGCCATGGGGGAAATTGAGTGATGACACGTACCAGAAAAAAATGTTTGGGTAAGTCCAGCTTGTCTAATTAATCATATTTGATTGGCCTGGGAGCTCTGGACTATAGCTTCAAATTCAAATCCCCATGATGGTTTTCAAGGCTCTTAAAAACCTTCATCTTGTCTATGCTGCCTAATTTCATCCTCTTCCTCTACCTCAGTCCTACATTATAGGAGCAATCACCTTTCTACCCCCCAACAATATCTCCTTATTCACTCGTCTCTCTTCACCTTCTGCCACCAGTCTTACTTGCCTCCTTCCTCTCTGCCCGTCAACAGTTTAGCTCAAGTCCTACATCCTCTGCAAAACTTTGACCTCCGTGGTCCAATGATTTCTATTTCATTTGCCCACTTTAAAGGTCTCCTTCTGTATTAAACCTGTGCCATGTATTGCTTCCACAAATGGCCCAGATGAACAATTTTGCTAAAATCCCACCCTGCCTAGCCTGAATATACCTGGAATACCTATTATATAGTCATGGCACATGTCAATCATATCTTGCAGAACATCCTGGAATAGAGTTAACTGAAAAGTTTAATTAGCATAAAACGATGTATGGTAACATTAGTAAATGTCTGCCGGCGAAAGCTGACAAGCCCTGTTCCACAGTTTCCCATATGTAATCGCTTCATGCCAAGTTCACCATGTCTCAAGCAGTGGGGAGGATCTCCATCCAAACTTCATCATCTCCATCCACAGCCCGCCTTCCTGACCCCATAAGCTCAAACCCTGTCAGGAAGCATTTTGTGGTTCTGCGTTCTGCAGTACTGCTAGATGTTTTCAGAATGTATCAACCACGTGCTTACTCTGAAAGCTGGAGAAGAGTCAGAATGCTCACAAATGTGTCCGAAGGAAATGTGGACCTTATTGCCTTTCTCTCACATTGTCTTTTTTCCTTTCTTCCAGTTGTTTCTTCTCTCCTGTGCTCATCAGGGTAATGAACAAACAATCCTCAAATCTCAACGGCACAAAGTATTGAAAACATCTTTTGTGTCCACGTCACAGTCTGTGGCAGGTTGTGGGGATTAGGGAGCAGGGGTAGGCTCTACACAGGCATCAAAGGACCCGGGCTGATAAAGGTTTCTTAGTCTGCCTGGGCAATGACATCCACTGGACGGAGGGTAAGGAGGGGAGATAAAAGAAACATGGAACGTGATGCAGGACATTTTAGGAGCCAGAACTGGAAAGAGTATATACCTCTTCCATCCACATTCCATTTGCCAAAACTCAACCACATGGCCCCACCTAACTGCAGGTGGGGCACGTAGTGAGAAATGTGATTTAGCTATGTTTCCAGGAAGAGAACAAAATGAATTTGGTAAACAAACCCTCCGGTCTGGTGAACAAATCCTCCATGGGAAATTTATATATATCTTTCCTTAGAGGCCTTTTGTCTCCAACCAGTCCAAGGAAACACACTTTGACATCACACAATTTCAACAATGTGTTTGATGGGTCATATACATTCGTAACAAACATCTTGATCCTTTATCATACACTGTCTTGTATAATTCTCAGATTGTTTCACCTATATATATTAATTCTCCAATAAGATTTCATGGTGGAGGGGGTGGTAGTGTGAGAGGAAGCAGACTAGAAAGAGCTGCTTTTCATAGGAAGAGGGAAAAAAGTAAACAACTTAGAACTTTCAGAAACCTAATTGAATGTGTATTGACAGATTATGATATTATCAATCAGTGCAAGAACTTGAGGGGAAATGTATTTATTTCTGAGCAGACTATTTATATCAGGGACAGGTAATTTGGATTTAGAAGCAATAAAACAGATATTTTAAAAACCTGAATGTAAGGTCTTAGAGGATGTACTCATCATAGTTAGGGGATGGCCCACATTTCCACTAGATGGCCCTATTTCAAAATATTACAAAGCTGGAGATGAACAGCTTTCTCATGAATTGCAACTCTCTTAACTTTTCAAGTATTTAGGGCATTTCATTATCAATTGTAGCTGGTTTCCCTAAAATACTATTGATGTGGCAAATTTCATCTTTTAGTATGACATGGAAACTGTTTTGGTAAAAGAAGTTAGCCCAAAGTTTTCTTTTTTTTTTTTTTTTTTAAAGATTTTTTTTTTTTATTTGAGACAGAGAGAATGAGAGACAGAGAGCATGAGAGGGAGGAGGGTCAGAGGGAGAAGCAGACTCCCTGCCGAGCAGGGAGCCCGATGCGGGACTCGATCCCGGGACTCCAGGATCATGACCTGAGATGAAGGCAGTCGCTCAACCAACTGAGCCACCCAGGCGCCCCAGCCCAAAGTTTTCTTAATAGAGAATATTTTGTTCTGAACAGATCATTTAAAATGAACAACCTGGCAGTAGGGAAATGACAACCTGTCTCCCAAAGTGCAGAATCAGCAGTGATGTCGGGAAAGTCCATGAAGCAACCCAAGCCATAAATTTCCCTTGCTCCAAGTGGATTTTTAAAACCAACACACATTCTATTCCTCTTTTTTTTTTTCCAGCTCTATTTTGAGACACACATTTCAAAATCCCTAAGGTTATTCTACTATGTTATATGAATTCTGACAACTCCAAATAAGTCAAAACCATCCAATTAAAATATGCTCTGAAGCTAAAATTAGATGATTATAATAAAAAGCTGCAAACCCAGTATTTAGCAACTAGAGCCTGGTAGTTGCCGTTATAAGGCATCTTGAGATTCCTGATAAGAAAGAAGACATTGTCTACAGCCATCCCACCCTGAACGCACCCGATCTCATCTGATCTCAGAAGCTAAGCAGGGTCGGGCCTGGTTAGTACTTGGATGGGAGAAAGAAGACATTATTAATGTCTCTTTTTCCTATCCATGCATCCATTAGTCCTGGCATTCTTTGTGTTAGGTGCCAAGTCTCAATGTAAGAAGGAAGTTCATCTAATTAAAAATAAAGAAAGTCAAGGAAATAGCTCATTCCCTTCCTGTCCTTTCCCAACCCTCAGTCCCACTGAAAGTAGACCAAGGGTAAGATCTCCTACCACTTCTGCTCTCATCATCCTTCTAAGCAAATCTGATAGTAGCAACATTGGTTCATTCCCAGAAACAAAGGAAGTCAACACCAGAGCCTTCTTTCTCCTTTCTTATCAGCCTTCAGGAGTCTTCCTACATTGAAATAGAGCCCTCACACTACACTCAACATTACTAAACCATTCTAATACACATCCACAATCATAGATAAGAAATAAGAGTACTATATTCAGGCTAAAATAATTTCCCATCACTGTTGTGGTCACATGAGTTATCTTCAATATTAAATTGAAAACATTTCCCATCCTGGTTCTTCCAAATTATGGCAGTCATATATTTCCTTGTCCATTTAATTCCAGACCACAAAAATTGCACATTTGTGTGTCCAGAGACTTAAGGGATTAAGTATGGAAAGCTAATGTGTATATAATGCCACTTCTGACCATGATGAAGTAACAGACACTGGATTTACTTTTGCGCCTTAAACAATTGAAAATCAGGAAAAAAATGTATGAAGTTTTCAGACACTGGACAACAGGTAATGTAGGACTGTGATCCATGAGAGAAGGGAAGTAAATGAGGTGAGCCCTATAATTGCCCCAGTTTTCTGCCTGGAAGAAATTACTAGTACAGGAAGTGATAACCCAGAGTATAGTAGTCTCACTGAATTGGGAAGATAGAGATTGAAGTTTGAAGAAGCCAAGACAGCTAGACTTTCCCTCTGAGAGGAGAGAGCTAATACCCAGCAGAGAGCTCTGAAATCTTCACCTGGGTAATGATCTGTGCCTGTGTGAAGGAAAACTACCTGAGGCCACAGAAAGAAGCCCAGGAAAGCTGTACACCAAACAGTGCCTGCAGCTCACTCAAGGCTGGGAATATCCTACTGACCAGAGTGAAAAGAACTCAAACTACAAAAGACATTGGGTACTGACTTGAGAAGAGTATTGCCCTCTTGATAGTAGAGCTACTCTGGATCCATCCTAATAAAGCTTGAAAGCAAACCTTGAAACAATCCAACTAATTTCAAGTAATTTTACTACACATCAGAATAAAAGTCCAAGGGGCGCCTGGGTGGCTCAGTCGTTAAACATCTGTCTTCGGCTCAGGTCATGATCCCAGGGTCCTGGGATCGAGCCCCACATCGGGCTCCCTGCTCCGTGGGGAGCCTGCTTCTCCCTCTCCCACTCCCCCTGGTTGTGTTCCCTCTCTTGCTGTGTCTCTCTCTGTCAAATAAATAAAATCTTTAAAAAAAAAAAATAAAAGAATAA
Source organism: Leptonychotes weddellii (assembly GCF_054177405.1). Taxonomy (NCBI): domain Eukaryota; kingdom Metazoa; phylum Chordata; class Mammalia; order Carnivora; family Phocidae; genus Leptonychotes; species Leptonychotes weddellii. The sequence continues at coordinate 46,134,353 of NC_138382.1, forward strand.
AATTCCAAGTCTATGTAAGGCATACAACAAAATGCATCATCTAAAAAAGTTAATAACACAATGTTCAGAATTCAATACTAAAAAAAATTACCAAGAATGAGAAGGAGTAGGAAAATAAAATCCATAGCCAGAGAAAAATCAATCAATAAATAGAGCCAGGAGTGATGGAGATAATGAAATTAGCAGACAAGGGTGTCTTAAAAAGTTATTATAAACTTGTTCCATATATTGAAGAAGGTAGAGAAAAACATAAGAATGGTTAGGAGAGGAAAGAAAGATATAAAAATGAGCCATGGAACTTCTGGACAATAAGAATACAATATCTGAAATGAAAAATACAATGAATGAGACTAGCAACAGCTTAAATACTATAGAATAAAAGATTAATAAATTTGAGACACAGTGCTAGAGGCTGTCCTGAATGAACAGCACAGAGAGAAAAATACTGAAATAAACAGAATATCAGTGACCTGAGGGACACTTATCAATATGCGACATCAGAGTTTAGATATACTATAACATACTGTAAATATAAAGACACAGATAGACTGAAAGTAAAAGAATGGAAATGGTATACAAGGCAAAAAACAATATTTTTAGACAAAGTAAATTTCAGAACAAGGAATATTACCTGGAACAAAGAGAGACATTTGATAATGATAAATATATGTGTACCTAATAAGAGCTTCAAATATATGAAGAAAATTTCATAGAAATGAAAGGAAAAATAGATAAATATATAATTATAGCTGGAGACTTCAGCACTCCTTTGTCAGTAGTTGATAGAAACAAGCAGCAGGAAAATTAGTAATACACAGGAGATCAAATAACACTACCAATCAACTTAATGTATTTGATATTTATAGAACATGTCACACAATCACACCAAAAGACACATTCTTTTCAAATGCATGTGGAACATTCACTAAGACAGACCCCAGATAAAATAAATCTCAAATTTAATGCAACTAAAATCATACAAAATATATTCTCTAACCATGGTGGAGTCAAATTGATGTCAATAATAGAAAAAAATATTGGAAGATACTCAACAAGTTGTATATTAAGCAGCACATTTCTAGATATCTCATGGGTCAAAAAAGAAATCACAAGAAAATTAGAAAATATTTTCAACTGAAAGTAGAAAGCAAAACACACCAAAATTTGTGGGATTCAGTTAAAGCAGTACTCAGAAGGAAGATACTACAGAAAAAGAAATCAGTGAAATTAACAATTGGCTTTCTTGAAAAGAAAAAAAATAGTAAATTATAAATTTCAAGCCAGACTGATGGAAAAAATAGAGAGAGAAATCACAGTTTACCAACATTAGGAATGAAAGAGACGGTATCACTACAGATCCTATAGACATTAAAATGAAAATAAGTGTTATGAACAGGGGCACCTGGGTGGCTCAGTGGTTAAGCGTCAGACTCATGATTTTGGCTCAGGTCATGATCTCAGCCCCACGTCAGGCTCCATGCTCAGGGGGGAGTCTGCCTGAGATTCTTTCCCTCTCCCTCTGCGCCTCTCCCCACTTGCACGTGCTCTCTCTCTCTTTCCAAAAAAAAAAACCATAAATCTTTTCTTTAAAAAAGAGTATTATGAACAATGCCATGCCATAAATTCAACAACTTAGATGAAATGGACAAATTCCTTACAAGACACATACTCCAAAAACTCACACAATACCAAGTAAATAACATGAGTGACCCTATTTCTATTAAGGAAATTGAATTTGAAGTTTAAAAACCTCACCATAGAAAACTTCAGCTCTATATGGCCTCACTGGTGAATTCTATCAAACATGTAAGGAAGAAATAATACCAATTCTACACAAACCGTTTCAGAAAATAGAAGAGGTGGGGAATACTTCCTAAAACATTCTATGAGGGAAGGAGTACCCTGATACCAAAGACATAAGAAAACACAATTACAGACCACCACTGTCCCTTATAATATAAAAATTCTGAACAAAATTCTAGCAAACCACAGCACATATTATATAAAATGATAAAAACATCATGACTACATAGGATTTATCCCAAGAGCACTGGGTGTTATACACAACTAATGAATCACTGAACACTACACTGAAAACTAATGATGTACTATATGTTGGCTAATTGAATTTAAATTAAAAAAATAAATTAAGAAAAGGATTTATCCCAAGAATTCAGTTTTGGTTTATTCCTCAAAAACTGATGGGCTGCAAGCTTGGTTCAACATCCGAAAATCAATCAATGTGATACAATACATTAATATAAGAAAGAACAAGAACCATATGATCCTCTCAATAGATGCAGGAAAAGCATTTGACAAAGTGCAGCATCCTTTCTTGATTAAAACTCTTCAGAGTGTAGGGAAAGAGGGTACATACCTCAATATCATAAAAGCCATCTATGAAAAACCCACAGCGAATATCATTCTCAATGCGGAAAAACTGAGAGCTTTCCCCCGAAGATCAGGAACGCGGCAGGGATGTCCACCATCACCACTGCTATTCAACATAGTACTATATGTCCTAGCCTCAGCAATCAGACAACAAAAAGAAATAAAAGGCATCCGAATCGGCAAAGAAGTCAAACTCTCACTTTTTGCAGATGATATGATGCTTTATGTGGAAAACCCAAAAGACTCCACCCCAAAACTGCTAGAACTCATACAGGAATTCAGTAAAGTGGCAGGATATAAAATCAATGTAGAGGGCACCTGGGTGGCTCAGTTGGTTAAGCGACTGCCTTCGGCTCAGGTCATGATCCTGGAGTCCCGGAATCGAGTCCCGCATCGGGCTCCCTGCTCAGTGGAGAGTCTCCCGCTCCCCCCCACCTTGTGCTCTCTCTCTCATTCTCTCTCTCAAATAAATAAATAAAATCTTAAAAAAAAAACCAAGGCACAGAAATGAGTTGCATTTCTATACACCAACAACTAGACAGAAGAAAGAGAAATTAAGGAGTCGATCCCATTTACAATTGCACCCAAAACCATAAGATACCTAGGAATAAATCTAACCAAAGAGGCAAAGGATCTGTACTCAGAAAACTATAGAATACTAATGAAAGAAATTGAGGAAGACACAAAGAAATGGAAAAACATTCCATGCTCATGGATTGGAAGAACAAATATTATGAAAATGTCTATGCTATCTAGAGTAATCTACAATTTAATGCAATCCCCATCAAAATACCATCCACTTTTTTCAAAGAAATGGAAAAATCATCCTAAAATTTGTTTGGAACCAGAAAAGACACCAAATAGCCAGAGGAATGTTGAAAAAGAAAAGCAAAGCTGGCGGCATCACAATTCCGG
>NC_138382.1:46138158-46216494 GCF_054177405.1 Leptonychotes weddellii
GGATGTGGAGAAAGGGGAACCCTCCCACACTGTTGGTGGGAATGCAAGCTAGTGCAGCCACTCTGGAAAACAGTATGGAGGTTCCTCAAAAAGTTGAAAATAGAGCTACTCTATGAACCAGCAACTGCACTACTGGGTATTTACCCCAAAGATACAAATATAGTGATCTGAAGGGGCACATGCACCCCAATGTTTATAGCAGCAATGTCCACAATAGCCAAACTATGGAAAGAACCTAGATGCCCATCAATAGATGAATAGATAAAGAAGATGTGGTGTGTATATATACAATGGAATATTATGCAGCCATCAAAAAATGAAATCTTGCCATTTGCAATGACGTGGATGGAACTAGAGGGTATGATGCTAAGCTAAATAAGTTAATCAGAGAAAGACAAGTATCATATGATCTTACTGATATGAGGAATTTGAGAAACAAGACACAGGATTATAGGGGAAGGGAGGGGGAAAATGAAACAAGATGAAACCAGAGAGGGAGACAATCCGTAAGAGACTCTTAATCTCAGGAAACAAACTGAGGGTTGCTGGAGTGGAGGGGGGTGAGAGGGATGGGGTGGCTGGGTGATGGACATTGGGGAGGGTATGTACTATGGTGAGCACTGTGAATTGTGTAAGACTGATGAATCACAGATCTGTTATATGTTAATAAAAAATATTTTAAAAAGTAAAAAAATTGATCAGTGGATCAGTGGACAAAGTATATCTTCTTAAAGGCAAAACCAGGATTACAATACAAAAATCAGTGCAAAGTGCTACTGAAATATCAAGAGGAATCTATTTATCTAAAAAATATTTATTAAGTACTAATTATATTCCAGGCACCGGAAGGGCATCTTCAAATACAATGATATGCAAGATAGCCACAGAACTTCCTCTCCTGGAGATGAAATAGCCATTAATAAATGAATCACACTGTACTATTCATCAGGATTATTGGTTATAAAAATGAAACTGACTCGGGCCAAGTGAAGCAGAAAAATAACCTCCTGCAAGAGTATCAGATAGCTCATAGAACTGGTAGAAATATTAGAGAACCAGACTAAGGTAGGAACCAAGGGAGGCCAGACGTAATCAAGATTCTGCTAAAGGAGCTAATACCTGACCCTGATGATGGCCACCCCTGGATATCTGCTACCATGACACTGCCCAGCCAACTCTGCCCAGCCAACAATAATCCATTATGTGTTTTTGCAGTATTTCCTCAAGATTTATTTCTTGTCCAGGCTAAGATCATATACCTTCCTGGATGTGGGGAGAAGAAATGGCCTTCTCCCCCCTTGAGTTTTTGTAGCAGGACCCTAAGTCTTAGTTAATTGGGTGAAAAGGAAAGAAACAAGTGTTGCAAGCAGAGGAAACTGTATGTTCTGAGGTCCCACAGTAGAAGGGAGCATGATGCATATCAGGCACTGAAAGTAGGATGGACCATGCAGCATCACAAGGGCCACATCAGAGGACTTCAAGATTTCCAGGAGCAATGGGAAGTCATTGTGGGATGTTCAGCTAGGAGGGACCATTGAATTTGTTTGTCGAAAAGATTACTTTGTACTCTGGAGAACAAATTAGAAGAAACAAGAGGCGGAGGGATCAGTTACTTGGCTACTTCAATGATCCAGGCCAGAGGCTGATGCAAGTGGTGGCCGTCGAGATGGAGAGAGGAGGACTGTCAGGAGCTACGTAGAAGGTATTCAGGACAGGCTCTGATGACAGCAGATGTGGGAAGTGAGAGGGAGGTGGGTCTAGGATGACACCTAGGTTTCTGCCTGGCACAACTGCACCAGTGGTGGTGCCAATCACTAAGCTAGGGAACCCTAGGAAAGGGCCAGTTGGGCAGAGAAAATAGTGAGTTTTAGTATTCAACATGTTTAATCTGAAATGGCTTGAGACATCCAAAAGGAAATGTCCGGTAAGTGAGAGACCCCCAACTCAAATGAATTAAAAAAAAAAAAAAAGATAGAGGAGAGTTAGTGATGCACAAATTGCAAAAGAAAGATCATGGAGGTAGGTCATCAGACACAACTGGAGTCAGAAGCTGAAATAATATTGATGTGGCTCATTTTCTCTCCTCATTGCCCAGAAAAAGCAATCCTAATCCATTCAAATGAAAAATAAAAATACTTCTTATAAAAAACCAACTATGAATTCAAACATGTCCTCGAATCAAGTAGGAAAGAAAGATGGATGGGCTGAATGAACTTCAAAATATCATCCAAGCCTAAGATTCTATTATATTGTGTAAGGGTTTGAATTGTCTAGAATATAGATTTATTTCTATTCAAATAAATTGGTTCCTTTTCTTTCTTAACAGTAACACTATTATTATTATTTCAAACAAGCTATCTCAGTTTCCCTGATGTAAATATTCAAGAGGCAGCAATGATATGTTGGATAAAAATATAAAGTTTAGGGCGCCTGGGTGGCTCAGTTGGTTAAGCGACTGCCTTCGGCTCAGGTCATGATCCTGGAGTCCCTGGATCGAGTCCCGCATCGGGCTCACTGCTCGGCAGGGAGTCTGCTTCTCCCTCTGATCCTCCCGACCCTCTCCCCTCTCATGCTCTCTCTTTCTCAAATAAATAAATAAAATCTTTAAAAAAGTATATATAAAGTTTAAGGGCACAGAGTCCTAGGTTCAAATTCCATCAAACATTAATTAGTTGTGCAAACTTACACAATGCATTTCACATTTCTGAGCCTCAGTTTTCTAGTTTTCAAAATGAGAACAATAATAGTGCTTACATCATAATTTTATGAAGATTAACAGGGCTCTTGAATATTAAAAAAGTCAATATCAATTAGATGATTAGATATGAGTCTGGAACTCAGAGGAAAAGTCTGTGTGGGAGATATAAATGTGTGAATTGTATGCAGGTCAATAATTGAAGCCATGTTATGGATGACATTTCCTCAGCAAAGAGGATATGGAGAAGAGCGGGGCAAGGCCTAGGGCAGGCCCCAAAAAACTCCTGAATTAGATTTCCTGGGCATGTTAGAGTAGCAAACTTCTTTTTTAAGATTATTTATTTATTTATGAGAGAGAGAGAGCATAGCGAGCAAGAGAGAACATGAGTGGGGAGGCAGAGGGAGAGGGAGAAGTGGACTCCCTGCTGAACAGGGAGCCGGATTCAATTCAGGGCTCGATCCCAGAACCCTGGGATGATAACCTGAGCCGAAGGCAGACGCTTAACCAACTGAGCCACCCAGGCATCCCTAGAGTAGCAAACTTCTTGAGGGACTTTGAAACTATGAGTAATTGTTTGGGTAGAAAAGGAAGGAAAGGGTATTTTGACAAAGCATGAACAGTAGGAGAGAAGCCTCCTGGGAAAGGGGACATGCTCATTGAGGCTGAAGGGTGCACGAGAGAGCGATAGATTCTGGGGCTGGCACAGTAGACACTGAATGATTGTGTATATCAAAAAAATTAGGCTTTCCTGTAAACCAGCTCATCAAATTTTATAATCAGAGCAACAAGGTTTGTAAAAAGAAAATCTGTCCCAAAAAAGGAGGTCAGCCAAGAAAAGGAAGAGCTTAGAGGCAAAAAGAACCAGTCAGGACGCTACAAGGAGTTAGGAGCTCCTCTGAGGCAGTGGAAGGGACATAGGTGTGACATAGGTATGAGATATTTCAGAAGTAGCATCAGCAAGACTTGCTAATGAACTGAGTGTGAAGAAGAGAGAGGCTTTAAGAGGGGGTGAATTCAGGTCCCTAGAGAATCAGGTTAAGGAGATGCACACATCCGACAATTAACATCATTTGTGAACAGCCTCCCAGAGGAATCATAGCAGAACCATCCACTCTATTAATGAGGTCATCCCATGAAGTTGGGCTAAAAGTAGGTCACTGTCTGTAGGGCCATAAGATCTGTTCTGCCTCTGAAGTTCTTGGATGTGAAATCACAGATGGTAAAAGCAGCAGTGTTGGACTATAGCCTGTATGACCAGGTAGACAGTGGAGCCAGTAACAAAAACAAGGAATACCACCCAGCACTGTGCACACCTATAAAATACAAAACACTTTCTAGCAGCTCAAAGAGCTAGTGGCCACTGCACAAGAACATTAGTGCCTTTAAGGGACATATGGGGAGCAATTAAGATTCCAAGAGTAACCAGAGGGGGAAATGCTCCTGGAAGACTGTAATTTATACACATGGATGTTTAGGAAAGCAGAAAAGTGCCTGTCTTGGGAGAACTGAACCAGAATACTGGCAGGCAGGGGGACTCAAAGAGTGAACTCTAATACTTTGGGCTGGAGACCTTGAACCAATGAGCAAAACAGATCTGGCAATTTCTGAATGTTAATGGGGCATGGGAGCCGATGGCCGAGCAGAGTTACATTAATCTACATATATCTTTATATTTAAAGTAGGTTTCTTGGGGGCGCCTGGGTGGCTCAGTCAAACATCTGCCTTGGGCTCAGGCCATGATCCCAGGGTCCTGGGACAGAGCCCCACTGTCAGGCTCCCTGCTCAGTGGGGAGTCAACTTCTCCCTCCTCTTCTGCTCCTCTTCACCTCCCCCCTTCACCTCATGCTCTCTCTCTCAAATAAATAAAATCTTTAAAAATTTTTTAAAAAATAAAGTAGCTTTCGGGCGCCTGGGTGGCTCAGATGGTTAAGTGTCTGCCTTCGGCTCAGGTCATGATCCCAGGGTCCTGGGATCGAGTCCCACATGGGGCTCCCGGCTCAGCGGGGAGCCTGCTTCTCCCTCTGACCCTCTCCCCTCTCATGCTGTTTCTCTCTCGCTTGCTCTCTAAAAAATAAATAAAATCTTTAAAAAAAATAAAAAATAAAAAATAAAGTAGTTTTCTTGTTGACAACGTATAGTTGTCTTGTTTTTTGATCCACCGTGACAACCTCGGTCTTTTAATTGATAGTATTTAGACCATTGACATTTAGTGATTATTGATCCAGTTGGATGAATATCTACCATATTTGTCACCACTTTCTATTTGTTGGTGTTGTTCTTTGTTCCTATTTTTATCTTTTTCTGCATTTTATATGATTCCATTTTCTTTCCTTCCTAATCAATTATAATTAATATCAATGTTACTTTTTTTAGTCATTGTCCTAGAGTTTGCAGTATACATTTATAATTTAATCCAAGTCCACTTTCAAATAACGCCATACCACTTCACAATAATGCAAATACCTTGTAGTAACAAAATATTCCTCACTCTTCTCTCTCATCCCATGTATCATTGCTGTCATTTATTTCACTTATACATAAGCTATAATCACCAAATATATTGTTATTTTACCTCAATCTGTTATCTCTTAGATAAATTAAGAAGAAAAAAGTTTTATTTTACCTTTACTCATTCCTTCTCTAATGCTCTTCTTTACATAGATCTGAGTTTCTGATCTCTACTATTTTGTTTCTCTCTAAAGAACTTGATTTAATATTTCTTGAAAGTGAGGTTTACTGAAAATTCCCTCAATTTTTATTTGTCCAAGAAAGTATTTTTCCTTCATTTTTGAAGGATAATTTTAAAAGATGCAGATTTATAGGTTGCTTGGTTGTTGTGGTTGTTGTTGTTGTTGTTTTTCTCTCAATACTTTAAGTATTTCACTCTTCTCTCTTCTTGCTTGCCTGGTTCTTTGAGGAGAACTTGGATATAATGCTTACCTTTGCTGGATTCTTTCAAGATTTTCTTCTTTGTGATTTGCTGCAATTTGAATATTATATGTTTAGGTGTAGTTTGGTGGGGGGCAGGGAGGGGCATTTATCCTATTTGGTGTTTTCTGAGTTTCCTGGATCTGTGGTTTTCTGTCTGACATTAATTTGGAGAAATTCTCAGTCATTATTACTTCAAATATTGCTTCTGTTCCTTTCTCTCTTTCTTCTTCAGATATTCTCATTACGTGTATGAGAGAGGCAACCTAGGATTGAAGCCTAGTTCTAATGCCAAAGCCCATGCTAATTTAAGAACATTTTACTAGCAAACATTTAGCTTTAAGCCAAAAATTACTGAACCTGAAAAAGTAGAGTGGCATAAGAATATAGAGTGAGCCTGAGTGAACAAAACCAAACCTTAGACAACAGTGTATACGGCAAGGGATGGGAATGGATGAGAGACTGAAATTACTGAGCACTTAGAATGTATCAGGTTCTGAGGTCCAGTCTCACTATATTTTTTTCTCTTTTAGTTCTCCCAACAGCCCTGTGAAGCAAGGATTATTATCTGCATGTTATCAATGAGGCTATGGAGCACTGGGAGGGTTAATCTGATGCAAAATTGTCAACTTTATGAAGTTTGACTTTTATGCTTTGGTTCCCATTTCTCACTCCTCAATCCTCCTCCTTCCTCATGCTCTCAAGTAGGTGAGGTTTCCTTTGAAATTTGAAAATTGAATTCTTGACAATCTCAGAAGAAAAGTTAATAGAAAAAATTAGGTGATTTAGCTTCATCTCTTGAATGGCTTGATTTTATAATAAAAAAAGTGGGGCGCCTGGGTGGCTCAGTCGTTAAGCGTCTGCCTTCGGCTCAGGTCATGATCCCAGAGTCCTGGGATCGAGTCCCACATCGGGCTCCCTGCTCCACGGGAAGTCTGCTTCTCCCTCTCCCACTCCCCGTGCTTGTGTTCCTGTTCTCGCTGTCTCTCTCTGTCATATAAATAAATAAAATCTTAAAAAAAAAAAAAAGTATGGTGTGTGTGTGTGTGTTTAAAATGAGTATTACCTTCCTTCCTTCCTCCCTTCCTCCCTCCCTCCCTCCCTTACCTTCCTTCCCATCTTCCTTTTTTCTTTTTTTTTTCCTTCGGTTTTTTGTTTTGTTTGTTTTGTTTTTTTGCTGTGTGTTTAAAAATGTCTGCCTTTTGCCTTGCCACTTGAAATGACAACTTGGCTTAGTATAATAACGTTGGGTCCCACTTTCTTTCCTGCAGAAACCTGTAGATACTGCTCACCTGTCTTCTGTAGAAAAGTAGGAGGCCAGCCTGACCTTTCCCCCTTGTGGGTGGCTAGCTGTTTCTGCTTGGATGCCTCAGGAAAGCTTTCTTTATCCCTAAAGGTAAATACCTTAGTCAATGTCAATTGTTTTTTTGTTTGTTTGTTTGTTTTTAAGATTTATTTATTTATTTATTTGACAGAGAGAGAGATAGCGAGAGCAGGAACACAAGCAGGGGGAGTGGGAGAGCGAGAAACAGGCTTCCTGCCGAGCAGGGAGCCCGATGTGGGACTCGATCCCAGGACCCTGGGATCATGACCTGAGCCGAAGGCAGACGCTTAACGACTGAGCCACCCAGGCGCCCAATGTCAATTGTTTTATATTAAGTAGTTTCTGAGTATATGGTGTACTCTTTCAATAGCAGATTTCATTCTTTTACCTTCAGGGAAATTTTCCTTCATTATATTTGAGAAAAATTTTTATCTTCTATTTTGAGTATGCTATTTCAGGGATAATAATTATCTGCATTTTGTACCATCTAGATATGAACGCCGTGTTTGGTCTCATTATTTTAATTTCTTTATAATTTTCTGCTGTGTTCATAGTGATTATTCCAAGTCTTCAATTCCACTAACTTCTTAGTTCTGTCTAGACTGTTCTTTGATTTCTAATTTATTTGTTAAGATCTGTAATAGTATTATTTTGGTTCCGACTGGTTTCCTTAGCCCTGCAATTTCTCTTTTATCTCTTTCTGTTGTTTCAGCATTTTGTCTTTGAGTTCTTATTTTACTGATAGCCTGTTTTTATTAAGGTGGTTTTGTTTGTTTTTTAGCACTAAGGCAATCTGGGGGAATTTTCTTCCTTTTTTTAAATTTAATTTTTGTCTTTATCTGGACTATTTCCTTTGCATCTGTACTTTCTTTCTCTCTCTCTCTCTCCCCCTCTTCCTGCCCCCACGCCCTCCTCGGTGACACATTTACAAGGTTGACATGCCATATATTTTTATTTTGCTTAAGCTACAGTTGGGCAGTTCTACATAATTCTTCAGTTTCCCTGATCTACAGTAGTTCTTCCTGACCTTCTTCTCTTCCCTGGAAACTAGTTATCACCCCTGTGGACAACAACTTGGAGGCTGGATGTCATTTTCTATTTACTTTTCTGTATCTTGAGACTTGAGAGTGGGAAGGAGAAGAGCCCCTCTGGAATTGCCTGCAGTCCTTGCTGGGATCCTGGACTGCCTACTCTCTTCTGAGTCCCTGCAAATGTCCTTTACTGGGGCCAATCTTCCCAGCAAGGGCCAGGAATTTCCTAACCCAAGGGCTCTGGTTCGTTCCTCCAACTCAACAGTGACCTTGGAGAAGGGCTGGTCCTCAGCCAGGGTCTGCAGTGGTGCAGAAAGAAGCGCCTGAGTTCATAGTTTCCCATTTATTCATCCTTCCGGCGACTTCTCTTCAAATCAAGGTGACTTCAGGATATTGGAACATTCCTCAGTTGTTTTCTGGGAAGCAGGTGTGGTAAACAAGGTTGAGAGCCACTTTTCAATTTTGATTACTGCTGATAATTTTTGGCCTTTTGAAAAGAAACATTTTTGTTCATTTCATTAGGTACTGGGGGAGAAATGTTATTTGATCTGACTTCCTCTACCCCAGACTTCCAGAATAACTTTTAAGCAAGCACTGCTGATTCCAAATAGGTGGTTCATGAACAACACTTAGAAAAAAACCAAAGCATGAAGTTCAGAGTCAAGGTAAAAATAAAATTAAGGATGGGGTGGAAAGCAGAGAGCATTACTTCATGTTGGCTTTAAATATTGAGATGGTTCCTAATTTTATATTTACCTAAATAATATATTTATGCATCCAAGAGCTAAAAAGGGAATGGGGCAAAACACTTCGTTTTTACCTTTCCCAATGTTATAATGCACTGAAGGTAAATAGTTGCAGGTTCAAAACCTCATATATTAAATATGTTATAAAAAAGAAACCTAAAGCATCTTTATAATCACATAAGGATATCAGAGGGGCATTAAAATGTGTCCCCAAAACACAATATCCTTTCCCCAAGATGTCTCTGCAGCTGAGCTGAACATCTCTGACTTTACCATACTTCACATTTATTTATCTTACAGAATGAAATGAATTCTTTCATTACTTTTAGAGATTAATTCTGTGTGCTGACTTCAACAAGACTTGATGATTTCCATTTGTGCTCAGCCACAGTTTAAGCAACACCCTGGGAGACAGAGTCAGTGCTGTGCATAGTTCACATCGAGATCAGCAAAAGGGTGGATAAATCCCTAGGTGCAGTTTTAATTTTGTTGTCAGGGGAAAAAAAAATAACAACAGTGTTCAGGGTTCATCAGGCTTAACTTCTCTGATGTGCCTCTTCAAAATGCAATAGGCAGGAAACAGCACATCTTGGCACCTGACCCCCCCTTCAGTCACAGCTGCCAGCCAAGCTCAGGAGGCTTGGTCCTTGGAGTTCAGTGATCACACTGCCCAGCATTGCAGGTCACGGGTTCCTGAGGGCTGCTTATCTTCTTTTCAGCATTTGGCAGGTGTGCTTTACCATTATCTTAATTCTCCCTGTGCTTCTTAGATGATTCACAATGATAGCGCCACATGTCACCTTAACCTACTGAGCAAATTTGCAAGAGTTTATTCATTTTAGAGTATAATAATGCCTCTTAGTCACAATGGCTGAAGAGGCCACACAGGCCAACAGCCTTTACTGTAGATTTCTTGATATACTGCACAATGACCACTTAGGTATAAGCTATGGGGGCAAAGTAGCATCTGTTAAGCACCTGTGCTCTGGACTCAGGAATCTAAATCCTGGCCCCACCACCAACTAACTGCATGACAGGGTTCCTTATCTGTAAAATGGGGATAATAATGGTACCAATTGGGAGGACTTTTAAAAAAGTGAATGTATGGGGGAATTCTTAGCCCTGTGCAAATGATGCAGCTGCTGAAGATGATTATCATCTTACTATTTTATTAGAGAAGGCTTCTACCTTCGAGTTTATACATTTAAAATTTTTACTGAATTGTTTTACCAGTGAAAATGAATACAGTGAAGTACTTCTGAAACCAGATGCTTTCTCTTTTCAAGTATTTATTTATTTTACAATTTTATTTATTTGAGAGAGAGAGTGTGTGTGTGTGAGTGAGAGAGAGAGAGAGAGAGCACAAGCTGGGGAGAGAGACAGAGGGAGAGGGAGAAGCAGACTCCCAGCTGAGCAGGGAGCCTGATGTGGGACTCGATCCCAGGACCCTGGGATCATGACCTGAGCTGAAGGCAGATGCTTAACCGACTGAGCCACCCAGGCTTCCCTATTTTCAAGTTTTAAAAATTTATTTTTCACTGTATAAAACCACCTTATTTTATGGATGAGGACACAGAGAAATACAGAGACTTGCCTGAGGTCACAAAGCTGACTACAGATAAAATCAACACTAAACCTCCAATAACCTTAATTTGAGTCCAGTGCTCTTTTCACTGCATTCCTCTGCCTTTCCTTGTGTGATCATATTCATCAGTGAAGACTTTCATATTGTAGCCATGTTCCTATAGAGGCTTTCTACATGTTGGTAACTTCACATTTTGGCAGTTATAACAGACAGCCCCAAAATAACTCTGGGTTAAAAAAGATATTTATCTCTCATGTTAAAGTTCAGGTAAGCAATCCAGGGCTGGTATGGTGGCCTCACAATCTTCAGAGACCCAGGCTTCCTCTAATTTGACGCCCTTCCCACTGCAGCACATGGTGACCATCTTTGGTCGAAAAGGGCGACTCCAGCCTTTACCATCATTTCCACTTTCCAGTAAAGATGTGGAGAGGGGTAAAAAGGTGGGCTCAGTTCTTCTCTTTAAGAGTACACAACATTTTTGTTCATAGTCCATAGCCCATACACCTGAACTTAGTCTTATAGCTACGTGTAGCTTCAAGGGAGGCTAAGACATGTACTTTTTGGTTAATTCTATTTCTATGTAAGAAGGGAAGACTAGATATTGGAGTATAATTAACAGTCTTTGACCACACACAATAAGCTTTAAGTAGTATGATATTTTCACAAAAGTACTAGAGTTCCTGGATTTATTTTTTTAAAGATATCTATATATGCATATAGATATATATGTATATATATATAGATATATATATATGGGGATGGGGCAGAGGGAGAGGGAGAGAGAATCTCAAGTAGACCCCATGCTGAGCGTGGGGCCCAACACGGGGCTTGATCTCACAACCCTGAGATCAGGATCTGAGCCAAAATCAAGAGTCAGACACGTAACTGACTGAGCCACCTGGGCACCCTTGGAGTTTCTGGATTTTCATACAACAGCTGAAAGGAATATATAAGTCCTAAGCTTCTACAAAGTATAATTAATCCTTTTCTTGAAATGTGGTTCAGGATAGCACTTCCACCTAAGGATCTAGGAAGGTGGCATGGGGTACCACACAGTCTTTATAATATTTACAGAGCCAACTGATAAAAAGATAGATAATAACAAATGTTAGTGAGAATGTAGAGAAACTGTAACTCTTGTACTTTGCTGATGGGAACGTAAAAGGGTGCAGCTGCTCTGTAAAACATGCGACACTTTATTAAAATGCTAAACACAGAATTATAACCCAGTCATAAACTCAACAATTTCACTCCTAGTTATCTACCCAAGAGAAATGAAAGCTTAGGTGCACACAAAGACTGTATATGGATGTTCATAGGAACATTAGTCATAATATCCAAAAAGTGGAAACAAATGTTCATCAACTGGTGAACAGATAAATAAAATGTGGAATATCTATACTATTTCAGCAAATAAAAAGCAATCCAATACTGATAGATACTTCAGTATGAATGAGTCTCAAAAACATCATGTTAAATGAAAGAAGCCAAATACAAAACACCACATATTGTATGATTCCATTTATATGAAATACTCAGCATAGGCAAATCTATAGAGATAGGAAGTAGATTAGTGGTTGCCTGGGACTGCAGAGTAGCAGAGTAGGGTGCTGACTGCAAAGACACATGAGGGATTTTAGGGTGATTTTTTAGTATAGATGCTGCCGAAGCCAGCACACATGAGTATTTGCGTGTGTGTGTGTGTGTGGTGATAGAAATACTCAAAAATTTTTATTGCGGTAATGGTTGTATAACTCTGCAAATTTACTAAGAATTATTGAATTGTATGCTTTTTAAAATTGAAGTATAATTAACATACAAGGTTAATTGGTTTCAGGTGTACAACATATAAATTATATGCTTTGAAAAGGCCAGTGGAAGCAGCACACGTATCTTCAACTGGCTCACACGATGGGCTAATTCAGGAGAACCAGGCTAGGGCTAGGGACAAGGTAGGTCCTGGAGATACCAGAGATGTAAACACTTGTTCTCTGTTTGCGAAGGGCTCATATCTTAGAGGTTGTCAGGAAAATTTCACTGAAAGGATTTTTTTTATTCCACATAGTGAATTGGATAGTTAAGCAGAACATTTGAAATTTCGTGACTTTCAAGGTTTAACATATATTCTAATGATATTTATTCTCCTATTTGAAGCGTTCATGACTTTTTACTTCTCATGTGTTCATCTTCATAGGATGACTGCCTTCAAATCTGATAACTTTACCTCAAATGGTGTCTTCTGTTTTCTGATAACCACACTCTTGAAATATACTCTTAAATGAATTTGTTCTTGTCATCAGCTCAGTGGTTTCTTCAGTCTACAAAAAGAATGAGATAGGTTTGACCAGATGTCCCAGAACATCTTCTAGCTGTAGGCTTCCACGAATCTAAGTGTGTTTTTCATTTGCTGTGTAGCCTGGGAAAATCTAGAATTTGAGGACACACCTGATTATTTTTGGGGGAAATTAAGTGGTTAAAAAAAGCTCGGGGATGAGAAAAGGAAGCCAGGAGAGTGGCAGCAAGCAATGGGAAGAGAAACACCAAGAGTCAATGATGTTGGACTTTTGTATGGAGAATAAACATGTACAATTTAAGAGGCTATATAGGAGAGTGAGCCAAGCATGTAGTGTTCAGAATGTATTCCTAAAGTCTGTGAGGGCTGTAAGACCAAACCACACTGCAAGAACAGATATTACTAATCATTCATTCATCTATTTTCTTCACATGTTCACCAACCAATATGTTTTGATCCCCCCCTACTGCCAGGAGTAAGGATGCTCCTAAGGGCCCTGACTTGGCTTCTGTTCTGCCTGTATTTCAAGCATAGGGGCCATCTCAGTATCTTATAAAATATACTTATGAAAATATCTTCTTTTCATTTGTTTTATTTCAAAGAGTCTATATGTTCTTGAACATTATGAAAAAAATTAAGATGAGGTCTAAAATTATCTTCTCATGCCTGTAATAAACATTTCCAGAAGGTACTACCTTCCCATGTTTCTTGAGCACTTTGTTTCCCTTACTTAATATTACACAGTACCTTCCAAGTTCACATATATAGCTACAATATACAACTTTAGACTTAAATATGAGAAAAACTTTAAATGACCCTAACTGATTCAGTCATCCAATATGAATACCAATAACAAAATTAAAAAATGATCAAAGAATTCCCTCCAGAAGAATCCCCTAGCCTCAGATAGCTTTGTGGTTAAGACTTTCAAACTTCAAAAAGCACATGATTCTCATCTTTTATAAACTGCTTCAAAGATTTAAAAAAAAACCAAAAACATGGAAACTTATCTAATTAATTATTAAAAAACTAAAACTACATTGGTAACAACATTTAAAACAATAGCAACAACTATAAATCAAAGTTACATATCAATATAAATGCAAAAATTTGGGGTAAAACACCTACAAATTAAACTTTAAAATGTATTTAGAGAATTCCCACCATGTCCAAGTAGGATTTCTCCAAGAAATGGGAAGATTTTTTAAAATTAAGAAATATACTAATATTAACATTTGTACAGACTAAAATAGCCACAGATTCCTTGACATTCCACCTATTGAGAGGAAGGGTCTTATTTGGCCTCGTCTTGAATCTAGGATGATCTGTGACTGCTTTGACCAGTTTAGAATGGTGGAAGTAATATTATGCCAGTTCTGAGTCTAGCCTTTGAGAGGTCCAGCCGCTCTCATTTTGGTTTCTTGGAGCCCTGAGCCACCTGTGAGAAGTTGGGCCACCCTGCTACAGAGTCCACATAGAGAGGCTCTGAGGCTACACGGAGAAGGACCAGAACCCAGCTAAGCACCCTTCCAGCTATCCCCACCGATATGCCAAGCAGATGAGTAAAGCCATCTTGGACCCAGCAAACAACCCCAGGCACCAGCTCCAGACCATCAAATGACCCCACTCAACATCAAATGGGAAGAAGAGTCATCTGGCTGAGTCCTGCTTAAATTCCTAACCCACAGGGCACCTGGGTGGCTCAGTTGGTTAAGCTGGGCGTGGAGCCTGCTTAAGATTCTCTCTCTCCCTCTGTCCCTCCCCACACTCACTCACTCTCTCTCAAAAAAAAAAAAAAAAAATTCCTAACCCACAAAATCACAAGATATAATAAAATGGTTGTTGTTTCATTTTGGGTGGTAGTTCGTTAAACAATTGGATAAACAATAGATAACTTAAACAATGGCACAACAGCATGTGAACTGACAATTCACATAAAAAAGAAAATACCTAATTTATATACACAAATCTTTAAGCTTACAAGCACAGCATAGGGGAACCCACATTACTCTACTATTTTTGGGTGCAGAGTTCATGTGATCTTTTTGAAATGTAATTTGGCAATATGCATTCAAATATAAAATTTGCAGACTCTTGATCTAGAAATTTCACTTCTAGGCATTCTTTCTAAGGAAATAACCCATTAAGGGCACAATGATCTATGTATAAAGATATTTTCTGTAGAGTTATATATAACAGAGAAAAATTGTTAACAGTCTAAATGCTCATCAGCGTAGGACTGGTTAAATAAAATACACACATCCCTCCAATGACATTGTATGCAGGTACCAAAAGGGATGCCTGGACGATATAAACCAAAATGGTTATGTTTATCTCTAAGGCCTAGAATTATGGGAGACTTTCACTTTCTGCTTTATACCCTGCCCCATTATATATTAATTTTATTAAAAAAAATAAAAGTTACAATATTTGAAAGGAGGATTCTATATAGTTCGGCCTAATTGGAGTTCTGTCCTGGGGCTTGGGACCCATTCTCAGAGTCACAAAAACTCTCCAGTTGCCAGGCTTGTCCTCTGTGTATATATGCTATTTCCTCTTAGGATCAAGCAGGGACTGGTTTGGCAGAGAGTAGGATTCAAGTGTTTAGCATCTGATATCCTAGCCATCTGCCTCTCAATTTATAAATATCTATTGGCACCCAAGGAGATAACTATGTATGTATACATGCCACCTACAGTTTGAATTTGTAAACAGAATAATTTCATACCTCTCAGGCATCCCTGGAATTAACAACTTAACATGAAGACCTTTCTCTACCTAAATTCTGAATCTGTATCTGTATCATATCCTTAACCAATGTCTTCATTATCCTACTTCTAGCTCCTTGATTGGGTTTCTTTTAGGGACCAGTTCCCCTGTCACTTACTTCTAAGTTGCATGTGTTTCTTTCTTTGTGTTATTCACAAAGTTGAACACAAGCAGCCCGAGGCACTGTCATACTCAGACCAGCGGTCTCTGGACTTCCAAGGCCTCCAAACATTTCAAAGTTCCTCTCCAAATGTTGCTTAAACCTACTCCAGGAGCGCCTGGGTGACTCGGATGGTTAAGCATCTGCCTTCGGCTCAGGTCATGATCTCCAGGTCCTGGGATCATGCCCCATGTCAAGCCCCATGTTGAGCTCCCAGCTCAGCAGGGAGTCTGCTTCTCCCTCTCCCTCTGCCTCTCGCCCTGCTTGTGCTCTGTCTCTCTCTCTCTCAAATGAATAAATAAAATCTTTAAAAAAAAAACCTACTCCAGTTATCTAGAGAACTGGACAATCCTTTCTTATTGGGATTGACTTTGACTTGAACATGTAGCCATGGTAACAACTGAGCGTTGGTGATAATAAGAAGCCTTATTTGGAAGAGAACTCTTTTATTGTCAAAGCAGCTGTGTGTGTGTGCCTTCTTATCTGTCTGAATCAATTATTCATTCCATTATTAAACAGAGCTTCTTCTTAAACTGTATCAGAAGCAGGCTGATACATATTTAAAAGAGACAAGGAATCGCTCTTTCTCTCTCTCCAAAAATAAATAAATAAAATTAAAAAAAAAAAGGGGGGCACCTGGGTGGCTCAGTTTGTTAAGCCTCTGCCTTTGGCTCAGGTCATGAGCCCAGGGTCCTGGGGTAGAGTCCAGCATTGGGTCCCCTGCTCAGCAGGGAGTCTGCTTCTCCCTCTGCCCCTCCCTCTGCCCCTCCCCCTACTTGTGCTCGGTCTCTCTCTCTCTCGGGGGGGAAAAAAAAAAGGAATAAATAAAATTTTAAAAGAGACGTGGAATATTCAGAATGGAGGGAAAGCAATCCAGGTGAAGTTGGAAGCATTGAAGAATGGATGGGAGACCAGCAGGATGGTAATGGCACTTCTTCTGGAGGAGACAGTGATGGATAAGGAGCCCACTGTTTGATTTTAAGAAGTTACCAGTCAAGAGCTATTTTGTTTTCTTCATAAAAGTAGAAATATCTTAATTTTTCTTGAATACATGTTTACTGCTAAAATTCATGTAATACAAAGGAATTTACAGCTGCCTCATACCTCCTGTTTATAATCCCATACCCTAGAAATAAACACTGTTACCAGTTTATTCTATGCACTTACAGATGTTTTATGCATATATTGTTGACACACACATTTGTGATATGTATGTATGTGTGCATGTGTATATATATTTAATTTTTAAATACAAATGGGGTCTATATCAGTTAGGATTAGATTTGGCTACATATAACAGAGAATCCTAAAAATACAATGTGAACAAAATAAATGGTCACTTCTCTCTCACAAGAAAAAAGAAAAAAACAAAAACAGGAGGTAGGTAGTCCAGGGCTGATATGGTGGCCCCATAGTCATCAGGAAGCTGGCACCTTCCATTTTCTCATTCTATAATCCCTATAGTATGGTTCTTGTCTTCATGGTACAAGATGGCCCAAACCTCAACCATTACATTCCAAGCAGCAGATTGTAAAATGTGAGGAATAAGGACAAAACTGTCTTTTTTAAGGAAACTTCTGATTACACCTCATTGACCAGAACTTAGTCATATAGCCACATCTTTGCAAGGGAGACAGGGAATATAATCTTTTAGCTGAGTGACATTGTGCCTAGCCAAACAAAAGGGTCCCTTGATTGGAAGAAGTGGAAGGTTATTTGGCAGGGAACTGACATTCTCTCCCAATGTCATACTATTCTTAGTGTTCTGTAACCTGCCTTTTCTGCTTAATATATTTTTAATAGCTGAATAGTATTCTATTACATAACTATTACATGACTATTCTATGCTGTAACTGGTTTAAATCCTTATCAATGGGTATCTCAGTTGTTTTATTTCTCCCCGCTCCCCAACAAAGATATTTTCTACTCCTTGTATGTGAAAAACATAGAAGACAATTTCCACGATACCATTAACTTCTGGGCTCGCACCTCTCTCAACATTTCTAATTTTGTGCTCAATTCAATGCAATGTGCACTTACTAGAAGCCACTTTCCTTTCCTGTACTTTATATATAATGCTCCTTGAGGCTCTGACCAGAGCCCCTTCTTATCAATTCTTATGGCTTCAAATCTCATCCCTCTGTGAGTGGGTCCTAAATCTTTAGCCCACTTGTAGGAATTTGTCCTACAGATATACTTTCAAATGTCAAAAGATATATATTCATGAATTCTCATTACACCATTATTGGTAGTAACAGCAAAAACAACCACAAAGGCAGAAAAAAAATCCTGGTTTTCATTAGATAAGTCAAATAAATTCTGCTACTTTTATGTAATGGGATACAATGCAACCGTTAAAACCCATTGATCTATGTGTACTACTATGGAAAGCTATCCAAGACATATTACTGGGTGTAAAAATAAGATGCAAAGCAATATGCATAACATTATCACATCTGTGTTAAAAAATAAACAAAAAACGTATACAAACATATTCTGTAAAACTTGACCTTCATATTGTAAGTAGAGTCTAAAAAATTCAGTGGCCCAAGAAATGAGTTTCCTTTACTGTGAGGTTAATGAAATGACCCCCACCGGGAGTTAAGGTCCAGTTTGAAAACCCAAATCCTACCTAGTCCTAACCGCAGTTTGGTGCTACCTGGGGCCAGTAACCCACTCCACTTTAAATATTCTTGGGTGGGGGCACCTGGGTGGCTCAGATGGTTAAGCGTCTGCCTTCAGCTCAGGGCATGATCTCAGGGTCCTGGGATCGAGCCCCATATCAGGCTCCTGGCTCAGCGAGGAGTTTGCTTCTCCCTCTCCCTCTGTTTCTCTCCCCTGCTCATATTCCCTCTCTCTCTATCTCTCTCTGTCACATGAATAAAAAAAAAAATTTAAAAAAAATATATTCTTGGGTGCAGTTTCTGGAACAGCAGTAGTGCTTCCAGAAATCCTGTGATTAATTGGCTACATTTTACCTAGGGAGACTGGGCCCAGAAAATAATGAGGATATGGAAACCCATATTTTTGCCTCCCCATTTTCTGAGATAGGGCAGCCTGTTGACTTCCTTTCCCTCCCACCCACCATATCTCACTTCTCTGCCCTAAAGCCTGGGCTGAGATAGAACAAGAGCTAAATTCATTGTGTCAGAATCTCAGCTCCCCCGGGGCCGCTCTGCCAGTTACATTGCATATGCTTACATTTAGGACAAGTTATGCTGTTTTCTTTACATTAGTATGTCTTTTTTTTTTAAAAAAAGATTTTATTTATTTATTTGAAGAGAGACACACAGCGAGAGAGGGAACACAAGCAGGGGGAGTGGGAGAGGGAGAAGCAGGCTTCCCGCCGAGCAGGGAGCCCGATGCGGGGCTCCATCCCAGGACCCTGGGATAACGACCTGAGCCGTAGGCAGACGCTTAACAACTGAGCCACCCAGGCGCCCCTAGTATGTCTTTTTAAAAGTAAAATTAGTAGACCTGGAAGGAACT
Source organism: Leptonychotes weddellii (assembly GCF_054177405.1). Lineage (NCBI taxonomy): Eukaryota > Metazoa > Chordata > Mammalia > Carnivora > Phocidae > Leptonychotes > Leptonychotes weddellii. The sequence goes on from NC_138382.1 coordinate 46,157,182, forward strand.
GCTGAACTGGAAGGAACAGTGGTTATGAACAGATAAGCTATGGTTGAAACCACTTGATTAATAGTATTTATTTTTAAAAGATTTTATTTATTTATTTGCGAGAGAGAGAGAGAAAGAGAGAGGCAGAGGGAGAGGGAGAGGGAGAAGCAGACTTCCTGCTGAGCAGGGAGCCAGATGCGGGCCTCCATTACAGGACCCTGAGATCATGACCTGAGCTGAAGGCAGATGCTTAATCAACTGAGCCACCCAGGCGCCCCTGATTAATAGTATTTAAAACACACATGCACTCACACACAGGATGCATATCAAACTGCTCATGCTGGAGGCAGGGTCGCCCCAAGGGGGCAATGAAGAGATTGACAAAAAGCTTCCCCACAGTCCTAATTGTAAAATCTCCAGCTTCTCTGATGACAAGTGACACAGAAAGGACATCAACTAACCTTACCAAAAAGCTAAAGGGAGCATTTGTTGATTCAAAAACCCTCATCCAAAGATGATACAGGTCCCCAAACTTGCCACTTAACATCTCCACTTACCGCCAGACATCAAGAACCAGAATGATTTGGGGGGAATTAGGAGTCTTTTTTTTTTTTTTTAAGATTTTATTTATTTGACAGAGAGAGAGAGAGTGCACAAGCAGGGGGAGCAGCAGAGGGAGAGGGAGAAGCAGGCTCTCTGCTGAGCAGGGAGCCCGACTCGGGGCTCGATCCCAGGACCCTGGGATCATGACCTGATCTGAAGGCAGACGCTTCACTGACTGAGCCACCCAGGCGCCCCGGTAATTAGGAGTCTTAACATGATTCCTGCATATTGAAAAGACAGAAAGCTGGCAATGGAACGTGTGGAAGGCATCCCAGTGGACCATAGTGAGGTCACCTTCATACCACCACTTCAGGGTGACACAAACAGGCTGCCCACTCTGTTTCTGCGGTTACCAGGCCATAGTAACTGTGTGGGTGATAGAATGTATGAGTAGCAGAGTATATTGCAATGACTCAATCATCACAGACAGGAGATATGGTGTATAACTCAAATGTCTATTGAAAATTGGAATCCATGGTTGAGTGACCTTGTGTCTTAAGCCTTTTTTTCTCATTTCTTATATTTGAAGAAATAATATTCCCACTTTTTCTCAATTACTTTTCTTCTTGTTCTATTGCATTTAACAATTATATTAAGAATTGCTTTTCTTGGGGCACCTGGGTGGCTCAGTCGTTAAGCGTCTGCCTTCAGCTCAGGTCGTGATCCCAGGGTCCTGGGATTGAGCCCCACATCGGGCTCCCTGCTCCGCGGGAAGCCTGCTTCTCCCTCTCCCACTCCCCCTGCTTGTGTTCCCTCTCTCGCTGTCTGTCAAATAAATAAATATCTTAAAAAAACAAAAAAAACTAGTACAGCCCATATAAAATGAGAAGTTTGTATTAGCCTTAGAAGATCTAAATAGGGCGCCTGGGTGGCTCAGTCGTTAAGCGTCTGCCTTCGGCTCAGGTCGTGATCCCAGGGTCCTGGGATTGAGCCCCGCATCGGGCTCCCTGCTCAGCAGGAAGCCTGCTTCTCCCTCTCCCACTCCCCCTGCTTGTGTTCCTGCTCTCACTATGTCTCTGTCAAATAAATAAATAAAAATCTTAAAAAAAAAAGTTTAAAAAAAAAAAGAATTGCTTTTCTTTTTCCTCATTTCCCTTAGGAGATTAACAATAGGTGTTTAAATCAAAAGACATACAGATCACTTTCTAAAGATCATGTGTTAGCATAGTTAATCATGGAAATACTCTTTAGGCAAAGCAGTTACTTACTTGTTTTTAAAGGTGACTAGTATATATATACATATACTAGTATATATATACATACATATACATTATGTACATATACATAATATGTAATATATATATATATATATATGTCATACAAAGGGGAATTCATAGTGGGGATTCATAGAGAATCCTTATGGGGATTCTTCTGTTATTCTCAGCAATCTTATTTCTCAGAATTTTTCTTCATTGCAAAATTTTATTTAAAATATATTGTCCATTAGAATGGCATTATTAATCCATAAATAGAACTTATTCTCTCTAAATCACTCATGGGTTACAAATATTCACATATAAGCTAAGTCACGTTTTATTTCTATATAGGGGAATAAATGATTTTTTAAATTCGCTTATTCAACTCAATGTAAAGATGTATCAAAAACTACACTGGCTTTATGATATGTAAATTGGAGCACTTTCAGATTATTCTTCAAATATCTTGGGATGGTTAATTGATGTATGCCTAATGCAAGTAATTTCTATTTTTTTTTTAAAGATTTTATTTATTTATTTGAGAGAGAGAATGAGAGAGAGAGAGCAGGAGAGTGGGGAGGGTCAGAGGGAGAAGCAGACTCCCTGCTGAGCAGGGAGCCCGATGCAGGACTCGATCCCGGGACCCCAGGATCATGACCTGAGCCGAAGGCAGTCGCTTAACCAACTGAGCCACCCAGGCGCCCAGTAATTTCTATTTTAAATTTACATGTGACAACTTTTTTATGCTTAGTCATACATAAGAAACATGTTATTAATAACAGCAACAGCAATAAAAAAACACCTGAATTGTATTGAGATTAAAAACTGAAGCTGTTTTTCAAGTGAAAAAAATTATCGAATAGAAAACATTATCCCAAACGATTCAAAGTCACTACATAGCATCAATAAAACTCAACATGATTCGACTGTTCATACACAAGTCTCCAAACACTGTCAGATGTTTCATTTCTCCTTATTCCCACCAATAATTTAAAAAAATCAATGTCAATACCCAAAGCTAAACAAAACAAAATAAAATCAAAACCATCAAAGCACAAGAAAAAAGAAGGGCTTGTATTCTGGAGAGAGGGAGGATAGAAACAAAATACAGGTAACAACAGACTAACAAAGAAAACTTAACTGTATATCTTTAATACCGTGAATACAGTTACTGTTTAATGACAACCTGAAATAGCAAAAACATGGGAGTCAAACAATAGAATCTTTCCCGTCAAGCAAAAGGAAGTAAACACAGGAAACCTCTTCCCTCTGGACAATATAGATACTAAAACAGCTGTTAGTCAGGATGTGGAGAAAGGAGGGGGGTAGACAGGTGGTTTGGATCTACACATGTGCCCCTAACTCTCCTGAATTCTGATACTTCACTCCCACTCCCAACAACCCTTCCTTTATGTAGACTCTCCAAGGGAGAGCTACCACTACTCATGGAAATGAACCAAATCCTCTAAGTATACTGGAACAGAAAAAAAGAGAGTTGCTCATCACTCTTCCAGAGCATCTGTACATAAAAATATCTACTTCCTTCCTTACAGGAAAAAACTGAAAAGAAAAAATAAATTCACTAGGAAGCAAAGTATACAAAGACCAATATATATCTTTGAAATTTGTAATTAACAATTGATTTTTGTTCTTGTAGATCCCATTAATCTAAATAATTTGGCAAAGAATCTAGGACATAGTAGCCATTCAATAAATATTTGCTGAGTAAATGAATAAATAAAAATATATCACATAGCCAATATTCCTAAACTGAGGACAGCAAGGTTATTGTTTCTTCTCCACTGAATTAAGTACAGCTCCTGCCATAGCAATTCTTGTTTGCATTCAGTACACTTGAGAACATTAGGAACTAAAGTTATTATATTAAAAAGAAATCAAATCTATACACAAAGCAAACATATACTGTGCACCTACAATGTATAAGGCTCTGCACTTCATGCTTCCTCCTCTCCCACTCTGCCTGCTTGTGATCCCTCTCTCACTGTGTCTCTCTCTGTCAAATAAATAAATAAAATCTTAAAAAAAAAAAAAAAGAAGTGTAAAACAAGGCCCTGCCCTCAAGGTACAAGTCTATTTCTCCCTCCTGCTCCGGGTGATGTGAAACACTGGCAAAATCAGTGAGGCAGCTAAGCCCATAGCAAATGCCCTTCCTGTGAAAACATCCTTGGCTGTCTGGCTGTCTCACAGGGGGCCATGACCCCAACCACAGGCGAGAGCAGGAACATCTGAAGGAGCACAAAGTCAGATGAGGTACCAAGAGAGCCAAATGGAAGGGACAAATGTAAGCAATAGGGCTTCCTGCCCTGCCCTGCCCTGAGTTAAAGGTTTATCATCCTCTGGCTCTCAAGAGATCCCCTGTTTTGTCAGCCATCCATAGAGGTGACTGAAATGTCATACCAGTTCTGAAAGGGTAACATAGTTTTTTTAAAAAAGTGATTCTCCTGGGCGCCTGGGTGGCTCAGTTGGTTAAGCGACTGCCTTCGGCTCAGGTCATGATCCCGGAGTCCCGGGATTGAGTCCCGCATCGGGCTCCCTGCTCGGCAGGGAGCCTGCTTCTCCCTCTGACCCTCCCCCCTCTCATGTGCTCTCTGTCTCTCTCATTCTCTCTGTCTCAAATAAATAAATAAAATCTTTAAAAAAAAGTGATTCTCCTTGCAAATACTACTGACTAGTAATCCACTATGTGTTTATAGCAATTTGTTCATTCATTTGCCAATTGATAAATGTTTCTAATTTTTGACAATTATGAAAAAAGTCATTATAAACATTTGTGAACAGGTTTCTGTGTGGCTCTATATCTTATTTTCTCTTGGGTAAATATCTAGAAGTGGGGTTGCTGGTCACATGTGTAAGTGTATGTTTAACTTTTTAATAAGTGCCAAACTCTTTTCTTTTTTTACCTCTCCACCCCTATAACTGTCAAACTGTTTTCTGAAGTATCTATACATTCTGCATTCCCACCAGTGATGCATGTGAGTTCCAATTTCCCTGTATCCTCACTAGCACTTTGTGTTATCAGTTGCTTTTAAATTTTTTTATTTGATGGGTAGTGGTGTGTTGTAGTGGTTTTCATTAGTTTTCATTCATTCATTCATTCATTCATTCATTCATATCTCCCTGATAACTAATGATGTTGAGCATCTTCTCATATGATAAGTGGAGAGGTGGTTTGGAACCACAATATTTGCCATTTGTCTTGAATATTTGTTTACAATATTTGACAGTTTGCTGGACAAATTAAAATTATATTTAGTGATAGTTTGAGACCCAGCATGATGTTAGGCCTTTTTTCTCTACAAAATACCTAAGTACTTTAGCAGTCTGGGACCAAGTTTTGAGGTTTTTCTGCAAGCTGGAATAAAATCTAGACCCCAAACCCCATGCTTCCAGGTTGTAGCCTTTGAGTGTCTCAAGAGGAAGAGATACTACATTAGGATCTCTCTGTCTTTGAGGGGGATGAATGCCAATCCCGAAACCTTTATGCAACTGAGTCCTCAAAACCTTAGCTCTGTGTCTCAGCTGCTTTCAGTGAGTTGCCAAAAAGCCCCAGAACCAAATTTCAGCCCTTGGTTTCCAGGATATAGTGTGGGTCATTTCCCAAGATTTCAGTGAAGCTCTGCCTTTCAGTTTCCTTTTGACTATCAGTAAATCCTCCTTTGGTTCACCTTTTTGAACTCTAATCATTTCCTTGTTCTAATTTCTTACTATCTCATTAGGTCTCCAATGCATGCAAGAATGTGTGTGTGGGTGTGTGTTTGTTTTTTCAATTGTCTTGAATGGGAGGTACAGTTGGAATCCTCTCATTTATCAGTCCTTGAATCTGAAATATGGACTAATATTCTAAGGGGGAGACCAAAAATAAACAAATAAACAAGTGAATAGATACATATTATGTCAGGTGGTGAAAAGTGCTATAGAGGAAAAATAAGGAAGAATAAAGGAGGATATAGGAATGCCAGGGATGAGAGAAAGAGTTGTCAAAAAAGATCTTTCCAAAATGATAACATTTGGGCAAATAACTCTGAAAAGTGAGAAGTAGTTGTTCTAGGAAATTTTGGGTGTAGCTGGAACAGAGTGTGTACAAGGAGAACAGGGGGCAAGATATTAAAAATGTGGAGTCAGAGAGGTAGCTGAAGGTAAGGTCAGGTAGGGCCTTGCAGGTCATACTGTTTTCAGATTTTACTCTGAATGAGGAGTAATTAAATGTTTTGAGCAAAAGGGTGACTTAATCTTACTTGCAATTTAAACAGATCCTTCTGGCCTCTATGTTGAGAAGAGACCGTGGTGGGGAACGGATGGGAAAAGGGGGAGGAAGAAATGGTCCCATTAGGAAGTTATTGAAATAATTCAGGTGAGGGGGTGAAGTATGATAAAAACTTGGACCAAGAAAATAGCAATGGAGGTGGTGAAAAGTGTTGAGATGTTTTATATACAGTATTTTGCAGCTAAAGCTAACAGGATTTACTGATGGATATAGGGAACAGAGGAAGACACGAAATAAGGTATTTGCCTGGGCAACTGGAAAGACAGAGATTACATTTCCTGAGATGTAGAAGACTGTTCAGAAGAGGTTTGTCAGTGGAGCAATTGAGGATGTTGATGTAGAATTAGGGGTTTGATTTGGGACAGGTTAAGTTTGAGATCCCTATTAGATATTTGAGTGAAAGTGTGAGTAGATGGTTGGCCATGAGCTTGTAATTTAGGAAAGAGGTCTGGGCTAGAAATGTAAATTTGGGAATTGTGGGTATATAGATGCTTTCAGAGCTAAGAGACTGGGGATGGCGTTACCTACAGAGCAAATAAAGACAAAGAATTAAAACATTTTTAGGCTAAACCCTGAAGTGTCTTAACACTCAGCAGTCAGTAGATAAAGAGGACCTGACCAGCCAGTGGAATAGAAGGAAAACCAAGAGAAACTGATGTCTCAAGCCAAATGAAGGTTTTAAGAAGGAAGCATGATCAATAGTTCTGAGAGGTACAAATAAAGCCATGGATTAAACAGTGTTCAGGTCACTGATGACCTGGACAGGGGCTATTTCAGTAAACGAGATTGATAAAAGGAAAATGATTCTTCTTTTTCTTTAAAAATAGATTTTATCAAGTTTAACACAGGAGATGATGCTTATTGTACCAACATGAGATTTACTAATTTTCCTCTGAGGCGGTTAATGTGAATTACATTGATAAGCCAATTGCTCAAAGAGGTTTTAGTTATTCTGAATAATCTCATCATTACTTAAATTAGGGCCTTTAATACTCTCGAAAGACATACCTTTACTTAAGAAGGAAAGGGCGAATTTTAGAAAAGTAAATCCAAACAATAAATGGCATTGGCATTAGAATGACATTTGTTCTTTGAGCAAAACCCAAGGAAAACAATTCTAGTAGGATCCTCTGGGCAGCAGCAAATAACAGCCTTGCAAGCTGTCATCTTGACAGATAGAAGTGCTTCCCCATCCCTGCCATGAAAAACGCTCAGTGGTCTGTCCCTTTATTTATCTGAAGTATTATTTCTTTGACCTCAGAAATAGCTTTGTCTACTCTATTTCTGAATTGTTTTTTATTTTGCATATTCTCAAATTTCTCTTATTTATCTAATATTCTCATATTTTGTGAAATGGGAGCAGGTGGGTATTACATATTTTTTGAGCTCTTATAAAAAGCAAAAGAAACATTTAGAATCTTAAAAGAACACAAACAAGCTTTCATGTCTACAATTTCTCAAACATTTTCTTGAATAAGAAAATATTAATAATAAAACCTTGAGTACTACAATTATTTCTAAATTCTGTATATCACTATAATTAGTTCTTCCAAACTTTGGTTTAAACATAACTTTCTTTTCCCCACAGAATGTGTTTATTCTCTAAATTTCCACACAGAATAAGAAATTAAATTTTCCGGGCACCTGGGTGGCTCAGTTGGTTAAGCGACTGCCTTCGGCTCAGGTCATGATCCTGGAGTCCTGGGATCGAGTCCCGCATCAGGCTCCCTGCTCAGCGGGGAGCCTGCTTCTCCCTCTGACCCTCCCCCCTCTCATGTGCTCTTTCATTCTCTCTCTCTCTCAAATAAATAAATAAAATCTTTAAAAAAAAAAAAAGAAATTAAATTTTCCTTCATCAGAAATAGTTCCCGTCTTTCAATTAAAATTTTGTTTCAATAAAATATTAGATATGTTTAAGCTACTTAAAATATTTAAAATTGGGAATGGTTCCTTTTTAAGCTCATTTTGATACCTTTATGGACACAGGAAACCTTTTGGTTTGAAGAAAAATAAGGCAAACTAATTGCATGGTTACAATATAACGGTGTTTAAGAATGATAATGTTGGAGACCATCACACTTGGGTTTAAATCCCACGTCTTCAACTACCTAGTTTCATAACCTTGAAGTAAGCCACTTAATCTTTCTTAACCTCATTCCTCATCTATAAATGGGGATAATAATACCTGCCTTGCAGGATTATGATGATGATTTTACAAGATAATATATGAAAAGCACTTAACACAGGGCCAAGCCTTGGGTAGGTGCTAAATAAAAAATTACTATTGATCACCATGATCATCATCATTGGAACTGGACAATCTCCAAAGTCAAGTAGCTTAAAACAAAACAAAACAGAAAGCTAGAGTAAGTATGATCATTGCCAAAGGTTAGAATTCGATTTCACCAGGGAGATACCTATATTAAGGCTTTAACAATAAAACACACTAAAGGGGAAAGGTCGGAATGATTCATTTCATTCCTTGTGCTGGATGACAAGGATATACATCCTTGGATATACATCTCAAGTTAGCCTGACAACAACCCCAGAAGGGAGATAGTATATGCCCACCTTATGGATGAGAAAATGGGAACTCAGATGGGTGAAGTGATTTGGTCAAGACCATACAGCTGTTAACTTGCAGAATCACCACTCAACTCCAATTTGTTTGACTCCAAAGCCCTTTTCAACTCAACTTCCAAAGTAGAGTCACTTTGGGGATGATTTCAACTGGACCACTCACCCTCATCCAGACTAGATCTAAATTGAAAACATGAGCTTGGGGGTAGCACAGGCCTTACCAACCCTCAACTTTTATTCTCTCTCTTTCTTATCCATAATCTAATCACACCAAAACCCCAGAATTAAGAGAGTTAGTAACAACACCTGCTGCCTGCATATAGCCTAACTCTGCTGGCTCGAATCTGCCAGCTCTTCTCTGCATGGAGTTGGAGTATTTCACTACCCTGGATAGTGCCCTTCCCCGTACTGAGTGAATCCGGTGGAGCCGGAACAGGATTGACTATACCTCCTGTGGTCCTAGGAATGCAGCTATGATAATTACCAGTCAACTTTGGGATGAAGAAGTTGCCTGACTCAGCAAGGCTGGCATTTCTTCCTACACAATTCTCTCCAGTTCGTTGGCAATGGTATCCAGGAGAGGCTGGAGAATTCTGATAACAGCTTGCTGGTTGGATTCCAGGAGAATAGCTCAGATTCTGCTGAAGACTCATCAGAAAGTGGAGAAATACTGACAAAGGAAGTTAATGATAACCCCTTTGGAAACTTTGACTACCTCTACAGATGCCTTCACAACTATTTAAAGCATCACCTCGGAGCTAACTGAGACACCAGAAAATGAAACAAACCTCATAAATGGAAATTAACAATCAGGCTGTGGCCCACTTAAGTAGGTGTTATGCTGCTTGCCAAAGGCCTGCCAGAGAGCATACCCTGGGTTAATGGCTTGGTGCCTTCCCTTTCATCACTTTTAGATGGAAATTACAATTGTCTCCTAATTCCCTTGCAGAACTATGCCCTCTTCCTTCTTCACCTCCATTCTTGCTAGCTTTTCCTAACTGATTAACTACTTCACAGAACACAAAGAACTAGAAAAGGTGACAGGCTCAAACAATTGTGGATATTGACATGTTGTTATATTTACCATACAATATAGAAGTCACTGAATCTTGAGTGAAGACACGGTGTATTTGTGTAAGCTGTGGGCAATACTTGGCACACTCAGAGTGATTCATAAATGTTCTTTAAAGGCCTTCCAAGCTCGGGACCTAATCAATACCTCTAGTTACACTTCCTTTGTTATTTATTTATTTTTTTAAATTTATTTATTTTTTTAAAGATTTTATTTATTTATTTGACAGAGAGAGATAGCGAGAGCAGGAACACAAGCAGGGAGTGTGGGAGAGGGAGAAGTAGGTTCCCCACCAAGCAGGGAGCCCGATGTGGGACTCAATCCCAGGACCCTGGGACCATGACCTGAGCCGAAGGCAGACGCTCAACAACTGAGCCACCCAGGCGCCCTTCCTTTGCTATTTAATCTATGCTCTCATCTAGCACTGTCCAATACAAACAAAATGTGAGTGACTTATGTCATTTTAGTTTCTAGCAGCCATCTTTAAAAAATTACAAGAAGATGAAATTAATATTAATAATATATTTTAACCCAATGTATCTAAAATATTATTTTAACATGTAATCAATACAAAAATTTATTAATGACATATAACATTCTTTTTTGGGGGGGTACCAAGGCTTCAGAATCTAGTGTATTTTTTTTAAAGAGCTTTTTAAGAGCATGAGCTGGAGAGAGCACGAGTGGGAGGGTCAAAGGGAGAGGAAGAGAGACTCTCAAACAGACTCTGCACCAAACGCAAAGGCTGATGCAGGGCTTGATATCAAGACTCTGAGATCAGGACCTGAGCCGAAACCAAGAGTTGGGGGCTTAACCGACTGCACCACCCAGGCACCCCTGGAATCTAGTATATATTTTACACATACAGCTCTTTTCAATTCTGACTAGCCACATTTCAAGTGTTCATTAGCCTGACGTAGCTAATGGTGACCTCACTGGACAGTACAGCTCCAGTCAAAGAAGTTGGGAGAATAAACAAATAAGGAAGTAGTACAAGTTCTCCAGAGGAAAGGAAACACAGAAGGATTTAAGGCATTCTTGTTGTATAAACTTTGCTCCCCAGGACGGTGTGTTGAGACTCAATAGGAATTAACCCACACCATTTGGTCTAATTTTGAAGGAAGTAGAAGCTGAATGAAGAAGATGTCCAAGTTGTAAAATGTCTTAAAGGCACAGAGCTTTATAAGCTAAGAGTTTTCGGCCAAGAAAAAGACTGTTTAAATAAGCCCGTGAGAATGATGAGAGATGTGAGGATAGGGGAAAGAAGGATCTATTACTTCTGAGATCCTTTCTAACTGGAGGTTTTATGATTCCATATTTTCTATCAACTTTGCAAATGAATACTTTTGAAGTGTTTTACAAATGTTTATTCTTTTTAAATAATTTAACTATTCAATCTAAAATGTTGTCTATGCTACAAATTCAGGGAATGAAAATTTTAAGTGCCAATCCTACCCTAAACAGAGGAACATGGTTCCAAGTTTCTGGGGTTCACATAAAAGAAGGTTCTAACTTATTTGTAGGTACTTTGCATAGTTGCCTAAAACACTGACTTTGGAATCTGAGAGACCCAGGTTCTAGTTCAGCTCTCCTAGTTTACAGGAATGGCAACTTTGGACGAGTCTCGTAAACCCTCTACATATCATCTACATGATGGAAATAATAATATCTATCATCCAAGCTTGGTGAAAGAATTTACTTAGATGATATGCAAAGCTCCCACAAAATTCTTGCTACTTTACAGTTTTGATTATTCAAGTATAGCCATTCCCATCTAGTAAAATCTTTGGAATGGTTTCTTCATGTTGGTGGAAATTTTCCTTATAGCAACAGCCAAATAAGTGGCTTTATAAAATAATACTTCTTCGAACTCCAAAAGGCTCCCTTCCAAAACAGCCACTTAGGAACAAGAGCCACTGAAAAGTGAGTGTTGTCCTCTCAGTTCCCATGGCAGGAACTGGTTTGTGTAGCAGCATCAGACTGAACTGAGAAGAACCAGGGACCAGATACATCCTTTGCCAGGGGGCTCCCAGCAGAGTTCTTGCAGATTATTCTAGTGTACTGTGGCTCAAATTCAATTCTAAGCTCTAGTTGTGTGACTAAAAGCCTAAAGGAGAAAAACAAACAAAACAAAACCCCCAAACAGCCTCAAAGTCCTCTGGCAACAAGAAACTTGTGGCTATCCCTCTACTAGGGCCAAAGGGCCAAGAGAGGCATTTCCAATTTGTAGCTCTCCTACCAAGCAAAAACACAGAAGAGGTTTCCAAATAAATGCACATTCATGAAGAATAAACAAATCACAGCGGGGTGTGTGGATGGGAAGCAGCACAAAATTTATTAGCCATCTCTGTTTGATAGCACACATTTAGAAGTCTTGTCAGAAAATGGTACCTGCTCACAGGACTCACTTTTTTTTAAGTCACAGCTTTACATCATTGGCTTATTCTGCAGACAATATTGCTCATTCCCAAGGATTTGCTTAGCATTTCTAAAATATCACACTGACTAGAGTACTTTGATAAGCTCCATTGTTCAGGGTCTTGGATCCTTGACTGATAGGCCCCACCCAAGGAAATGGTGCATAAAATAGATAACTTCAAGGTCGAGAGCCTGGTTTTGAGCCAGACAGACTGACCGTTAGAACTTTGGACCTACTCATTACTAGTTTGTGATCTTGACAGATTACTTTAGTCTCTAAGCCTCAGTTTCTTCTTCTATAAACTATGAATAAAAAGATATCTACTTCATTAGGATTGTTATTAGGATCAAATAGAAAGTCTATAAAGTGCTTAGCATAGTGCCTGGCATGTGGTAATATTTCAATAAATGTTGGCCGTTTTCCTACACAAGTCTGATGAGAATGTGTCTTAGCAGTTTCCAAAAACTGAAACTAGAAAATTGCCAAATGATAGCAATCTATGCCATCCCAACAATTTATACAACAGAGTAGGATTGCAGCAAGACCATTTACCTGGCTCCACACAAAGCTCCTCAAGAAGAAAAACACCTCTGACTAAAGAACAGCCTGTTAGAGCTAGAAGAGCCCTTCGAGACCACTTTTCTTTTCTTTTCTTTTCCAAATAAACGAAACCTCTGAGGGGTAAAGTAACTTGTCCCACGTGAAGAGCTAGTTAGAGGCAGGGCCCAAGTTCAAATCCAGATTTCTCGACACTTAAGTCTATGATGCGATGTGTTCAAATGCTTTTGTGGTTAAAACAACTCTTGAAATGGCAAGACATGACTGATCATAGGGAAAATCTCCTGTATTTCTCATTCATGCCATTAGCCACTCATTTGAGACTCCATGATTGTATTCTAAGATGCTCTCTCAACAGCAAACAGAGAGCAAATGACTACATGAAGCTGCAGCCCTGAGAGCCATCACCACCATCAGGGCAGATTTGCCTAAACTCATTTGAGAATAAGGTACAATGTGTGAAACACTTCATCAAATGCCCATGACCATTCATGCCAAAGAACTGGGAGAAATCATAGAATTCTAGCCTCTCACCTGTAACCCAAGAGGTATTTATGGCAGGTGAAGAAGGTTGTGCCAGAGAGTCTCTACAATGATACCCAATAATCCCCACTTCCTGGTATTCCCACCCTGTAGTAATCTCATGCCTTAGAGCGTGGACTGAATTTATTGACTTGCTTCTAACAAACAGACTATGGCAGAAGTGATAGGATGTCAATCCTGACACAAGGCTATAAAAAGATTGCGGCTTCCATCTTGGCCACTCTCTCCCTGGAGGAGCCAACTGCCATGTTGGAGAGGGCCACATGAATAAGCTTGGAAGCAGATATTCTGAGGCCTGATAATAATCATGTTAGTGAATTTGGAAGCAATTTTTCAGCCCCAGTCAAGTCTTGAGATGACTGCAGCCCCAGCTAACAGCTTGACTGCACTTTTGAGAAATTTTGGGCTAATGCACCAGCTAAGCTTCTGACCCACAGAAATTGTGAAATAATAAATGCTTACTGTTTTAATCTGCTAAAATTTTGTGGTAATTTGTTAAACAACAATAAATAATGAATACAAAATGCAGACATGTTTGGGATAAAGCACCCCTGAACAGAAGGCTTGATGTAATTGTCCCTCAAAGAGCAAATATCCTTTTTTTAAAAATTCATTTAGCCAACATACAGTACATCATTAGTTTCAGATGCAGTGTTCAATAATTCATCAGTTGTGTATAACAACCAGTGCTTATCACATGCCCTCCTTGATGCCCATCACCCAGCTACCCCATCTCCCCACCCACCTCCCCTTCCCCAACCCTCAGTTTATTTCCCAGGGTCAAGAGTCTCTCACAGTTTGTCTCCCTCTTTGATTTCTTCCCATTCAGTTTTCCCTCACTTCCCCTATGATCTTCTGCACTATTTCTTATATATGAGTGAAGCCATATGTGAGTGAAACCATATGATAATTGTCTTTCTCTGACTGACTTATTTTGCTCAGCATAATACCCTCCAGTTCCATCCATGTCTGTGTAAATTGTAAGTATTCATCTTTTCTGATGGCTGAGTAATATTCCATTGTATATATATACACCACATCTTTTTTTTTTAAGATATTATTTATTTATTTGAGAGAGAGAGAGAGAGTGAGAGAGAGCATGAGAGGGGGGAGGGTCAGAGGGAGAAGCAGACTCCCCGCCGAGCAGGGAGCCTGATGTGGGACTCGATCCCGGGACTCCAGGATCATGACCTGAGCCGAAGGCAGTCACTTAACCACTGAGCCACCCAGGTGCCCAATATACCACATCTTCTTTATCCATTCATCTGTCGATGGACATCTTGGCTCTAAAAATATGGAACGCTTCATGAATTTGCATGTCATCCTTGCACAGGGGCCATGTTATCGTTCCAATTTTAGTATATGTGCTGCTGAAGCTAGCACAAAAAGCAAGTATCTTTATTCTCATCACAGACAGTCCAGAAAAACAGTAACTCATTTTCTGTGAGACCTCTACAAGGCTCTATGAAAATCAGACAATTATATGTGTGTATATCAGTGCTATTGCCTGGGCTGTGAAAAGTGGGAAAATTTAGTTTATTGCTATCCTCAGTGCCTGGCCCAGGTTGGCCTTCTAGAAATAATCATGAATGAATGAAAGATCATCCTAATGGCGTAAGTATGGATCGTCACCAGTATCATGGAGATAATATTTTAAAAATATCTTCCATTATTTCCTTAGTAATTTTTTATTAATCAAGGGGTTATTTCTTTTTTTTTAAAGATGATATTTATTTATTCATGAGAGACAAAGAGAGAGAGAGAGAGGCAGAGGCAGAGGGAGAGGGAGAAGCAGGCCCCCTGCTGAGCAGGGAGCCCTAGACAGGACTCAATCCCAGGACCCTGGATCATGACCTGAGCCGAAGGCAGAGGCTTAACCATCTGAGCCACCCAGGCATCCCTATCCAGGGGTTATTTCTTTCCCATGCATCCCAACTGCCTTAAAGATAAGCCAAGAATAGTGCTGTCCTAGGGAAGGAGGAGGTTAGCACCAACTCAAACAAATGTTTTGGGTTTTTTTTGAAAATCAGAAAAAAATTTTATGAAGTAACATTTTATTTTATTTTTTATTGAAGTATAATTTTATTGAAGTGTTATATTAGTTTCTGGTGTACAATATAATGATTCAAACATTCTATACATTTCTCATTGCTTATCAAGATAAGTGTATTCTTAACCCCCTTTATTTCCTTCACCCATCCCCCCACTCACCTCCTCTCTGGCAACCACCAGTATGTTCTCTGCATTTAAGAGTCTGGTTTTTTGTTTGTCTCCTTTTACTTTGTTCATTTGTTTTGTTTCTTCAGTTCCACATATGAGTGAAATGACTGGTATTTGTCTTTCTCTGACTTATTTCACTAAGCTTTATATCCTCTAGTTCCATCCGTTCTGTTGCAAATGGCAAGATTTCATTCTTTTTATGACTGCGTAATATTTCATAGTATATATATACCACATCTTCTATATCAGTTCATCTGTGAATGGACACTTGGGTTGTTTCCATATCTTGGTTATTGTAAATAATGCTGCAATAAACATAAATCTTTTTGAATTAGTGTTTTTGTTTTCTTTGGGTTAAAAGCCAGTAGTGAATTGCTGGATCATATGGTAATTCTATTTTTAATTTTTTGAGGCCCTCTATACTGTTTTCCACAGTTACTGCACCAATTTGCATTCCCACCAATAGTGTAGGAGGGTTCCTTTTTCTCCACATCCTTGCCAACACTTGTTATTTCTTGTGTTTTTTATTTTAGCCATTTTGCGGGTGTGAGGTAATATCTCACTGTGGTTTCAATTTGCATTTCCCTGATGATTAGTGGTGTTGAGCATCTTCTCATGTGTTTGTTGGCCATCTGTATGTCTTCTTGGGAAAAATGTCTGCTTGAGTCCTCTGTCCATTTTTTAATTGGATTGCTTGTTTGGTGTTGAGTTTGATAAGTTCTTTACATATTTTGGATATTAACTCTTTATAGGCTATATCATTTCCAAATATCTTCTCCCATTGAAAAGGTTGCCTTTTTGTTTTGTTGATGGTTTCCTTCACTGTGCAAAAGCTTTTTTGTGTGTGTGTAGTCCTAATAGTTAATTTTGGTTTTGTTTCCTTTGCCTGAGAAGACATATCTAGAAAATTTTGCTATGGCTGATGTCAAAGAAATTACTGCCTATGTTTTCTTCTAGGAGTTTTATGGTTTTAGGTCTCATATTTAGTCTTTAATACATTTTGAGGCCAAGATGATATAAGAGGGTGGTCCAGTTTTATTCTTCTGCATGTAGCTGTCCAGATTTCCCAGCACCATTTGTTGAAGAGACTGTCTTTTTCCCATTGTATATTCTTGCCTCCTTTGTCATAGATTAATTGACCATATAAGTGTGGGTTTATTTCTGGGCTCTCTATTCTGTTCCATTTATCTATATGTCTATTTTTATACCAGCATCATACTGTTTTGATGACTACAGCTTTGTAGTAGATCTTAAAATGTCTTTTTTTTTTTTAATTCCATAGCAGGACAGACTTGAAAACCAGATGTTGCAGAGAGAGAAAAAAAAATTTATAAATTCTAGAATATTCTTTTTTTACATATAAGAAGCAATGCTTACATGTCTAAAAATAGTTTTCCTCCAAGCCATGGGCAGAGTGGACTCAGAAGTGACCCAAGGAAAGTTCCTGTAAGACAGGAATAGGAAAAAAAAAAAGTATTTTTACCAAAAGAAGAAAAGAAGAGCAAGAGGTCAGGTGCTTGGGCCCTGGCTTCGCACCTTTGCTTCTGGGTGGTACCTTAAAAGGCTATGCAAAAGAAAACTGTAGAGAGTTTGGGAAAAGGAAAACCAATTTGGGATTTGGAAGCAGAGTACACCATGTGCACATGGGGTATGACAGCGGCATAGAGGAAGACAAAAGAGAATTATATAAAAGAAGTTATACTTGTTGCTCTGCTTGGTATTCATTTTGTTAAATTTTAACCCCAATTCACAAGCAGGTCAGCTTAGGTTTGCCTGGTTTCAGGAGTGCCCTGGAGGCCCAGGCTTAGGTCATTCCGTAGCCTGTGGGAAGAAAGGTGGAATGAGTGTTGTAGCTTTGACTGACTCCCACGTCCCTCTGTCCCTGAGTGACAAGATCCTGCCCAGAATCAGCTGTCCACACAGCATTCGCCAGCAAGTTCTGTCTTTGCTGCTCTTAGAGTAACCCTACTTATTTCCCTTTTGTGGCAGTGTGGTTATAACCACGGGCTGATAGACCTGGGTGCTCACCTCCACCCTGCCAGTTGTTAGTTGTCTGACCTGGAGCAACCTTCTCTGAGCCTCAATTTAACAAAATGATAATAACTAGGTAGAATATTTCAGGGCTTACAACATGAAAAGCACTTTACAAAGCATATAATATGCCTTATCTCCTTTAACTCACACTTTCACCATAAGTGAAGTAAAAACTGTTTTTATCTTCATTTTACAGAAAAGAAACCTGCCAAAGTCACACAGCTAATAAGGAGCGGTAGGAATTGAATCTGGGTCTGGCTGACTGCAAAGCCCATGAAGTTAATGGCCATATAGGAGGATCCCTTGATAGGGCAGATGCTCTGAACACCTCAGAGCATAGGGACCCCTTACATGTAATGTGCCTGCTAATCTGTATCAGTCGTTGGTTCTGAATGAGATTAGCACTGATCCCTGTGTGGTCAAGGTCACTTTTTTCTGTGTATATACAACTTTTAAACAAGCCCCACGTTTATGCTAACAAAACTATTTGGATCTGTAACTATGACTTGCCAATTTCCATTAAGTTCCCTTCTGGGGCTGGGATCATGCCACTGCAAGCTCCCCCTGGATTTGGAGACAGATGCCTGCTGGTGACTGCCTGGGGCAGCGTACCTTAAAGCCAATGACAGCCTGGGTAGGTTCCCACTGCTGAAATTAGCCTGCAGGATTCTTGTAGGCAAAGGTATATTTTAGGACAGCAGTACCAAACAGCATCACAGAATGGCAAGTGATCGGAAAAGAGCCTCTTCCGTGTTTCCTCTAATGTCCAAACAGTTCCTGCTCATGTTTGACCCTATTGCTTGTATAGAGTGAAAGAATGTATTTATTTGTTACATCAACAAATATTCATGCACATACAATTCAGGACCTGAATGATAATGACTTTCTTTTAATAAATTTTAATTATAATAAAACAAATTCTCTTCTTCATAGGACTGCACCACATTTTAGTTAGCAAACTTATTTATTGCAAATGATTTCATTATCTGCTAAATTCTTCCATGGGAATCATTTAGAGTTCCTGGTAATAATAATGACTGATGATAATGCTTCTTAATGAATTACCATGAGTAAAAGTATGACTCAATAGCCCAGTATGGAAAGAACTTTCTGATCTAGATCAGGAATATTCAAGACAGAAAAAAACTTAGATGTTTTATGCTACACCACCACCTGCCCCGCGGGCGTAATTTACAAATCAGGAAGCAGGCTCAGAGACTCTAGATCATTTTCAAGGTCACTCAGTGGGTTTGAAGCTCAGTTACGGGTCCTGACTTCCAAGTCACTTCACCACACTCCCCTCCCCCATTCACAGTCTGCCATACAGCTATGGCAGTTACTGTGAACAAGTAACTCACTACTCCCCATTTTGGGACTGGAACTCAGAAGTTATTATACAGGTCATATTCATAGGAAGAATTCAAAATAGTCATCGAATAGAAAGTTGAAATGTCCTAGGAATCCAAATCTAGGAAAAATTTATTAAACCTTCAACAACGCAGACACCCAGCATCTCATCTCATTTGTACAACAATCCACGGGAGTGACATAATTGCCCCATTTCACAGCTGAGAAAATGGGGCTTAAAGAGGGCATGAAGTGCCCTAAGTTCACACAGTAAGTAATGGAATGAGGATTTATTATTGGACTTTGTGATTCCAGTCCAGGCCCTTTCTACTTCCTCATGGCAACACTGTATTGAAGTTTCCATTGGCACCCTCCAGGGGAATAACTAAGGATCTCCTTGGCTCTATAAATGACCAGACACTGCATCATTGCTATTTCCAGTGCCCATTTAAAGTAAAGGCATAGCATTGGGCTCATGACCCTTACCTTGAGGAATT
This sequence comes from Leptonychotes weddellii, assembly GCF_054177405.1. Lineage (NCBI taxonomy): Eukaryota > Metazoa > Chordata > Mammalia > Carnivora > Phocidae > Leptonychotes > Leptonychotes weddellii. Next base: position 46,176,515 of record NC_138382.1, read on the forward strand.
ATTCTTCCTTCTGGCTGATGAACTGAAATTATTCAGAAAGATCTTGGGTAAAGTGTGACTGTGGGCATGAAGGACAATGGTAAGTGAAATAATAATAAATTACAAACTCAAGCATCTTCCCTACTGTTCCAGCTTGGACAGCTTATTACCGCACAGATAAATCCTCCAACTAGCTCAGGAAAAACATAAACATCAGCTTTTGCATTTTGCCCATATTGATAGCTGGTCACGTGCCAAGTGAGTTTGCGATTTAGTATGCAACAGTAAAACCTCCAAATCCACCGTCTTTGGCTTGTATTTGATCCCCCTCCCCACCCCCACCCCCAGCTCAAAGGCTCTGCCGTTCATTTCTTTTTTTTTTTTTAAGATTTTATTTATTTATTTGACAGAGAGAGAGAGAGCACAAGCAGGAGGAGCGGCAGGCAGAGGGAGAGGGAGAAGCAGGATCCCCGCTGAGCAGGGAGCCCCATGCGGCGCTCGACCCCAGGACCCTGGGATCATGACCTGAGCCGAAGGCGGACGCTTAACCGACTGAGCCACCCGGGCACCCTCTGCCATTCATTTCTATGGCAGCTGGGTATATGTAACTCTTTACTAATCTCCCCTGCCTCTTACAGATCAGCTTCTTCTTTTTTTCATTTATTGCATCAGCTTGCTATGTATGCTAGAGACCTTTAAATATTTAAAGTTGTAATTTAACAAACTACAGAGAAGCCAGAAATGGAAGTTTGGGTTTTTAAAAATTTTCCTATACAAAAGGGTTAGAAATGCACTAACCCAAAGAGGGAAAAGGCTGAATTTCCAGCATACGTTCGAGAAGTTGCTGGATATACTGTCTTTGTGAGGTGACGTCACCTTGTTAACTATGGCATGTACAGACAGAGAGCACAGACTACGTATTGCCCACTTGTCCCACCTTCCGAGCCTCTCCTGCCGGAGCCACTGCCCCTTCCTCTCGCCTTCTCCTCCTAACTTCCAGTCCCTGCACGCCTACAGAGGGTACAGCCACGGCCTCGCCCCCGTCCACTGGCACAGCTCTTACCATGACCGGCAACAACCTATGATCGCTAAATCTGTTGAGTCCTTATCATACTTGTCCTTTGTGCCGAACTGTTTCCTATTCCCTCCTTCTCAAAACTCTCCTCTTTAGGTCAATAATAATAATTATTGTTGTCATTAATAGCATAAATTTGCATTAATAGAGTGTCTACAATCTATAAGGTGGTAGGTTAAACACTTTACATGCGTTCTGTCCTTGAATACTCGTAACCCCACGGGGTCAATATTATTCTTATTCCTGTGTTACAGATGAAGAAATTGAGGCACAAAAGGTTAACTAATTTGCCCGGAGTGACACAGCTAGTAAGCAGCAGAGCCAGACTTTAACCCAGGCCTCCCTTTCCCTAACTCCAGAGCCCCTGTCTGTAAACCTTATCCTACATTGCCTCATAAAGTTTTCAAGACAGTGACTATATGGAGACAACAGAACCATTAAAGCTACATCTAGATTGCAATTCGTTTTTCTAAATTTGAGCTAGAGCAATGTTAGAAAAGAAAATTTTTTTAAAACGTGAGAGTGAAAATATACCATGAAAGTACCACCAAATAAATTTTAATCTTTTAGAAACACATTAAAGTAAAATAGAAAAGCATTTGATTATCTCCAAGATTTTTCTCCACATCTTGTTTACAGTGGTATTTGGTTTGCAGCCTGTGGCAGACAGACCCTGGAAGGCCCTCATGATCCCCGCCTCCTGGAGTTCACACCCTTAGATAATCCTCTCCACTAAGTGTGAGCAGGACCTGTGACTGGCTTCTAAGCAACAGAATATAACAAAGGTGATGAGATGTCACTTTGGTGACTAGGTTATATTTTTTAAGACCATCTTGCTAGCACACTCATTCTAACGACTCTGCCGGCTTGCCTCGGTGCAATAAGTGGCCATGTTGGGAAGTCCATGTGAAAAGAGAGTGAAAGTAGCCACTAAAAACTATGGGCACCTTCCAGGCAAGAGCCAACAAGAAGCTGGAGCCCTTAGTCCTACAACCACAAGGAAATAATTCTGCCAAAAGTCCAAGTGAGCTTGGAAGCAGATTCTTTCCTAAATAAGCTTCCAGATGAGAAGGCAGCCCAGACAACACCTTAATTGCAGCCCGGTTAGACCCTGAGCAGAGGACCCAGCTAAGTCAAGCTCTGATTCACAGAAGCTGTGAGACAATAAATGTGTATAGTTTTAAGCTGTTAAATTTGTGGTAACTTGATATGCAATAATAGATACTAATACACAGCCTCATTCATGGCCTCTCCCAAATTTCAACAAAAATTCTTAGGAAACCACATACAAAAAAATATCATAACAATGTCATAACATACCTGACTGAGAGTCTATCTATTCTCAGAATCTTGAAGGGACTGTGCGATGAAAAGAACCCATGCCATGTCAATTATTCTATGCACTAAAAGAAGGGCAATGGTTATCTATTCCCGCCTAATAAACTGCCCCAAAACTTCAGAAGTTTAACACATCTGTTAGTATTTATTCTCAAAAAGTTAAAGGTAGAATTACCATATGACCCAGCAATTCTACTCTTAGGTATGTATCTGAAAGAATTGAAAATATATGTTCACACGAAAGCTTGTACACATATGTCCATAGCAGCATTATTTGTAGTAGCTAAAAGGTGGAAACAACTCAACTGATTGCATGGATCATCTGATGATGAATGGATAAACAAAGTAAGGTATGTCCATATGATAGAATATTATTTAGCCATAAAAAGGAAAGAAGTGCTGATACATGCTACAACATGATAAAGCTTGAAAATATTATGCTAAATAAAAGAAGATAGACACAAAAGGTCACATAATGTATGATTGTCCAGAAAAGGCAAATCCAGAAAGACAGAAAATAAATTACTGGTTGTCAGAGGATAGGAGAGAAGAATTAGGAGGTACAGGATTTATGTTGGGGGTGATGGAAGTATTCTGGAGTTAGGTAGTGGTGATGGTTGTGCAACATCATGAATATACTAAACACCACTGAATTGTACATTTGAAAATGGTAAATTATATGGATATGAATTTTATCTCAAATTAAAAATTTAAATAAAAATAAATAAACATTTATTATTTCTCACAGTTTCCATGGGTCAAGAATTTGGGAGTGAATTGTCTGGGAGATTCTGACCTGAGGTCTCTCATAAGTAGTTAAGATGTCAGATGAGGCTACTGGACTAGAGCTGGAGAAATAGCTTCAAAAGTAGTTCACTCACATGGCTATCATATTGGTGCTAGTAGTTGGTAGGAGGCCTTGGTTCTTCTCAATGTGGGTTTCCTCACAGAGCTGCATGAGTGTATTTAAAACAGGAAGCTGCTTTCCCAAAAACAAGTGATCAAAAAGATAGCTAGTCAGGAGACGCCGTATCTTTTATTTCCTACCTCAGAACCAATGAAAATACTTTCATAGAAAGTAAGAGATTTTGTTTAGCTTCTAACCACTTTTCTTTCCTTATTAAGAAAGTCAAGGTCTTTACCAGCTAGAACACTGAGAATATAACCATCTATTACAGGAATGACAGATAGATAGATAGATAGATACCAGAATGTTGTTTTCTATCTCCTATTCATTGTACTTTTTCTACATTTTCAGCAACTATAATTCCCATTAGCCATGTCAGCATGAAATGGGGAATGGAGGGAGGGGTTTAGGGCAGCAAAATCAGGTAATGCCATCAGGTAAAGGATAGTAGGTGGAGCTGGAGAAAGATAAACCCTGGGAAAAAGGCATACAGGAAATTATAGATTTTCACAATATCATCTGTTTAGTTACTTAGAGAGCCTGGCAGTGGGGGTAGAAGTCTATAGCGTCTCAGTCCAGCCAAGCCACACTAAATGAAAGCATGCTAGATTCTGCTATCTGAAAATAGAATACAACCAGATTCAAGGGGGCAAAGAATGAGATCAATGACCATCCATCCACTTACCATATCTGTTGGTAGAAATAGCTCTTATTCAAGTATAAGTCAGTAGGGAAGAAAGCATAAAGCTGATTTTAAAAATGCTTTAGAACAAAGAAAAAGGAATTGTATACTCAGTGTAAGAAGAAACCTCTGAACACAATCTGAGATCCAGAAAAAGAAAATTCTAGAAATCTGTTTGCCGGTTTAGCAGGGTATAAAAAATAAGACTCTTATAATTAAAATTAAAAAATTTATCATAGAAAAACTCTTACAGAACAATCTAAGATGGAAAAGAACAGGATGAGATGAACATGGAGATGAGTGAAATAAGAAAAGATATGAAACCAAATATATAATAATATTTAAATCTACATTTGGAGGTTAACATTTACACTATGAAAAAAATGAGGGAAAAGGAATGAAAAAAATATGATTTTTAAAAATGATAGTTATGGACAACAAAGAAAGAAACTTGGACAGAAGAATTATTGATGTTTCTTCCAAAGAAGAAAACTTGAGACAGAAGCAGTGATCAAAGACCTATCTTAGGAACATTTTTCTGAGTTGAAAAACACTGGAGTATGAAAGTTAGGAAGGAAAGGGTTGACTCCTTCTCTACCCAAGGGAATAAATGACCTCAATCAGACCTCACTGTAAACATTTCGATGGTATTTTTTCTGAATAATCTTTAGCTATAGAATGTTTTCAACAGGATATGCCTGGTCTGTCTAGATTGCTTATTTTGAATAGAGTTGGAACGTCCGGATTTGAGGAACATAGCTAGAGAATAAGGGGTAGTCATATAAGCATTTTCCTATCCATGTGTAGTTAATGGAATATAAATGAAATGATCCTTCAAAACCAAAATGGTTCCCTTTGTGAATAAGATTTCCACGCACGTTGTTCAAAATTAATTAGTTCCACACACATTGTTTAAATTGCATTGGTCAATCCAAAACCAAAACCCAAGCCCAAATTGTTAAAAAGAAAAAAAAAAAAAAGGACATTTTTGCAAACTTTTGCAAGCTTTTGACTTCAGGCTCCTCCAGGAAAAGAATGCTTTGTTTCTACGTGGTGTTTGCCTCTATCCTTTGAATTATTAGGAACATTTGATGAGGAGTAAGATCTATGATTCCTGAGTCTGCTTTGACTTGTGCATTAGTACAAAGATTGAAAGGATGCATCATGTTCCAGGCAAGACTAATGACAGTAATAATTGTCAATTACTATGAGCCAGGTACTGTGCTATGCATTTTACATCCATGCTTTCATTGAACCTTAACAACAAATCTAAGCAGTAAAGTCATTATTCCACTTTATGTTGAGGAAACTGAGGCTTAGAGAGGGTCATCTGAGGTCATTTAAAGGTCTCAAGTAGCAAGAGTTTGACATTCAGTCTATGCTATTCGATTGCCAAGCTTGAGTCCTTAACTACTATACCTCCTGCCTCCTTTTGGAAAAAAAGATACATGCACAGACATATTCTGGAAAATATGTATTCTGAAAAAAGTTTAGAATTATATGGATAAAGAAAAAACCTTACAGGGATATGTACAAACATGTTGTGCATAAAGGAACCAGGCTGGCCTCAGGCTTTTCTTTTGCAACACTAGCGCCAGAACACAATGGAGTAAGATCTTCAGGGTTTTGGGGAGAGAAATGCTCCAACCCAGGTTTTAAAACTTCACTCAAATGGATGTGAAAGCAATCAAAAGACCATCTCATGTTTGTGAGAGACTAAAAGTCTCTACTCACCTTTCCTCTTAAAAAGCAAGAAAGCAGGGCGCCTGGGTGGCTCAGTTGGTTAAGCGACTGCCTTCGGCTCAGGTCATGATCCTGGAGTCCCGGGATTGAGTCCCACATCGGGCTCCCTGCTCGGCAGGGAGTCTGCTTCTCCCTCTGACCCTCCTCCCTCTCATGCTCTCTGTCTCTCATTCTCTCTGTCTCAAATAAATAAATTAAAAAAAAAAAAAAGAAAAAAGAAAATTAAAAAAAAAAAAAAGCAAGAAAGCAGGCAAACAATAACCTTTAAGATTAAGAGATCAATCAAAATTAAAGGGAAAAATAGGAAGATGTAAAAGAACTGGCAACAAGCATTGAAAATATTTTGAAATAAATCTAAAGAATTATAACCTTTGTTACAAAATGGAATATAGTTGTCAAATTGTAATCCTGGCAGAAAAAAAGATCATATAATATAAAACAATTTAATTAAAGTAAACTCCAGATTATATTACCAAAGACTAGAAATGGAGATGAGAAAAGGAAGTGTTACTTCTTCATTCATATATAGAAGAAAATCTGAAGATACCCATTTCATTTCTTATTTTGATAATTAGAAAAAATATAGGTTAATAATATTTTTGAAAAAGTTGAAGAACTACTAGTGATCTTCAAAAGCAGAAGACAATAAAAGGAAATCAAATTACACAAGATATAAGAATACATTATCCTTATATATGAGGATAATAAAATTATAAAAGATATAAGAGCAGGTACATACATGTTAACTAAATTCTCTATGACTCAGTTTCCCCATTTATAAGTAGGACTAATAATACCTACCTGAGGAGTTGTGAAAATGAAAATGATTAATGTACATCAAGTGTTTAGAATGATGTCTGACATACTGTAAGGACTATAATATTAGCTGTATTATAGGGGTGCCTGGATGGCTCAGTCATTAAGTGTCTGCCTTCGGCTCAGGTCATGATCCCAGAGCCCTGGGATCAAGCCCCACATCGGGTTCCCTGCTCCATGGGAAGCATGCTTCTCCCTCTCCCACTCCCCCTGCTTGTGTTCCCTCTCGCAGTGTGTCTCTCTGTCAAATAAATAAAATATTCAAAAAAAATTAGCTGTATTATGGTATTACACTGTATTTTTAAAATTTCTGTAGTAATACAATGTTACTTTTTAAAGTACTCTACAGTAAGCAGATGTTACTTTTCAAATTGAGAAGAAAAATAAATGTTCCTTTTAAAAAATTAGACAACAGTTTTAGGGCAAATTTTTCTTTCCATCTTCCCTTCTACTATACAAAAATAATCAATTTTAAAAATTATTATTCTAGGGTCGCCTGGGTGGCTCAGTCAGTGAAGCGTCTGACTTCAGTTCAGGTCATGATCCCGGGGTCCTGGGATCAAGCCCCGCATCAGGCTCCCTGCTCAGTGGGGAGCCTGCGCATCTCCCTCTGACCCTCCCCCCTCTCATGCTCTCTCTCTCTCACTCTCTCAAAAAAATAAATAAAATCTTTGGAAAAATTATTATTCTATATATATATGTTAATGTAGTGGCATAAAATTTGAGTTTGAATTTTAAGATCCTTGACCATAATAATTGCAAGCCCTCTATTTACTTCTCCAAAACTTCTACATTGCCCTTGGTTAGGTTCCATTTTTTCTTCTCCAAATTGCACCCCAGGGATTATAGGCAACAAATGTGATCTCATAAACTTCTAGAATTATAAAATATGCATTAACAATTTCAACACTTAAGCATTATGTTAGAGTCCAAAAAATTTGCTATGTCCTAACATCAACATTACCTAAAAGAGGGTCTGAAGAATGTAGCCCACGTAATTATAAATGCTTGGAGAATCAGTGCTATAGCAATAATTGTGACAGCAGATATTAGTGTATTTTCCATACCTTTCTTTTTCAGGTTAGGTCCATAGAAATAAAGTAGAGGAATGTTCAGAAAATATGAGCACAAATGTATGTGCACCTACACTCCCACCTACCCAACCTAAAACCCTTGGATTGAAACAATGAATATTTGCAATGTGAACCCAAGCAGATTTTTCCATTCCCGGTTGTTTTGCATACCTGGAGTTTTAGTTTTCAAAGGGTATAAAAGGAGAAATGATGAGACAGATGTGAGACAAGTTACACAACACTGCCTACCACAGAAAACAGTCCCCTTGCAAAGACGGGCAAGCACCTGTTTTTCTAATTAAAGTTATCTCAAATTTAGGAGGGCAGAAAAAAGGAGTGATCAAAAGCTTTTCCTAACTACATCACTGGGGGCACATTCATCAGTGTTTCTGTTTGTAGAAATTCACACTAAACCACAGCATATGGGCTTCTCTTTGTTTTCTGGTGTTGTCTTTTTTGTACTTTTTCTTAGGCATTTTATTGGGAAGCTTTGGGAGGGCATATCAAGTACTTACTAACGTGGAATCATGGAAACTCATTACCTCATTTTAAGCCATTTTTTCATCAGGCTAAAACTTTAAATGACACAATCTGAACTTTAAAATTTCTGTTTGGAATTATACCTCCCTTATGGTTCTAAGCACACCTCTTCAGCTGAGTTCTAATATCCTTGGATTAGGGAACTATGTTAGCATCCACTACTCCCCATGCCTTTAATGATTTTATTCATTTTTTTTTATATCTCCTCTCAGTCATCCCCTTTTCACATTGAATTTCAAGCTTTTCAACCTTATTCTCTTTAACCAACACCCTATTGCCTTTGATCACAAAAGCATGTTTTCCCAAGACCTTCATAGGAGGGAGTACTCAGGAGGCTAATTTGGTGCTCAAAGAGATATTCTAAAATATTGGTTCACGCAGTGAAGGAAATCATCAACAAAACAAAAAGACAACCTCCTGAATGAGAGAAGATATTCGCAAATGATATATCCTATAAGGGGTTAATATCCAAAATACATAAAGAACTTTACAACTCAACACCCAAAGAACAAATAATCTGATTAAAATGGGCACAGGAACTGAATAGACATTTTTCCAAAGAAGACATACAGATGACCAACAAACACATGAAAAGATGCTCAACACCACTAATCGTCAGGGAAATGCAAATCAAAACCACAATGAGCTATCACCTCACACCTGTCAGAATGGCTAAAATCAAAAACACAAGAAATAACAAGTGTTGGTAAGAATGTAAAAAAAAAGGAACCCTAACCCTACACTGTTGGTGGGAATGCAAACTGGTGCATCTACTGTAGAAAACAGTACGGAGGTTCCTCAAAAAATTAAAAATAGAATTACCATATGATTCAGTAATTCCACTACTGGCTTTTCTACCCAAAGAAAACAAAAACACTAGTTCGAAAAGCTATATGCACCCCTATGTTTATGGCAGCATTATTTACAATAGCCAAGATATGGAAGCAACCCAAGTGTCCATCCACAGATGAATAAAGAAGATGTGGGGTGTGTGTGTGTGTGTGTGTGTAATGGAATATTACTCAGCCATAAAAAGAATGAAATCATGCCATTGGCAACAACATGGATGGACCTAGAGAGCATAATGCAAAGTGAAATAAGTCAAGTAGAAAAAGACAAATGCCATATGATTTCACTCACATGGAATTGAAGAAACAAAATAAATAAGCAAACAAAGAGACAAACCAAAACCAAAACAAAACAAAACCCCAGATTCTCAAATACAGAGAACAAAACTGGTGGTTGCCAGAGGGGAGGTGGGTGGAGGGATGGGTGAAATAGATAAAGAGGAGCAAGAGTACAATAACCTGGGACGCCCAGGTGGCTTAGTCAGTTAAGCATCTGACTCTTGATTTCAGCTCAGGTCATGATCTCAGGGTCATGAGATCAAGCCCCATGTCAGGCTCTGCACTTGGTGCAGAGTCAGCTTGAGATTTTTTTCCCTCTCCCTCTGCCCCTCCCCCTGCTTGCCTGCGCACTCTCTCTCTCTCTCTCAAATAAATAAAAAAATAAGATCTTTAAAAAAAAGAGTACATTTACCTTGATGAGCACTGAGAAATGTATAGAATTGCTGAAACATATCGCACACCTGAAACTAATGTAACACTATTTTAATTATACTTGAATTTTAAAAAATTAAAAAATAAAAATAAATAAAAGAATAAATCATCATTGATGCAAAATAAATAAGTAAATAAATATTGGTTCAATGTCTATTTAATGGCTGTCAGGAAGAAACCGGCTTCTGTTAATAAGAGAGGATACCACTTGCTTTATATTAAAAATGTAACACCATCAAAAAAATTGAAGTGCAAGCAGCTGACAAAATATTTTCTGAGTATTCACAGCCTCTCCCACTTCCTCCTAACAAGAATAGATTCTGGCTGCTGAACAGGCAGCCAGACCCTCCTTGGCTCTGCTGCACCTGAGAAACAAGCATGTGTTTGGGGGGAAAAAAACAAACCTAGGGGCGCCTGGGTGGCTCAGTCGGTTAAGCGTCTGCCTTCGGCTCAGGTCATGATCTCAGGATCCTGGGATCGAGTCCCGCGTTGGGCTCCCTGCTCTGGGGGGAGTCTGCTTCTCCCTCTCCCTCTGCCTGCTGCTCTGCCTACTTGTGCTCTCTATCTCTCTGTCAAATAAATAAAATAAAATCTTAAAAAAAAAAAAAAAACAACAAACCTAAAGAAACCAGAGAGATTTGGCTATTCTCCATAATAAAGGGCTCAAGTAGAAAGGAAAGGAGGGAGAGGAAGACCAGCCACAAGGTTCGGGATTAAAAGACTTTGCAGGAGAAAAGAAAGAGGAATCATTCACTTCAAAGTCACTGAAAAGAAGATGTGGCTCATATATACAATGGAATGTTACCCAGCCATCAGAAAGGATGAATACCTACCTACCATTTGCATCGACATGGATGGAACTGGAGGGGATTATACTAAGTGAAAAAAGTCAAACAGAGAAAGACAATTACCATATGGTTTCACTCATATGTGGAATATAAGGAACAGCGCAGAGGACCATAGGGGAAGGGAGGAACACTGAATGGGAAGAAATCAGAGAGGGAGACAAACCATGAGAGACTTTGGACTCCGAGAAACAACTGAGGTTGCAGAAGGGAGGGGGTGAGGGGATGGGGTAACCGGGTGATGGGCATTAAGGAGGGCATGTGATGTGATGAGCACAGGGTGTTGTATGCAACTAACAAATCATCAAACACAACATCAAAAACTAATGATGTACTATATGTTGGCTAATTGAACTTAAAAAAAAAGAAGTCACTGCCGATGTGTGTGTGTGAGTGCTGTGTGTACGTCTGGGTCTGTGTGAGAAGGGGATGAGATCGGAGAACGTTCTCTCCCAGAACACTTACTATTTATTAAGGATATTCTGCCACTTTGGCATTTTGTCAAAAGACACTGAGAAGATATGAAATGCTTCCAATTATATTTCCCTATCCTAATCCTGGGATGTATTTTTTCATTCACATAACACCACAGGATGATAGGTCCAAGTAGGGCTCCTGATACAGGTGGGTTACAAAGATAAGGCTTTTATTAGATAGACTGACCATAAAAAACAATTTAGTATCTTGGAATTGCCCCCATTTCACTGTTTTTCCATCTCTTATGATTAGACAGCCATTTGCCTCTTGATCTTCACCAGTAACAGCAATAAATGATAACATGCAAATATAGATGCCGTTCAAAATATCTTTAAAACCTTGTTTTTCCAGATTTTCTGATAGTAAAACATTTCCTAAGTTTTTTTGCAATTCTTGTTTTCTCCATAGATTTTCTTTGTGATTTTTTTGAACCAGACCACTTCTTGAGAGGTATATTTAAATTTTACATATTTACATGGCAGCTTACGGTTTAGATAATAAAATAAATTACCCACTTCAGATAAATAGCACCATGTCATGTGTCATGGGTTCTGTCCCCCACAAAAAGATATGTTGAAGCTCTACCCTCAAGTACCTCAGAATGTGACCTTGTCTGGAAATGGAGTCTTTTAAGAAGTAATGAAGTTAAAATTGGTCATTAGAGTGAGCCCTAATCCAATATGACTGGTGTCCTTATAAAAAATGGGAAGTTCAGACACAGAGACAGACATGCACTAGGGAGGACATGTGGAGAGATGTAGGGACAATACCATATGAAGGTGGTGGACTGGAGGTCCACAGGTAAACCAAGGAACATCTGGGGCTACCAGAGCTGGAAGAGGCAAAGGAGAATCCTTACACTACAGGTTTTAGAGGGAGCATGGCCCTACCAAAACCTTAATTTCAGACTTGTACCCTCCAGAACAGTGAGAATAAATTTCCATTGTTCTAAACCACCCAATTTGTGGTATTTTGTCACGGCAGCCCCAGCAAACTAACACATCATGTATTAAAACAGTCTCAGCATTTCGGCTATGGTTACTGTCATGAGGGGACTATGGGCTTGGATGTTCTCAGGATTGCTATGGTCTCTCACTGCACCAGGTAATTTGCAGTCACTCCTTGTGAAAGTATTTGATAGGTAAGTGTCTTCCCTATGAGGAATTTTTGCCTCTTCTCTTTTCCTTCCTTCCTTCTTTTTTAAAATTCAACTTGATTATGTTGTCTCCCTCAGCAAGATTGGGTCAGTATGCATTTTTCTAGTATTTAAGGAATTGCTCATGGAAATCTGAGTTAATTAGAACCATATCCTCAATGTATTCTAATTTAATTTTAGCATTTCAGCCAGGTGCCCAGGTTAGCCTCCTGGCTCATTGTCAACCACTTAATATGGCTTGGCTCAGCCCCACCCCTCGTCTCAACCCTGGGGCAGGTCTCAGGAATAGAATGAAAATGTCCCTTCTCTCATTACTAGTTTTTTCTTAAACTGAAATTTTAATTGTTGTGGTTTATACCCCAGCAAAATGCTCCTGGCTTCAACATGGCTGCATCAAAATGGCTAAGTCAGAATACTTAATCAAAATATTGAATACCTGCCCCAAACTAGCAAACCAAGAGCAAGTTAGCAACACTGGTATCCAGATACACTGAGAGTGATCCAGGTTCCACCTCAATGATATCCACTCCCTGAAGGCTGTGGAGGAAGACAACATATGTAACATGCCCTAGGGGACCTTCCTCTACCCTAACACACTCCCTCCCCCACTCCTCAAACACACTCCAATCCTGGATCTGAAGGGAGGCCTTAGGTGGGGCTAGAATTCCAGAACCCAAGTCAGAGATCAAGACACAGGAAATGCCTCATTCCAACTGGATTTCAGGCTGGTGCTACAGATGGTCATACCAGAATTGTTACAAGGCAATAAATGATTAAGCATCAGATGGATTGTATCCATCTGCACTCAGCCATTTGGGTAACAACTTCAGTCTTTACCACAGTCTCCTACTATGTGCATTTTTATTTAAATGAACTTTGGCATAAATTGAGTGCAATGTTTCCCTAGCTCTTCTCCCCATCCATGCCCCCTGCAATATGACTTTGCAGCTCCTCCCACTTAGAGAGAGAGGAACTAGCCTTGTGACTTGCTTAAACCAATATAATGCAGCAGAAGTGATGGTGTACCAGTTTCACGTGGCCTCAAGAGGCTTTGCATATTTCTGCTGTATCTCTTGGACCCCTGGCTCTGCCATAGGAAAAGCCTGGCAAACCTAATAGGGGATTGTGGACCATGAAGAAGAAAGAAGGGGCTCCAGCTGAGAGCTATTCAACCCCCATAGGCTTAGCCACTTAGCAAACCTGCAGCTGACCACAGATACATGGAGCCCAGTTGAAACCAAGAGACCTGCCCAAATGAATCCAGCCCAGATTGCTGAGCCAGAAAATCATGAGCTCAATAGTCGTTCTTCTTTTAAGCCATTAAGTTTTGGAGTAGTTTGTTTTGCAGCAATAACAAATTACAGCAATAACAAAAACATCCTTCCCTTAATGATACAAAAAATTGTCAGTGTGATATTTTTTAAAAAATAACTGTGAAATCATGAGTCTGATATGCTACTAATATATTTTTCTAATACACAATAAAAAGAATATGTAGTTATTAAATTCTCTCACAAATGTTAAAGAAGTTGGAAAAAAGAAGATACTATTCCAGGCAAGGCAGATGGTCAAGAGGACACTTAGAGAGGAGAGGAAATTTAACTAGATTTGGAAAAACATGTAGGATGTGACTGCATTGAGATCAGCCAGGACAAAAAATTGGATTAGGGAGGAATATATTTGTATTCTACAAATATACGGTATATTTGTGGGACAGTGAATAATTCAGCTTGGTTAAGATATTGTTTTGTGAAGTTCTAAATCTGGAAAAAGAATTTGGTTTTGAGAAAAACCTTAATGGAAACTAATGTTTCCAGTTGAAAAGCCAAAAAAAAAAAAAAATCACCATCTGTTCTTTCAAGCTAAGACCAATGTATTTCAACACATTCTAACCTCATTTTAACCTAAAGGAGTTGATTTTTAAGGATCACAACTCTCTTTTAAAGTCCTTTTTCATAGTAAGGAACAGAGAATGACTTGCCATTCCTACATTAAATGATTTGGACCCAGTATGAAGCAGATTCTAGAACCGCTAATAAGGTAAACAGAAACTGTGAGTAACCAAAAGTTAGGGCACCAGCTGATGCTCTTATTCAGCAACTAATGAGCTGTGTAACTTAAAGCAATGACATATCTCTGGCTCTCAGCCTCCCTATTCATCAAATGCATAAGGTTAAACCAGATGATCTCTAAGATCCCTTCCAGCTCTAAAATTCTGTCATTCTCTGTCAGAGGTTTAGCAAGACAAGCAGTCATCAAGAGATGGTCAAATTCAGTGCTGATTCAGCCCACTGGGCTGGAAGTGCTTCTGAGTTCTTAAGGGCAGAGCATAATGTGGTCCTGGTTTACCAAGTCCCGAGTGATGCTCAGTGTATAATAGCTCAGTGTAACTCAGAATCTTCTGTGTGTGTGTGTGTGTGTGTGTGTTGAAGTGAGGGTGAATAATGATAAAGTTAGGGTCTTATGACTATATTATATTTAGTCAGTCTGAAAGATTGTTATGTTTCTAAGAAGCACTCAGGATATTTCTGGAGATCGAGTCACACTTTGCCTGCAAATACTATGGTCAGGGTCAGCAAATTTCCAAAACCAGAATATCTTTAAAGGGAGTTCCTGGTGATCTTGTCTTGGCAATTCAAAACAGCATTCTGTCACAGCACTCAAAACAAAGTCCAGTGTCACTGGAATGAATGATAAATAGGAAAAGAGGAGGAGAAGAGAAAACCTTCTTAAAATTACCACTTATTCAATATTCATTCATTCACTCTAACCCTTTCTGGATTCTAGGCACCATTGCAGGCACTGGGGATACAGCAATGAACAAAACCCACAAAAATCCCTGCCCTTATGGGTCATACAATCTGTCTCCAACTATTCCTTCTGAGATAGGCAGGACATGTCTATTATGTACACATCTGTTTCTGTTCTGTTTGTTGTTTGCTATCTTTTGTTTTCTTTGGGACAGTAAAAAGTTGGCAGGTTGGGGGTAAGTTTCTGGTGGGGATGACTGGAAGACTGAGGACAGCTGAAGGATACTTACTTGGTTCTAAAACCTTGACTTGCTGCCTTTGTGCATTCAATCACCAATAGAGATATACAGAACCAGATACAGAGAACCAACTACACAGAAGCTAAGCTCTGCCATTTACAAAAAAATGTAAATAAACCAGATTCCCTGCTCCAAAGCTATTCACAGTTTAGTTTTCCCAAGTGAGAGAAAGAGACATGAAAATACATAATTACAGTTATGTATTATCTATCTACAGGAGGGTACACAAAGAACAGACTGCAAATAGGGGAGCAGTTAACTCTGCTGGGGGTAACTTCAGGGACCTCTTCCCGGAAGAGGTTTGGTAACCTGGGTTTTGAAGAATGAGTAGAAGTTTTGTTGCAGGCTGAGAGGAAAGCAAGTGCACAGGGAAGACAGGTGTATTATGTTTGGAAAGTAGCGGTGGTTCTGTGTGGCCAGAACAGTCATTCTCCACCTTGTTGCATATGAAGATCACCAGGAAAACTTTTCCAACTACAGATACCTTGACCCTACCACTAGATTGATTAAAAAATCAGAATCTTTAGGGGTAGAGCACAGGCCTCCACAAAATTTCAAAATTTAAATTTTAAAGCTCTTCAGGCTCTAAACAACTCTAAACTATGGCCAAGGTAGAAACTATTAGGCTAGAATAGCATTTCTCAAATTTTAACGAAAACTAAAAGAGGTTGTCGATCCCCTTTGACTTGACTTTTCCTGGGGTCATGTCCTCTTGGGTCTTCCCTCCTTGACTTGAAGCACTGCATTCCAGCACCACCTCCATTCCCATGCCACACCCTACTCCCACCCCAAGCAGAGTGCAGTATCCTGGTCCTTGGCTTTTCCAGGAGGAGGCACTAGGGAGACAGAGCTGAGAGTCAGACACTAAGTCTTGCTAGGTGACCAAAGCCAGCTCATTTACCTCTGTAGGCTTCAATTGTCTCATTTATTTAATCCAGTCTCAGGAATTGGATTAAACAATCATTAAGGAAACCCAATATAAAATTCTATAATTGCACTGAAAGCATTTGCTGAACATGATGACTTTACTGAAAATACATTATGCAATCTCAAGCCTTTTTTTCCCTGGATATAGAAGAAATTTTTTTTTTTTAAACACATAACCTGTCTTTATAAGCTCAATATCAAGGTGTAAAAAGATAAGAGTTTTGAAATATTAACTAATGTTTTGCCCCCAGATTTCTCCCCTCTGCCCTTCTCTCCTATTCCAGTAGGTAGACAATCCTGTGCTTCCTGCCTCAGGGAGAGCTATGACACATTTGAAAGCAGAAAAATGGGTGTCTTCCCTGCTTTGGTTTCCGTAAGTCTAAGCCTTTAGGGCAGTGGCTACAAAATGGTGGCCCTAGGCGCAAAACTGGGCCATGGAAAGTTTTTTTGTCTGACCTGCAGTGACTATTTTTCCAAAATGAATTCATTTCCAACATTTAAAATCAGAAAGGTTTCCACAAAGTGAAAATTTCCAGCTTCTTCTTGAAAAACAAATTGGAAGACTTGGTAACTTTGGACCTCAAAGAGGAATCCAAAGCATCCTCTTTTCTAGATGAAAGTGTCCTGGAAAGAAGCAAGGCCACAGAGCCTTAATTCTGGCAGGCAGAGCCCACACCCAGCCCCAGGGACTCATCATGAAGATAGTGGGGAGGTTGGCCAGGGCCAGGACCAGCAAATAGAAAGTTCAGTGGTAACACATGTGGTCCCACAGGCAAGGACTCAGTGGGATCAAGGATGGATCTCAGCACATGACTTTGTACACAAATGACATAAAAGACAGATACCTCCGATTACGCCCATCTCAGTCCCAGGTAGGCACCTCAGTTCTAGGTAAATGCCCCAGAATTGACACACAATCCCCTGGGGGCAGAGAGAGAAATAGAAAATCCCAAACATAGAGATTAAGTCTTTGCCACATGACAGGAATGGGGGTTCAAAATAGAAATTAATTTGAATTTTAGAAAAGTAAAAGAAATGCGTATTTTCTGCATGCCTCAGTTTGGGACTTAGATATGTACCCATTATAAAAGGCAGTCAAGACAGTAGGATTTTACTTAATATTTGTTTTCTATGTGCACACACCCTTTAAAAAATGACATCAGGTATGGGTGAGAACAGTGGTAAGAACAAACAATTGTGGCTGCATCTTCTCTTCCTGAGTGAGACAAAGAATTGGCTCATTTTGAAGAGTTTGGAGATAGATTTGATCTGGACACTGGTGGTTCTTGACATGACGGGATCATGGACTCCTTTGAGTAGCTTATAAAAGGTAGAGAACTTTTGTCCCAAAACCATACATAGACACCAAATTGTGTGTATAATTACAGGGGCTTCAGAACTTGTCCGCCTTTGGAAGCCCATCTGTGGACCTCAGGAAACAAAACCTTCCCCACAGGGGCTGCCTATGCCTGCCACTCTCCCTGTCCCCATTTTCTTCCAGAGAGTTTCAGTGGATAAAAGAAAATCCTCAGCCTATTTGGAATACAAAGAAAACTGCCTCCCACAGTCTGTCACCCTGGCACCCTCACCATCTGCAGCCATTTAAAGTGCTTGCCCATTCCCAACCCCCTCGGAGCCGTCTTGTACGGGCCTCTTCCTGAAGGTCAGGTGTGTTGAGCTCTGCCCTGAGCACCCTCTTTGGGACTGCCTGACACCAATGCACATTATAAATAGAAGGGGATGAGGCCCTGAGTGCTCACCTCACTTTTGGCAGGAGAGGCTTAGATTTGCTGCCTGTCAGGAAATTCACTCTGAACACAAAAGTATATTGGGCAAGAGACGCTCAACCAGAAAGGGTGCAGGAGTATGTGGCCGAAGGTGAGGCAGAAAGCGCACTGTGCCAACTGGAAGGTGTAGCACACTGTTCAGTTGACTCAGCCAATGCAGGCCTCCATCCAGTCACCAACACCACATTGATGGAGCCTCCTTTGTGTGGACAACCGCTTTGACTTGATGGCACCGTGGAGAAAAATAATAGAAGCTAGCGACATGAGTCTGGTCATGGAGGACTCCCTCACCCATCACACATACACTGGACACTATTGTGCCTCAGACCCTGGGCCAGGTACTCTGGAATCCCAGGAGCACCCACATCCCTGCCCTCCAGGAGTGCATCCACCCTGCAAGAGGGTGGGGCCAGGCAATACTCATGTACTCAATGTGGTCAGCCCCTGGCTCCACTGACCTACTGTGAGGCCTCCAGCAAGTTGCTCTCCCCTCAAGAGCCTCATTTTCCTTATTTGCAACATGAGGGTGTTGGACACGAAGATCTGGAAGGCTCTCTTCCAGGCTGTAAAAATTCTCTGATTCCTTTGGCCTACATAAAAAGCATTTGCAGGAAATTTTATTGCTATCTTTGAGCCACTAGATGGCAATTGTACTTAGTTGCAGAGGAATGCTGACTTAGAAGGATCATTGTTGAAAGAAAGAATGAAAAAGAAAGAAAGAAAGAAAGAAAGAAAGAAAGAAAGAAAGAAAGAAAGAAAAGAAAGAAAGAAAGAAAGAAGAAAGAAAGAAAGAAAGAAAAGAAAAGAAGAAAAACACAAAACAAAAAACAAAAATGGGTTACTTAAGTTAGAGAGGAATTGCGTAGAGTTAAATAGATGAAACTGAAATGCAAAGTAGCTAACAGTGTCTGCTATCCGTATAATAAAATATGCTTAAGCAGTTATCAAACCAATATATCTAACTCGTCTGTGCTGATTCAGCAGGCACTTGTCTCGTGGCTGTGGTTTGGGAACAGGCAGCAAACCTGATGTCAAGAGACCTACTTCTAGTCCCAGCTGTTCCTCTACAAGGCTGTTGGACTTTGGTGAATCACCCATCCTCCCCATGTCTCCATTTCTGCATCTTTAAAAGGAGAAGGACCTCAACCATACTCTGTAAATTAGCCCTAGCTCTAACATTCTACAATTCTCCAAATAAGACTGCCAAATGCCACTTAATAAAGATTTCCAGCACTAAATATGGATGAGAAATTCCAATATTGTTGACCTCTAGGACAAGAGAAAGAAGCCTTATTGCCACATACACATTTTCAACACAACATGCTGCCACCATCATTTGAGGCAGCTTGGGAAGTATCTGCCCCTGGCCAAAGTAGTCACTGCCAAATTAAGGTAAATATCCTTTAAACCTGAAATTAATCCTTCTGCTCGAGGGAGTGTGCAACAGACCAAACTTGTCTGGCAGACAAACTGTCTCATCCATGAGCAGGCAAACAGCTTCCAATGGAAGTTCCACCAGAAAGCCCTGGAGCTCCTTTCCCAGGCCACCACCATTTCTTTTTTCCTTCGTCACTCCACCTAGCTTCATTTCCTCCCATTCCCCTTCCTCTGGATGCGACAAGCTTCCCACTGCTGGTGGGGAGGGGGGTACCCATGGCTCTCAAGAACAGAAAATATCCCTTGCTAGTGCCATAGCCACAAATGAGTTAGCACCCCAAACCAAAGCCATTTCTCAAAGTGTGGTCTATTGACTATGTGTATCAGAATCAGTTATGCTAAAAATGCACATTCCAGGGGCACCTGGCTAGCTCAGTCAGTGGAGCGTGTGACTTTTGATTTTGGGATTGTGAGTTCAAGCCCCACATCGGGTGTGGAAATTACTTAAAAATAAAATCATTTTAAAAAAATGCACATTCATGGGCGCCTGGGTGGCTCAGTCATTAAGCATCTGCCTTCGGCTCAGGTCATGATCCCAGGGTCCTAGGATCGAGCCCCGCATCAAGCTCCCTGCTTAGGGGGAAGCCTGCTTCTCCCTCTCCCGCTCCCCCTGCTTGTGTTCCCTCTCTCACTGTGTCTCTCTCTGTCAAATAAATAAATAAAATCTTTAAAAAACAAATGCACATTCAAATCCTACCTGGATCTGTTGAGGCAGGATCTCTATGGGAAGCCTGGAAATGCATTTTCACAAGCATCCAGATGAGACTAAAGTTGAGCCCCATTGCCTCACTACAAAGCCCCTCATCAAGGTCAAGGTTACTTGAGGTACAGGCAACTTAGTGGAATGCTAGGCACTGAGACTGGAATAAGGGCTAACAGTGCATGATTTGAGAAGGTATACGTGGTATTTGTTGAAACAGAAAAAATGTCAGAGAGAGGTTTGCAGTAGCTCATGTGGGGCTTCGCTGAGTGGCAGTGCTTTTGTAGAATGCAGGCCTGCTCGTTTTCTTTAAAGGTGGAGAAATTTACATTTTCCTTCCCGAATTCATCAGAACCAAGGGCAGCAACTCACCCTAATTAACCATCTCACAAGAGATCGGTAAATAAACTAGAATGTTATTTCATTAATTACAAGGAAAGGCAGAACAGCTAAGCAAACTGGAATATTCATGACAGCATGCCAGAGAGTTGTTCTTTTTTAGAAAAGTCTACATTAGAAGGCAAATTACCATTAGCAGGTGGTTTGATGAGTGTGGAAATTAGATGATGTTAATGTCATGAGATGTGGTGACCAGAGACACAATCTTCACCAAAGGAAGGGAGAGAACAAACCTCCTTGCCATTTAACCAAGCACCTGCTATGGACAAGACACTGTCCCTATTTTTAGTCTTATAGGCATACACTTGGCAAAAGGGCAAGAATTTCTTTGCTAGCTGGTCTGAGCACCCTGTGTATGAAGACCCAGTGATAAATCCTTGCTCTTTTTTGAGGGTGTGCAATTTTTTTGCTAGACCCTGGTGGCCATCACATGTGTCAACTCCATCTTTATTCTGTTTCGTTATAAGACAATTGAACAGGATTCTTGAGAAGCACCTTAGTCCTACTCACTAATAAAATGTCTTAGGGCAATTTCCTCTGCAAATAGGATTCTAATTCATTACCCATAATTTTGTTTGCATTTTTAACCTAATCTGCAAACTTACTAAACACATATTTTAGCAAAAGGAGGCATAACAAGTGAAATATTTGTGTTCCTACTGAACTATGTTCAAATTATGCACACTTGATTCTTAACATCTCTTCTAATTTATAGCTGAAGCAGCCTTAAATGGAATGGAGCAATCTGTAGCTTATTTACATGCAATGCACATCTAACCTATCCACACCTAACTGAGTTTCAGACTCAGCTTCCAGTCTAAGTCACAATGGTGTGCATAGCCTCCCTGACATTCCATGGGTCCACTTTGTTACCATTAGTCACTTGTCATGTCAGGTCTACTGATGTGATCTGTCCTCTTGAGGTTCATAGGTTAAATTTTTCCTATAATCAACTTAAATTTAGAGGAAAGCACAAAGCCAGAGAAAGCAAATGTATTGAAGGCTTGCTTATGCTTGTAACAGCTGCTGGGACAGCTGAAATAGAAAACACTGGCTTCTTTCCCAAGATCTTATGTTTAAAATAAAAATATAATATCATGGTCAAAGCTCTAGAGAAAGAATACTCTTAAGACCTGGTTCACATTTTCCTATTTCAATGAAGAGAATAGGATTATCACATAGAAGAGGGCCTAAGGCACAGATAATACAAAATAAATAATTTACCAGACATTTGTGTTTTCATTTGTAATGCACTTTTAAATTTTACAGTATAATGTGAAAATAGAAGTAAAGTGTTCTGGAAAACACATTTTAGTGTAAGCATTCTCTGACCACACTATCTTGTCCTTCCAGCCTTCCTCTGACCCTACTTACTCTCTGATCTTCACAAGATCTTCAGCAACATCTTCATTTTATCTCAGCCCTTCACTTTGCATTGATCCTTTCCTGCTTCATCCTTCCCTCTCCTGCCCAGATCCCATGGCCCATCACTTAAACTACTCTCTATCTAGATAACCCAACTTCTTCATCCCTTTGCCCTGTTATTATTTCTGTTTTTTAATCCGTAGTCCTGTATTAACCCAAACATATCTATCTTCTCCAGCACTGCACATTGATAGCCAAGCATTAAAGAAATACACACCGCTGGGTGGATTGGTTCTACCATAGGGTTAGGATTTTCAGTCTCATCTGAGTCACCAGTGTTTCTAGCCAATGCTGTTTGTTTCCCTAGTCAGTGTCCTTTTTCTCTTCTCCACAGTAGGTCCAAACTTGTGCCACTTTTCTAATGCTCCCTAGCCCACCTCAAGGATCCCCACTTTCTCTAATGAGATTGAGATGACCAGGATGAGGTCCCTCAGTTCTCCATCTGCATTCATGAGTTTGTCTGCACCCATATCCTTCCCTCCCTAGTGACTTGGAGGACGTATGCCTCAAGGCCAGTAGTACCACAGGGCTCTTGAATTTACTCTTCCCCATTTCTATCCAGGAAGTTGTTCTATCAATGATTCATTTGTTCTGTTTCTTCAACTTCTCCTTCCTTCTGGTTTTATCTCATCATCACTTAATCATGTTCAAGTCTCTTCTAAAAAATAACAAATAAAACTCCCACCATCCTGCATGCCTTCTCCGGCATTCATCTTCATCTCCATTCAGCTTTGTCACTTCTTTGCTATCCATCAAATCCTGTATCAGATATGATATGGCTTCTGCCCCACAAATCCACTGAAACTGCTTATCCTAAAGTCATCAGTGACTTCCTCATTGCTAAAGCCAGTGAGTAGCTGGTTCTTTCATACTTGACTTCTCTGAGATATTTGGCATCACTGTCTGCTTTCCTCTTCGAAACTCTCTTCTCTAATTTCCTATAGGTATGTAGGCTGTAGGTATTCTGATGACTCTCAAATCATATCTCCAGCCCAACCCTCTGCTTGGAGGTTCAGACCCCCCTACTGAACCGCATGCCAAATGCTTCACCTGGATCCAGATGCAACATATTCAAAATGGGTCTCATTTATTTCTCCCAAAAGCTCTTCCTTCTGTGTGCCCCAATTGCCAAGTCAGGAGCCTGGGAGTCATTCTTAACTCCCTCTTTCCCCAACCACCATCCTTATAGCCAATGGTTGCAATGTTCTTTCTACTCTACTTCCTAAAAAGAAGGCCTCATTTATGACCTACCCATTAAAAGAATCAACTGACTGTTCTCCTGCTTCCCATCTCACCCTAGATAAATCTTATGTGGAAATTAGAATTATGTGGTTTTCAATCTGCTCTTTATCTATAACTTCTACTCACTGAATGAAAACATTGGACTTGGGAAGAGTGAACCCAGCTGCAGTGAAGGGTGCCAGGTGTCAAGCTGATTTCTTTTTTCAATATTTGTGTTGAACAGATGAGATTTTTTTTCAAACTATAATCATCTTGAATTATGTATCTTTGAGCTGTTTTAAGCAGAAAAGTAAAAGAAATAAATGTGTAAATGTTCAGGAGAAGATTGGGCCATGAAAATCGCACAGTGAAATCATTTGGTGGGACTAAGCCAGGTTCTTGTAATAAGAATAAATCTCATCCGTTCCCTCTGAAATGGAGGGACTTGAGGTTCTAAACCACAAAGTTCCATCTTTGTGCTCCAAGTGAGACATGAAGATAAACCAGAGGACAACAGTGTGCCTGCCACCCCCTCATCAGTCTTTCTGACACATGGGTAGATAGTCACCCCCACGACTCAGAGCCCTACTCTGGGTCATCATGATGCATTTTCTAAGAACCATCTGGAAGGTATTTGGGAAAAGAAAGGCCTAGAGGACTTCAATGTTTATGAAACATTTCATGTTAATCAGACTCAAATTGTTATATCAGAAAAATTAAAGCAAAAATGAACTAAACACCATCCAAGATTCATTTCAGCTCAAAATTCTGTAATCTCTTTGAGTCACTGGTTTTTAACTTTGGTGACAGTGGGGGTGGGGGATATGCTGCAAATTCCCTTGCGAATCCAGTGGAAAAGATGGATTCTCTTTTCTGGAAGATGTTCACACACACACACACACACACACACACATACAGCTTTATGTATAATTTCAGAGGTTTCATACCATCCCAGTTTAAGACCTCTTATCTATCTCTGGGCACTGATTAGGGATGAATTTGAATATGACTGAAAGATTTCCTTTTGTAATCAGATAAATATAAGATTCCTACCCAGTACCCCCCTCAAAGTACCCAGCCTCTCAAATTTGTTCCTCTTCCATTTCTCGAGGATTCTTGCCGTGGATTTCCCTGGGGTGCCCAACTCTCAGCTCAGCAGAGAATACTGTTCCCAAGCCACCGTGTCTCAGACAAGAGCCTCTGAGGCACTTGATCCTTCTCCTATCTTCATGCCCATGTCCATGGGATTGGCCGCACCATGGCACTGGTTGGCTTTCCTTTCCAGTTGGACCCTAAGGCTATTATCAGATTTAGAAACTGGATCAGAGTGGGATGTAGGAGGTTAAAATGTTTCAAGCTGTTCCTTTCCTAGAGAGACAAGAAAAAATTGGTCTGGTTTGCCACAGGTTTGAGTCAGAGATAAGGGAGAATTGTTGCCATTAAACTGAAGCTTTTTTTTTTTTTTAAGATTTTATTTATTTGACAGAGAGAGACACAGCAAGAGAGAGAACACAAGTGGGGTGGGGGGGGGAGGGAGAAGCAGGCTTCCCGCTGAGCAAGGAGCCTGATGCAGGGCTGCATCCCAGGAGCCTGGGATCATGACCTGAGCCGAAGGCAGACACTTAACGACTGAGCCACCCAGGCACCCCACGTTTCTAACACTTAAATGTTCTCAGTACTCAGGTCACTCCACATCTCTGCAAATATGGGAGAGTATTTGGTATTTGGGGAAGCATTATTCTCACTGCTTTGTTATCACTACTGCCATGTGGGATCCAATCTCTCTGTCACTGATACCCACTCTGGCTTCCCCACATCCTTCACTTTCTGGGAATTTCCCTCTACATGATTTCCTAATGGCTGTTTATTTACCACTTGCATTTCCCTACCATTCAAAAGTTTTTTCAAGAATTTCAACAAATACAATTTCGTCTGACTCCCTTTTTAATTCCAAGCCATGAGAAACTATTTTGCATGTCATAACAACTAGATAAACATGAGCTGCAATTTCTGCAACTGATGAGAAAGTCCAATTTTGTTTCATGTTTTTTTCTGCAGACTCGTAGAAAACAAAATGTTGGCAGAGTTCCATGGGGAAAAATAAGAATTTCAGCAGCTTCACCTAATTCCATTACATCATCATTTCCCAAACTCACCAGTTGTCAGACCATATTGCAAAATGTCACCAGCAATTTCACTATTTCATATATTATAGAGAAAAGAGAATTTTGTTGGGTGCCTGGAGAGAAAGCAGAAGAGGAACTTGTACAAGAGAAGTGTCACATGCGGTCATGTGTACACTTGCCTCCTACAAATTCTGATAGGTGCAGAGAAGATTTTGACAAAGTGTTTCTGTTCATAATGTTTATTTTTTAAAAAGAACAAAACTGCCAACTTTAGTTTGTATCAAGAAGCTACCACATGTGTTTGGTGTATTGTGTGGAATACAATACCCATGAAATAGACACTATCTGTGGATCTCAAGAGTAGGGCCTATCTGCCTGGAGCTCCCTACCACACACACACACACACACACACACACACACACACACACACGTGCGCGCATGCACATGCACATGCACACATCCTCTGGTTCATTTCAGGGCACTCTTCATGTTTCACCAGATTGGGCAAGTGATTATAAACCCAATGTGGGTGGAGAAGAGACTCCACAACTGAAGATGTGGTGCCAACCTGTTTTGAAAAGAGGAGGAACAGTGAGAAATTAGCAAGCCTAAGTTTTCAACAAAAACTATGCCTTTCTCTTCCTGCTCCAATCCCCACGGCACTGAAGACTAAACCATTATTTATGTATGTAAGCAGTGGTTGAGAACACAGAATGCCTGGATTTGACTCCTAAATCCAATGGTTACTACCTATTACTATCTCACAGATGTCAGATAAATCATTTAATTTCTTTTTGCCTCAGTTTCGTTATTGGTAAAAGGGAGAATAGTAATAATAATAATGATAGTAATAATAATAATCACAATATCTGAGTAATAAATAAGATACATAAGAAATAAATGAGTTATAGGGGTGCCTGGGTGGCCCAGTCGGTTAAGCGGCTGCCTTCAGCTCAGGTCATGATCCCAGGGTCCTGGGATTGAGCCCCACATTGGGCTCCTTGCTCCACGGGAAGCCTCTTCTCCCTCTCCCTCTGCCTGCGTGCAGCTCCCCGTGCTTGTGCTCTCTCTCTCACTATCTCACTCTCTGTGTCAAATAAATAAAAATCTTTAAAAAAAAAGAAAGAAATGAGTTATATAGGCGGCACCCTGTGTCTAGCACATAATATGCGCTATACAATTACTTACTATTCTTGCCTCATACATTTAAACTGTTTTACTGGGACAGGATAAGTTTTTGAATTACAATCACTGTCTTTTATAACTACACTTCATTCTAATCTGTGACTCCTTCCTCTCTCACTCACTGGACCACCACTGTCAAGAGGTGAAAATGGGGCGCCTGGGTGGCTCAGTCGTTAAGCGTCTGCCTTCGGCTCAGGTCATGATCCCGGGGTCCTGGGATCGAGTCCCACATCGGGCTCCCTGCTCCGCGGGAAGCCTGCTTCTCCCTCTCCCACTCCCCCTGCTTGTGTTCCTGCTCTCACTATGTCTCTCTCTGTCAAATAAATAAATAAAATCTTTAAAAAAAAAAAAAAGAGGTGAAAATGACACTAGGGATGATCCCTTGAGAAGAACGCTTGCCAGCTTTCTCTCCCTGATGCCTGAGAAAGGATTAAAAAGCTTCTCTGGTCTGAGGTTTAAGGGAAGAGTTAGAAGGGAAACAAAAGAGAAGAGTCTGGTGATGGTATCTGAGGACGGTCCTTGGGCTCTGACATGCTATAAATGAAGACTCCCCCAAGACTTGCTATAAATGAAGAAACAGTAAAACCCCCAAACAAGAGGGAACACCTTAGAGGAGAACAGATCTCTGCCCTGTATCCCAACTGGACTGGGTAGTGCCAACTTCACAGAACAGCCTAGCAGAGCGTGGCAGTAGCTCAGCAGAGATGGTTGCAGACGGGGTTGAAACAGGGAAGACCTAAAATATCCCCATTGGGTTTGCCACTGATCAGAAAGGTGTAGGAGCAATAGACCCTCCCTGTGCCCCAGAGGAGTGTGGGGAAGTTTCCCTGGGGAAACGAGAAAGTCACCTTACAAGGATATTAGAGTTCTGACGCAGGGACAGCACGGTGGAAGGGGAGAGGGTTACATGGCTTGGGGTCAATTCAGAACTTGGTGTCTCCGTAGATGCCAGTGGGGCAGGACAGCAGTGCCCGAGCATAAAAGGAAGTTTTGTACTATCAGTGTGGAACGATGCCAATAACCAGGTGCCCGATTCTCTTCCCATTGATGCTGCGGGATGCTACATGAGGCCCCTGATCTTAGATGCCAACTCTGGATTGAAGGGTGGGATCAGGGAGGATGAAATTCTGGCTTACTCAAGTGTAAGCCTGAAATGAATGGTTTTACCTGAAAGTAACCAAGATTAAATTTCCTGCCTGGTGGTAAAATGGGGCTTGAAGTAGAATAACTTGAGTTGCAGAGAAACAAGGAACATAAGGACTGAAAATACTTGCTAACTTATCAGAGAGTGGAAATGGCTAGGACTCATATTCTAGATGCCCTGTAAATTGACTAACTGATGCCCCATGTTCCAAGATGACATTGGGAATTCTGTTTAGGCAGTCTTGGGTTTCTCCACTTTCCTTCTAAAAGAAGAAGCCCTCTGTGCTGATAGCCTGCTAGAAATGCCAGAAAAATAACAAAGTAAGACATGATAGTAACAGAGGAAGTAAGTGTATGTTATTTACATGAAATTAAGGAGCAACAATATTGCACCTACTGCAAGCAAGGAAAAAGGCAGACAGCCTGGTAGATAGAGTCCTGAATTCGGGTCAGAGGTCCTAGGTTAAAATCCCATCCCTCCCCTCTTTTACTTAACTGTGTAATCCTGGGCAAGCCGTTTAGCCTCTCAGAACCTCAGCCTCCTTATCTAAAGGTGTGTCTCCAGATCAGCATGAAATGAAAGCAGATATGGAAAGTACTCTCATATAGCCAGACCCATGTAGGTGCCCACTGAGTATCTGCTAAAGAAAAAAAGCCCTTCCTCCAACTCCTTGATTTCCAAACCTGAACGGATTCTTCCCCCAGGCTTACAGTCCTGTGTACCATGCATACTTCCATCCCTGTTCTTGCCCTGAATGGACGCATGACCCAGAACCATGATGCAGCCCCACACTAATTCGAGTGTTATTTGCTCTTTAGATTCTGGTAGCCCTACTCCTTAAGCCTGAGCCCCCAACACTGCCAACAATCCCCCCACACACACACACACACTCACTCCTCACCCCTCCCTTACCAACCATGCCAGTGAGGTTCCCCAGATGCCAGGGGTGAAACCTGTTCTATATGGCTGGAGCCACTGCAGATGTCTCACCCCAGAGACATCTTATAACCAAGAAGAGAGAGGCTAGCTAAAATAAAAGGACAGGTTTGGCTTTATAATTAAGCCAGAGCCAAACTGCGCAGCAACATCCTATTGTCCAATTTAAGTGGTGTTCCAGGACCGGTGCTGAAGGGGAGTCTATGGAAGAAGCAGAGACAATGAACTCCACTCTCCATAATAAAAGGAGCAGAACCTGGGAGAGGAAGGAGTGCTTTTAAAAGGGTGGCTCTTTGCAAAGCTCCTGGGGCTGGTGGAGAGCAAAAAGGGGGTGCACAGGGAAAGAACCAGAGATGGAGAGGCACCCTAGGGGGTTTACCGGTGGGAGGCCTCACTGCCTCCCTGACAGCTTGATGTATTTCAGTGCCAGAAACTGCTGACCATACCCTTTCTGTTCAAGTTAGCACATTTTGTTGGCTTCCTTATAGGCGTTGAGTTATTCTGTCCTAGTTCCCCGTCTATATTCACTTTACTTCCTTTAATACACTTACGTCTGGGTCCACATTTTTAATAATGAATTCAAAATGTCCTGTTGTCAGGGCTTTCAGGGAAGGAAAAACAAACCAACAACCAAGTGACTACAAAGAAGCAGTGAGGGCAGCTGGAATTGCACTGGGAGGAAGGCTCAATTCAAGCTGCACTCCATGAAACCTGGAAAACTCCATCAGCTTTTCCAGTTGCTCTCCAGCCTCCACATCCCCAAGGACCTCATTGTCCCTAAAGAAAGCCATTAGCATGCACAGACTAATGAGACCCTTCAGTCACTGGAACAGGAGAGGCACAATGGGGAGTCCGTTTCTGCACACTTGGCAAGAGACAGGCTGCTGGAAACACCTGGTCCTCTTCTCCACTCCCCCCCCCCCCGCCAAGCTCCAGTCAGGGCAGTGCCGGCTGCTTCAACCTTGGCTGCCTGAGGCCTTCTGCTAGGACAGACACCCCCGAGGAATCAGAAGACTTCTTCAGTTGGTCCTAGCCACCATCTGGGACTCCTACTCCCAGCCAGGGGACACCGTGTCACAGTTTCATCCTTGACAATGGCTTTTGGGGAGGTCTTCTTGGAAGTGAAAAGGAGTTTTTCATGAAAACTTACGTTAAAACACTAAGAGGGATCCACTGTTTGCTTTAGAAATAAAGCATTCCTCTCAGATTATGGTGGTGGGGAAGGACACATCACTACCATGGCAACCCTTATGTACACATGGATTCACCTTCGTAGACTAAACTCATTCAGTTGCGACTCACATTTCCTCTGAATGAAAGCCCTTGGTGGCAAAGGCAGCCTAATCCTGTGCACAGAGAAGCTGTGTAGCAGCCGCTCATCGCTCTGTGGAACCTCAATGCCCAACAAGGACCACATGGCAACACGTGGCAGTTTCCTCCCATGATAGCACCAGACCATCTCTATTTCCACAGAGCATGCACCATGAGTTCTAGTCAATACTTTGTAAGTCTCAGGAGCCAAGGCATCCACCCAGTGATGCTGAGATTCCAGAATGACTATCTCACAATTCTGGGCAGGGCAGGGGGACTTACAAAACAACACAACTTTAGTCTCTTCAGGAACATCTTGCTCTATTATCATTTTTACTGTGATTAATCAGTGGGGATTCAGGGCTTGTTTATAGCCTCTGTGAGCCGGGATAGTGAGTCTCTCCCTGATGAGGCATCCATCCTTGGTTAAAGGATGGGCATGGATGCTCCCAGGTAAGCGTGTGCCTACAGCCAGCCTTCTGCAGTGAAGCCCAGCTCCTCTATTCTCCTCTTTGTCCCAAATAACAGCACAGGCTTAAAAATGACAACACAGGGGTGCCTGGGTGGCTCAGATGGTTAAGGTCTGCCTTCAGCTCGGGTCATGATCCCAGGGTCCTGGGATTGGGTCCCACATCGGGCTCCTGGCTCAGTGAGGAGCCTGCTTCTCCCTCTCTCTCTGCCTCTCCCCCTGCTCATGCGCTCTCTCTCTCTCTCTCTCTCTGTACCCCTGTGTCTCAAATGAATTAAAAACAACAACAACAACAATAAAGATGGACATGCACATGCTGTAGACAGCAAAGAGAAACCGGGGTCCTGCTGGGCTGCTTCAGCTACACGCATGTCCCCCGAGGAGAGAGAGCACCATCCTGAGCTTCACTGTGAGGAGGAACACAGGAAGCCCGCTTTCCAGCTTGCCGGGAACTCTGCTAACTGCTTCAGAGTATCACCTCTTCAAGAACAATGCTTGCCCCCTCCTCCTTTGGGTACTTCGTTTACTTGTTTCCCCGAGGTCAGCTGACAGAGCAAATCCTCCATTTCAGAGGAGGCAAACCTCCCAAGTGTGCCCACCCAGAATGCCCAGTGTCTCTTTTCTCCACCCACAGCACCTTTCCTCTGGGGGCCTAGGAAAAACCTCCCTCTGCTGCTATCTGATGTTGACATCAGCTTCCTACACCAGGTCCTTCCATTCCAAGGTGGGTTTAACACTTTTTCTGGCACAGACAAAAGGAGTCTGAATGTAGCCATTCAGGGTTATACTTCATTTGTTTCTGCAGTCATTCATTCATCAAAAGTTGTGGGGTTCCTACTTAGAAGCAGAGCAGTGGTGGTAGAAATGAGACCACAGATTCGGAAATTTTTGGAACTTGGCTTTTGCACTTACTTAAATTATGTGCCAGAAGAAATGACAGAAGCATGTATCAGCCTGAAGCTGGATGCCTGCTTCACTTCAGCTCAGTTCTGCACACACCAGTGTTTCCCGGGTCCCCCTTTTTATATTGAGCATTACCCAGTATCTACCCCTTTCTCCTTTCTAGAATTGTTTTGGGATTCATAGAGGGGAGAGGCCCTTGTGTTCATAAGCAAACAAACTTACATGTTGCACTTGAAAAGTGACTCAAGGGTATATTTTTAAATCCAGGGAAATAATAGTAAACAAAGATAGAATGCACATCTGATAAGAGATTCAGATACACATTTGGAGAGAAAAGGAGTCATTGCATTCCTTCAGAAGAAGGACGGGGGTATGGCACTGAGGCAGTAAAACTACAGATATTTGGAATCTTTGAGTTTCTAACTTTTAGAACACATGACATAGAGTTCTTCCAAATTCTGGAGTCTGAGGTTCCTCACTACAGCCACCCAGGGGACAGACACAGCTCTGGACTTGGGGTCAGGCTCCAGCTGACTGCAATAATGGTGCTGAGCAGAGAGAGAGAGCAAGACCCTACCACCAAGGGGCTCACAACCCACAAAGGCAAATGCTCGAAACAGAAGTGCAAATGTCTGCCAGGACTTTCAACCCTGGTTGTGCATCAGAATTGCTGGAGACACTGTGAAAAAAACAAAACAAACAAACAAAAAAAAAACCAGTCAGGCCTGAGCTGCACCCAGTCTTCGGAATCTGAATCCTAAGCTTGAATACCACCTCTATTGTCAAGACTTGCTGAAGCCTCCACATAACATAACTCCCTCGCCTGTGTACCTGTACATACTTCCCTGGTAGGTTTTTATCACACCCCTCCTTACCCATGTGTTCACCTGCAATCCAGGTCCTGCTGTACTCTGAGCCTGATAAGTCATAGAAATACTTGTCATATGACTAGAAGGCTTCCCCCCTCCCCCAGAAAACAGCTGGATATTCAAAATTAAAGTTAATAGTTGAGTTTTTACATTAATGATTGGAATCGTATGTGATATTTCCTTTTTAATTGGGATCTAGGCATCTCATTTATCACTCCAGAACTTAGAAGGAAATTTCCTAAGACTGCTATAACATACCGAGACAGACTCATTAGTCTAGGCAGTGACCGTGGCCTAAATCTTTTTCAGCAGTGGGACTGAAAGGTGAGCCCGGGGAAGGGGAGAGCTGTCAGGTTCTGACTTTCTCTCTTGGCCAGTGACTCATTTGCAGCTGCCACATGACAAGGGGGCCCAGAGAGTAGATGGGACACTGTGAGCGTCACCCAATTACCAATTTTCACATTTCAGAAAGACCTAGAAATAGGAAAACAGACTATGATAAGCCCTAAAACCACATCACATCTCCTCTTTCCATACAGTTGACTTTCAATCGGCAATGTCATCAGCTATGTCACCCGGCAATGACATATACTTTTTCTCCTGAAAAGCCCTCTAGTAGCAAAAGTCCCATGGGGTCACCTTCTCAGTCAGCTGAGTCAGAATCACAGAACTCTGGAAATGGAAACCTGACAGAGATCTTCCTAGTAACAGCGGAACTGTTAATATTTCTTGAGTACCTACTGTGGGCCAGCCACTTCAGATATTTTATTTCATAAAATCCTCACACGAATCCTGACATCTAAGTTTCATTGTTTTCATATTTTAGATGAAAAAAAACAGACTTGGGAAGGTGAAGTAATCTGTGCAAGGTCACATATCTAGTGACCCAGATCCATGTAACCTAAAAGCCCCCATTTCTCAAAGTGGAGATTATACACAAGACAGCACGCCTAGAGTCATAAGAAGCCGCATAAACACAGCACATGCTCTGAAGTGCCAATTTTATTCAATGATAAGTAATTTAAAACACTGTTTTCATTAAAGCAAACATGCACTTATCCGAGGGAGGGAGAATATGAATTTGCACAAAATGTAAAGATAAAACATGAAACTTTAGGAAATTCTTACTTGTGGCAAGCTACTTCTGGTTTTGCCTCTCAGACCCCTAGGGCTGTTACCATATTTCCCAGCCAGGAGGAACATTCCCAAAGTTTTAAAAGCAGAGCCATAAACCCAAACAGAATTTAGGAATGGCACCCCCAAGTGGAAGATGGGGGAATGGTGCGTCATTAAAGAGCAAAGAGTAGTGACTCCATTTGTGAGGAGGCTCAATTTCAATGTCCACCACTAAAGGAATATAAATCCTATAAGGCCATGAGTTGCCAAAACCCCACTCATCTGACTGATGTTTTCAGGAGGCTTCCAAAGCTGTCCAATATGGAGATAAGAATCTACAATGAATGAATGAGCCAGCGGCAAGCCCTACCTTCCCCAAACTCCCCAACACATACACACACACACACACACACACACACACATCGCTTCTTGTCTCTATCCCTCCCACCCCAGACCTTAATGCCCCTAAGTCCTAGGTATCTTTTTTCAAAAAACACACAGAGTCATCTTTGAGGTGACTGCAATCATCCAAGACCTGATTTTAAGGTCGGTAGGTCAGCCTATACTCTGTTGAGGCTTGAATTCCTCCAGAGAAGTTAATCAGTGAATTCTGAAAAGAATAAAAGAAAGGACTCCAGCCAGGCCCTTGGCCCAGTAGAGCTGGGCACAACTGCCTGGCATCCTGATATTAGTTGAAGTGAATAGGTTTAACAAAAACAAAAAACAAAAAACAAACAAACAAACAAAAAACCACTGAATAAGGCAAAAAAAGAGCATCACCGGGTCGGGCTGGAAAGGAGACCTGAGCCAGTCTGTGCCATGCTCGGCTTCCCGAACACATCTGCTCCCCCACCCCACTGACCACTGGGCTTTGCAATTCCCTTTGCCTGGGAGGCTCTCCTTTCCACTCATTGCCTGACTAATTCCTACTTACTCATTAAGCCTCAGCTTCAATGCCACTTCTTCCAGGAAGATTTCCCCGATTCACTTCAGCCTAGCAACTCTTGTTTACTCCCATAATACCCCTTATTTCCCCCCAGTCTAGTGTCTATCAGACTGCATTATAATTGTCTATGTACTTGTCTGTGAATGCTACAAGAGCATGAATCCTCAAAGACAATGCCCAGCACATTGTTAAATACTCTATGAATGCCTTCTGAATGAATGTTAAAGACACACTACAAGTCCCCAAGGAGGACCACTGGGCCACAGAAATATACTTTTCTGGCAACCCAGCCACCTTGAAAGCCCACAGCAGTAAGAGGCTGCTTTGGAGAGGACTGATAAAGGAGAGGAGCTCAACCTCCCATGTGCACTGAAGACACAGAGATAAAACAGAAAAGGTCTTGACACTGGAGACACTCAGTCTAATGGGGTAAACTATTAGGGACACAACAGTGAAGACAGATTGCATTGGTACAAAGCTTAAATGGAGACAAATGTGAAAACCAAACTGGGTGAGCAATGCCTTTGCTTACATACTAATCTTACTGCTCTGGAATGTCTCACTAGACAAAGATTTTAGAAGGAAATATTCATTAAAAAAAAGAAGGAAATATTCATGAGAACTTTGATACACATAATATGCTATTCATTTGTAAAATAATTGAAAGTCAGCAGAACTCTTTCATATATATATCATTTTATTTCCTTTTACTCATGCATCAAGTATTTTGGGGATGCTTCTTTATACTACACTAATATCTACTATTGGGCTAGTTGGGAGGGTTCAAAGATAACTACTTTTAAGGAGCTTGGATTCACATGGAGGAGATAACTAATAACTGTAATTCAAGGCAGATAGAGACAGGGGCTGGGTAAATCAGGATTATTTCTGTTGTAAGTGACTCAATCTGACTTAACTAACAAAGGAAACATATGTCTTACATAATGTCTTACGTCTTACATATGTCTTACATAACTTATCCAGCTTTAGCTTTATCCAGGGGCTTGAATAATGTACACCAGTCCCCTCTCTCAATCTCTTAGCTTTGCCTTATGCTGGGGTAGCATCACTCTCAGGCTCCATCATGGTAGCCACTCACAGTTTCTGGCTCAAATATTCCAAGGCCTGATTTGACCTGAGAATAGAGCTTCTCTTTTCCCACAGGTTTTAATGAAAATTGGGGGCTGATTATCCTTGGCCTGAGTAATGATCACATACTCTCTCATGAGCCAATCACTGAGCCATGGAATGGAATTAGCTGACTGATAACCCTAGGTCACATGCCCCTCCTCTAAGCAGATGTGGGGCCAGGCCCACCCAAACCACATGGGCTGAAAGGAGAATGAGTCTTAAGTAGCCAAGAGTCCTTAACAACAGTCTGATTAAATGCTTGAGACTTAGTCCTCATAACAGCTTTGTGTTTTCACCCATTTTACAAATGAGAAAGATGAGGCTAGTAAGAGCAAGAACAGGACTAGGATCTGGTCTTTGGACTTAGTTCTGGGCCCCTTCCATTTGTGTTTGTTGGAATTTGGGATGGGACAATATTTCCTTGGGTGAAACATTATAAAATGTTCATGAGCATTATAAAACATTTCACATCCATGGCTCTAATACTAGTGATACCTGCCTCCCATCATTGTGACAACTAAAACTGCTCACACACATTTTCAAAGGTCCCCTTGAAAGGCAGCACCTCCCTCTACTTGAGAAAAACTGAATGTTTTCCAAGCAAACCTTATTATCAGGAGTTTCATCCTTCTCAAAGTTCCTAAATGTAAGCTCTAACATTCGGTTTCAGAGATAGACTGAACTTTTGATTGGACATCTCTCAAAGATCCTCTAGTCCAACCCTGCAGGGCAGCAGTTCTGATATAGAGGAGAAGGGATGAGTGAGGGTGGCAGGGAAGAAGATGGGCAAAGCATGTACTCCTGGAAGGTGAGTGTAAAGTGTTGGAGGTGGTAGGTCTCAGTTTCCCATTAATGCTCCTCTGCTTCAGATACTAAAATCACAGACTTAACACATTTTTATGATCAGGATTCAAGCTGTTTCTTAGGGAAGACAGTATTATCCTCCCTTATTTGAGTAAGATAAGAAATTATGGGCCTGTGTGAGGCAGAGTGTTCAATTCTGGACACTACTCAATAAGAAAGATATTGCCAAATTGACTTGCATTTTGATGGTGCAAACAGGATAGGTGGGAACTTGAAACTAGCTCTTGACATGTAGAACACGTCACGGACCAGGTCAGACTACACCTGGGAAAACATTCAAAAACCTCCTGAGATACTGAAGACAATCATCCAGGAGTAGAGTTGGAATTACTCTATACAGCCCCAATAGGTCGAACTGGGTCTGATATAGGAACAGAAAACACTTGAGCAATGAGAGATGTCTAAATGCAGAATAAGTCATCTGGTAAGGTAGTAAGTTCCCCACTGCTGGAGGTATCCAGCATCCTGAGGTGATGAAGTGGGTTTGAAGGTTAGCCTCTTAAATGTTCTCAAACAACACAAAATGGATGAAGTTTTAGTGCCCCACGCACTGCTAACAGTGACTACATTGAGCATGTGGGTTGTAAGTTATGCTCGGTTTCTACTGGAATAACTGTAGGGTAATACCCCTTCTCCCCTATCCAAAAAGCCTATCAGAACATGAGTGAGAGAGACATTATTGTAGCATAATTTTGAGTCCGTTCTAATTCACAAAGGAAAAAAGGACATCTCTAACAAAGCTTTCATATTTTATTGATAATGCATTACTTTTATCCAAGCAAGTAAGCACCTGGTAACTATTGGCCTCGGGAGTTGCACTAGATGATCTCTAAGGTTTGTCCAACCAAAAGTTGAGTCTAAACCGAGGGCTAGAGGGCCTACAGGGTGTTTAGTAATTTACCCACAGGACTTCTGGCAGGTATGACATGTAGTACTGTGCTTCTGCCTATCTCATGGGCGACAAGAGGCCCATAAACATACAAAGGTTAAAATGACTTTATACTTCACCCTAGAACTGCCTAGGGAAATGGTGACAGGTTTTAGAAAGCAATTGTGACCTCTCTATGCACTCCTTTGTCTGCAGAAGTACCAGTTGAGACAGCTCTCTTTGTAAAGGGTCATCTCTGTCCGTTAGCAAAGCTCGGAGATAGAAAAGACATTTGTCATTACCAGCGTCTAGCAATGAAGACATTTCAAATCAGAAATGCTATGAGATCGTGGGATGCCAGATCAGATATTACAGAGGCTGGAAAACTCCCATCTTGCCTGAAAATGCCATGTAAGGACCTTTCCCAATCTTTGATCTTTGAAGCCACTGGAGCCAAGCTAGCTGGCCATCACATATTTTCATGACATCAAGTCCCTGTGAGTGGAAACACTGTTCTATTTTGTACCATAGGATTTGGCATGATTCTAGGTCACTGCTTTGTTGAAATTACAAAAAATGGATGTTTCTGGGGGACACCAGGAGCATTAGAGATTGTTGGAATCAATGTACAGAAATGTGAAAAAGTGGGACTTAGTCTTTGTCAAGAGGGTCAGAGAGTGACTGTACCTTATTATTTCTGGTTCTCATCAAGAAACAAATGAATACCTTATAGCCACCACTGTCCCACATCTCAGGATTCTAGAGTCAAACCTTTCTCCCTTCTTTTCTCACTCTACACTTCTCCTTGGAGTATAAAATGTCCTTTCAGGGCACCTGAGTGGCTCAGTCATTAAGTGTCTGCCTTCAGCTCAGGTCATGATCCCAGGGTCCTGGGATCGAGCCCCGCATCGGGCTCCCTGCTCAGCAGGAAGCCTGCTTCTCCCTCTCCCACTCCCTCTGCTTGTGTTCCTGCTCTCACTATCTCTCACTATCTCTCTCTGTCAAACAAATAAATAATAAAAATCTTTAAAAAGAAAATGTCCTTTCATGATGATAATTATCACCTAAAGTCTATACCATCTTTCCATGTATTGGTGCTGAATTTCAGACCTGTATATCCAACTACTAACCAGTCATCTTCAGAAGTCTGGATGTTCTCGGGCGCCTGGGTGGCTCAGTTAGTTAAGCGACTGCCTTCGGCTCAGGTCATGATCCTGGAGTCCCGGGATCGAGTCCCACATCGGGCTCCCTGCTCGGCGGGGAGTCTGCTTCTCCCTCTGACCCTCCTCCCCCTCATGCTCTCTGTCTCTCATTCTCTCTGTCTCAAATAAATAAATAAAATCTTTAAAAAAAAAAAGAAGTCTGGATGTTCTCAAACCAGAATTCATCATTTGACAACTACTGACCCTTCCTTCTCACTTCCCCCCACTTTCCTACCAACAAACCAGTTTTCCTCCATGTACTTCCAGTCTTAGCTGGTGGCACCACCATTGGCCCATCAGAAACATCGCTGTCCCACTGGACTCCTTTTCCTTCACCACTGAGGTCTCAGCAATCTTCACCCACACTATTTCTTTAGTTAAAAAATCTAGTTAAAAAAATCTCTGTGTGATCTTTCTAAAACACCAATCTGATCATGTCAGCCTCCACCTATCCCCATCCCCATCTCCACCTCCCTCCATTTCCCCACCCCCACCTCCACAAAATGCTTCCAACTTTCCTCATCACTTGTGGAGTAACATCCAGGAGGGATCCAACCCTTATATTTTCTCCCATTCCCCCTGCATTTAATCTGTGTTTTAGATTTATCCATCTTTCATCATCTCCATATTCCATACTAGCTCTTGCCACTATATCTTTGCTCTTATTTCCTCCACCTGATGCTTTTCCCACTTCATCCATCTGGTAAATTCTTATTTGTGCTTTAAAACCCACTGGTGTGCCACCTCTTCCTGGAAGTCTTTCCTGACTCTCCTGCTCCTTTTTGTCTTTTCATTTTACACCTGCAATCTCTATT
This sequence comes from Leptonychotes weddellii, assembly GCF_054177405.1. Classification (NCBI taxonomy): domain Eukaryota; kingdom Metazoa; phylum Chordata; class Mammalia; order Carnivora; family Phocidae; genus Leptonychotes; species Leptonychotes weddellii. Next base: position 46,215,535 of record NC_138382.1, read on the forward strand.
CTTATCCCTCTATTGTCACTGGAAGTCCTTTAATAAGCCATGAGCTTCTTGAGAACAAGGATTGTGCCTTAGTTTTCTCTGCCTGTTCAGTTCTGGGTACTGAACCTGGCAAACACTAGAAGCAAATGACTTTGTAAGCATAAAGGAGATGCTCTCAACTACACTCTAAAGGGGAGGGAAGGGAGAGAGGAGGACAGATTTTTTTTTTTAAACCATCAACAATGTTTCTTGTCCTTTAAAGATGGACATTGAGATTCACCCCTGAAGGCACACGATTTCTTCATTTCTGGAAGACTTTAATGATCCTTTATGAAAAAGTGAAGCTATGATCCTCAGTCCAATGAAGCGCTTATGGAGATAGTGAGGATCCAAACTACTCCACATGAAAATATAAGTGGTAGTCTTTACTGATGATAGAGAGGCATCCCCAAGGTTATCATGCTACTGAGAGACTGGTTCTAGACTGAGAGTGAGGATGAAATGGGGTGTTTCCCTGAGTGTCAGGGATCTGGATCAGATAGGCAGGAACTTGGCAAGAGCACTCATTTTGTAGGAATACAAACTGGCTTAAGCAGCAAGGTCACAGGCTGGGATAACCAAGAGGGATCTCTGTGGGATAGCATGGCCAAAGGACTTGAGAAAAGATACCTGTGGTGTCCAGTTGTTTTGGTTTTTTTTTTTCCTGTGGTGTCCAGTTTTAAGGCATCCCTAACTCCCTGTATCATTCCCTCCAGCACCCTATTCTCCAGTAAAGCTTTATGAAATGTCACAGCCCCATCTTAGCTGAACTCTGGGGAATTAGTACAGTGGCCAACATCCACTGTCACAGAATAAACACAAAGACCTCCAAAATAGTCTAAAATGGAGGCAGAGTATATTGCCTGCTAGGCAAAGAAGAATCATGTTCCTTAAGAAAAGTCAGTGAGAAGGGCTATATGCACCCCAATGTTCACAGCAGCC
>NC_138382.1:46216594-46240264 GCF_054177405.1 Leptonychotes weddellii
GAATGGATAAAGAAGATGTGGTCCATATATACAATGGAATATTACTCAGCCATCAGAAAGGATGAATACCCAACTTTTACATCAACATGGATGGGACTGGAGGAGATTATGCTAAGTGAAATAAGTCAAGCAGAGAAAGTCAATTATCATATGGTTTCACTTATTTGTGGAACATAAGGAATAACATGGAGGACATTAGAAGGAAGGGAAAAATGAAGGGAGGGAAATCAGAGGGAGAGATGAACCATAAGAGACTATGGTCTCTGAGAAACAAACAGGGTTTTAGAGGGGAGGGGGGTGGGGGAATGGGTTAGCCTGGTGATGGGTATTAAGAAGGGCACGTATTGCATGGAGCACTGGGTGTTATACGAAAACAATGGATCATGGATCACTACATCAAAAACTAATGATGTATTGTATGGTGACTAACATAACATAATAAAAAAAAAAGTCAGTGAGTCTTCTGCAAGCTAAAAGTGAAAGGGACAGATACGATATGCAGAAGGGGAAGTTTTTTTCAAATTTCTGATTATTTCAAAAGTGGATTGTAAAGTCTCTCTTGAGATTAGTTACTTTTCTGGTTTAGAATTATTGAGGCGCAGGTATGGTTCTAAAACATGTTCAGAATAGGCTGCATTAGGCTCTTAGAGGTCTCAGTGTCACTCAGCGGGCAAATTTGAATAGAATGCTTGAGGCTTCGTGAAATTTTTATTTAACGTTTTTGCTGGAGTAAAACAGTACACAGTTTATAACAGTCTAGTCTTCACACAGAAAGTGGCCATAGTTCAAGGTCAGAAGTCAGTCCAAGGTGACAAGCAACAACCAGGGCGAATGTTTCAGTGTTCCTGAGAAACCCCCAAGGCACCCTGCAGAGGCTTACTTGGTAGAACATTAGGGGCTCAGATGATGGCTATTTGGAGAGAGACTTCTGAACTCGGAGCAACTAGGGCTACCAGGGTTTCTGAATGTCACCCCCAAATTAAAATTGCCTTGAAACCTAGTTCTTCCCTATAATTAGTAACATTGGCTCTTAACCTTTGTATCAGTTGAAGTCAGGGAAAATACCACATCAGAATTAAAGGTGGGAAACTGGATCTATTCTGCACAAAGACAATCATGCTCTGAGTTATACACCAAAACCCACAGTTTTGTCTACTTAAGCAATGCAAGCCTTCTGCGATCTTTTAAAGAAATATTATCATTTCCTTTCCATGAAAAATTACTAGAGGTATTGTTCATTTTTTTTTTCAATACAATTGAAATCGTACATGGTAGGGAAGTTTTTAATTAGTCCGTTCTGAGCAGGAACTGTGTGTGCTCACTGCAGTAGGAGTCTAATAAATTACTTCATAATCTCAACCGGAGGCTTTGTGTTGGAAAATACTCATTAGTTTGCACCAGCAGCCAGCGGCTTCCTGTGAAAGGTCTCAGAAACATGCTGCAGTAGGTGTAGAGCAAGTTGCTTGAGCAGAACTTCTGAGGCAGTGAAAACAAACAGGCCTGCATGGTGAGAGAAGCCATGCAGATCTGAGCTTCAGTGTCTGGGGACAAAAGAACCTCTGGAAATTGCATGCCAGCCCCTTCTGCCCAGTCCACACTTCCCTGCTCATATAGCTCTTCTCCCACCCCCCAATCAAAAGCTTGCCTGCTTGCTTTCAGCTCTTCCCAATATATATATATATATATTTAGTGTGGAGAGATCAAATGCTTGGAAATACTTGTCCCAAACTAGTAAGGCAACGCATATACTGTTCGGTTGAGATACATACATATGTACATATACACACACACCAGTGGGCAAAATGTTATTAGCCCAGCTGGTAAGAATAGTTCCTTTCAGGGGGAGCATAGGATTTGATATGTTAGTCACTTGGAGGAAAGGTTGAGACCCCAAGAGGCATGTTCTTAAAATAAAAGATGTTCCCTAAATTGCTTTCTAAGGAGAGAGTGTCTTGCTGATCTCAGCGTTCTAACATTGTTGCACTCTGGTGGTTTGGTAAAGAAGTTTGGGTGATTGCTGGGGTAGAACTGTTGTGCAATATGCAGTCAAATGCTCTACGGCTGAGCTATACCCCCATGTTCTGCAATATGAAGAGGTGAAAATTTGAAACTGGGGGTGGAGGGTTCAGGGAGAGAACCAAGAAAGCCAGGCTTTGTAAGCAAGAAAGGAAAGAAGGAAAAATGTACTTCTTAGCAGAGCAGGAGAGGTGAATGTCTAAGGGGATTTTGAAGTTATTTGCTGTAGCATATACATAATAAACTCCTCCCTCCATTTGCCCTAGAAAACAGTTTCCCAGAAGCAGACCCTGAGGCTAGGATTCCTATGCAAGGGGCTTATTAAGGAGGTGCTGCCAAGGGAGCTCAAGAAGGGAGCAGGAAAAATGAGATAGAGAAGAGGGAAAAGTCAAGCTAAAATACAATCCAGGCAAAACCCATCAGCCTGATCCCACAGGGGAACTTTGGAGCGTAAGTACTGGTGGTAAGGGAGAGGGGCTCTCACACTCCTGCACCTGTCAGTCATTGGTCAAGGGTGGGGTGGAGGAAGGGGATCAATTCGCAAGCACTTTGGCTCTGTTATGGAGGACAGTGCTCACTGAGGAAGAGTTGTACGAGGTGTTGCGTGCAAGAAGCCAAAGGGGTAGGGAAGGCAGAGCACAAAATGGTAAAAGTGGATCTGAGGAGATCTGATAGAGCACTGATAGTGTCCACTACATAAATCTATAATAAAGTCTACATTTGCTCACCACTGATTGTGTAGGAGTCCATTTTTTGTGGTAATAAAAGAAATAAACCTGACATATGCGTTCAGGTCAAAAGCTTCAGGGAGTAGAAGCAGAGACTGTCCTTGTAGGTGCAGAGAACGAGGAACACCTGACATCTAACTCTGTAGGCTTTTGGAACCAACCTCACAATTGCATCCAAATATATATTAATGTATACTCATGAAGCTATATTACTGATGCTAGATTGAGATGCAATTCCTGTTATCAAAATGGGATCTATATATGGGAGGTACATGTATTCACATCTCTAATCATCTCTGCTAGTAAAATGTCCATAACTCCTGCTTGCCCACCTCACACAGTCTGATGCCAGCCTCTCGCTCCAGTTTCATCTCAGCCCAACTCCTGCCATGAGTCGCCCCTCATCCACATTCCATGCTGCCCTCGCACAGTAGCCACAACTAAACTAAACCTTCACATGCACCAGGCACTGAGCCAGTATGGGTCATGGGTGTCACTTAATCTTAACTCCATGCCTTAGATGTTATTTTATTTCACAAGTGAGAAAACTGCATCTTGATGAGGCAAAGTCCAAGTTCTCTAAATGGGTAAGGGGTGGGGCTGCATTTCGACCTAGGACCTGGCGACTGAAGAGTTAGTGCTTTTCGCTGCCATGCTCCTTTCTCCACGGACATTGTCTCCCCTTCTAAAGCCTTTTCCCCACTTCAGAAAGTCCATGCCCTACCATCTTCCAAGAGCCAGTGCCCATGCTAACTCCTCCACAAAACCTTTTAAATTAGGCAGGATTCTTGGAGGGAAGGGATAGAAATCCAATACACAAGAAAGGGAAATTATTGGCTTGAGCATTTGGGAAAAATACTGGAGTGGTCTACATGTTCAAAGGGATTGCCATAGGAACCAGGGTTTAATAGGGACTTAATGCAGCTAGAATCTTCTTTCTACCTCTATCATTCTTCAGCAATATGAGATACCTCTCTCTCTCATCATCCATTTATCAACCCAGAAAGGGACCTGATTGGCCCTATTTGGGTCATGTGCTTAACCCCTGCCTCAATCTCAGAGTCCAAGGGAATGGATTATTATGATCAGCGAGACCACGGACACTGGATTGTTACATGAGGAAGGGGGTGGCAGAAAACCACTCTGGCCAGTTCATAGCAATCGCTCCTACAGTTCATTAAACCATCTATGAAGATCCAGAGAGAATTACTCTGTTCTACTTTCTCTGGCATAAAACAACCATTTTATCATGCTCACAGACTCTATGGGTCAGGAATCTGGATGGGACACAGCAGGGATAGCTTGTCTCTGTTCTACAGCGTCTCTTAGATGAAAGACTTGAAGACAGGGGTTAGAATCATCTGAAGGGTCATTCATTCACATGAGTGGCAGCTGAAGATGGCACTCAGCTTGGGGCTCAGTTCCTTTCCATGTGGCCTCTCCATGTGGTCTGTGTGAGATGGTTTGGGTTTTCTCACAGCAAGGTGGCTGGGTTCTAAAGCTGAGCATCCTGTGAGAGAAAGCCATGTGGGAACTGTACTGCCTTTTCTAACTTAGCTTCAACCTGCTGCATTGAATTTGTTGGAGCCTCACAAGCTTGCCCAGATTCAAGCGGGTTGGGGCAAGGGTGGGAAAGAGAATCCACCCCTTGATAAGGTATAGCAAAATTCTGGAAGAGAATGTGGGACCAGAAATATTGCTGTAGACATTTTTGGAAAATACAGACTGTCACACATTTTTCCCTGTGAATTTTCTTTATGTTTGTCATATCTCCCCTAAATTATCGTGAGCTCTGTGAGATATTCATCTTTGTATTTCCGTGCAATGCCTTGAGCAAGACCTTACACACAATAGGTCTTCAAAATATGTTAATTAGCTAAATATCTCTAACCTAATGGCATTACAATTTTTCCACCAACTAACTGTGTGACTGTGAGAAATTTATGCAACATCTCTGAGACTCCGTTTACAAACTGAGAAAGTTTAACTAAAGTTGTGGTTTCTAAACATTCTGGTTTAGCAGCAAGTTACAAATCATTTTCTTCAAATTACATCTAATGCAGAATTCCAGTATGTAAAACAGATTGGGGGGGAGCCAGATGTGGATAAGAGGGAACCCTGGTGCACTGTTGGTGGTAATATGAATCAATACAACCACTATAAGAAACAGTATGGGGATTCCTCAAAAAAATCAAAAGAACTACCATATGATGATCCAGCAATCCCACTGTGGGTATATATCCAATGGAAATGGAGACAAGATCTTGAAGAGATACCTGCACTCCCATGTCCACTGTAGCTCTATTCACAATACCCAAGATATGGAAATAACCTAAGTGTATGTCAACAGATGAGTGGATAAAGATGTTGTATGTGTATGCAGTGGACTATTATTCAACCATGAGAAAGAAGGAAATCCTCAACCTCCTCGCCATCACCACTCTCCCATTCCACTTGGTTCTTCACACAGAACTGACCCCAGTTCCCATCTCTAAAGATGAAAATGTGACCCAGACCTGCCCAAGCAGAGTCATCAAGATTGGTTTGAAAATGAGTGTGACCCATTTAGGGTCAGTGAGACTCAATTCTAAGACTTTTTACTGAAAATATCAGGAAGGAAGATGCTCTTTGTTCTGGGATTGCTCCCCCAGTAGAATAAAAGCCTAAAGCTGCTGTTAGCCATCTTTGCTGCTTTATGGGAGAGAGTCTAACTGACAATAAAGCTCTAAAACAGAGATAAGATGAACTGAGAGACAAGAATGAGAAAAGCAGGGCGCCTGGGTGGCTCAGTCGTTAAGCGTCTGCCTTCGGCTCAGGTCATGATCCCAGAGTCCTGGGATCGAGTCCCGCATAGGGCTCCCTGCTCGGCGGGAAGCCTGCTTCTCCCTCTCCCACTCCCCCTTCTTGTGTTCCCTCTCTCACTGTCTCTCTCTCTCTGTCAAGTAAATAAATAAAATCTTAAAAAAAGAATGAGAAAAGCAGGGAAGTGGTGAGTTGATAACATTATTTGAGCATCTGGATCCAGGCATACCTGTTGCTAATATTAACCCTGGATTGTTCCAGACAGTTTGTTTTGCCCCACTTCTGAATGAAAGAATTAGAGCAAATACACAGAACTGAAGGTTCTATGGAACACAGTTTGAAAACCACTGCAGGAGATCATCTTTCAGGTCCCTTGCCCTTCACGAACCACTGAAGGTATAGACCTTTCAGCTTTTCATCGTTGGTCACTAGAGCACCATAGCACTGGAAATGCACTGGTTTCTTGGAAATTACAGAATATCTGATGGCCATGAGGACACCAGGAAAATGCCTGTGGATGGATACAAGACTCCCTTATGATACCATCTGACATTTGCTCTAAGGCAACCCAGACTTTCTGTTTCTAGGATTGAACTTAGTAAAGCTTGGAAGCTTTTAATCATACATAAATTCTATATTAAAAAGCCGTGGGGGCGCCTGGGTGGCTCAGTCGTTGAGCGTCTGCCTTCGGCTCAGGTCGTGATCCCAGGGTCCTGGGATCGAGCCCCGCATCGGGCTCCCTGCTCCGCAGGAAGCCTGCTTCTCCCTCTCCCACTCCCGCTGCTTCTGTTCCCTCTCTCGCTGTGTCTCTCTGTCAAATAAATAAATAAAATCTTTGAAAAAAAAAAAAGCCGTATGTGAGGGGTGCCTGACTGACTCAGTCAGAGGAGCATGCAACTCTTGATCTCTGGGTCGTGAGTTCAAGCCGCTCCTTGGGCAAAGAGATTACATACATACATACAAACATACATACATACATAAATAGCCATATGTCTTCTGTAGGAAAAACCACATTAATGGATCTTTAAAATTTTTGTTAATTGTGGAGTCAGGAGAGCAGACTGTTAAAGGCCCATTTTGGCAGAAGAAAAGGAAGAGACTGACCAACCAAATCTGATTGGCTAAGTGTGCTGGTTTCTGCCATGCCTTTAGCAAAGCCCTGTTCACTCATCTACGGAGGAGTGGTGGTGGTCTCTCCCACACGCTCCTAGACATGCTTTAGGGGTTAAAAGCAAAACCTGGTGATTTTTAGCTCTTCTATTAAGACTCCTGAAATATCTCTTTGAATTTTTCTGTACCCTGCAGGGGGCCATTTATAGATCTATATCAAGAATACGGAACCACCTCAAAACCACGAATGAATCTCACAACGTAGTCAATGTTGACCACTGTAGGATCTGATGTCTTTGGCAAAGGATGTTATTCCAGCCTATCTCAGGGCCCAAAAGAGTCCTGGTGCTGAGTCAAGTTGGATGCTTTGCCTCTGCATGATACTGTCTCTATTCATTTTCCTGTAGTTATTTCAAAGAGATTTCATAATACAGGAGAATTACCACAAAGATGATTTCTAAATGGTATTCAAATAGGAACCCCTACTCTTTTTCCATGCTTTTCTTAAGTCACCTTTGAACCTTTCCTATTTGCAAATGGTATTGCGGAAACATCTGTGTTTTGTTTTTTTTTTGGAAACATCTGTGTTTTAAGTTGAGTCCCTATCATTTGCAGGAATTCCTCTCTCTTTTTTCTCTGCTGCCTCATCCTGCCTGGAGTCAGACTTGGTTATGTCACCATCATTTTCAGGAAGGCAGACAATGCTGCCAGAGGCTCAGGATTATGACTTTCCCATACAGAACAATATCATTTTCAGGGCAATTTCTCTTAGAAATATATACCTCAAAGTGAACACGAGGAGGTGGTGATGAGACAAGAGAGGGGTCTGGAGGCTTAGCTTCAGGGGTCTCCTATAGAGGACCCTCTTGCTCATGAAAAGAGACTAGGCAGGGCCCCACACATAGCAGGTACTTCATAAGTGCCAAATGAATGAATGAATCAGTGACTAGAAGAGTGGCATAAAACATGCAATTTCACCCATTTCAGTGAATTCACATAGGAGTCCAATAGTGGAAGAGGGAGAAATGATATGTGATCACCTACTGTCCCTGGGGGATAAACTTGAGGATACAGAAATACTTTCCTAAAGATTATTTTCCTAGATTCTTACCATACTGATGCTTAGAATCAAGGAACATCAAAATTGGAAAGGACCTTACACGCAAAAATTCTTCTAAAAAATTCTTCTAGGGGTGCCTGGGTGGCTCAGATGGTTAAGCGTCTGCCTTCAGCTCGGGTCATGATCCCAGGGTCCTGGGATTGAGTCCCACATTGGGCTCCCTGCTCCGCGGGAGGCCTGCTTCTCCCTCTCCCACTCCCCCTGCTGTGTTCCCTCTCTCACTGTCTCTCTCTGTGTGTCAAATAAATAAATAAAATCTTTAAATAAATAAATAAATAATTCTTCTAAAAGTCTATAATTGGCCCTGAAGATCTCCAAACTGAGAGTTTCTGAGCATATTGTGGAATATTAAGAGGTGTTATTTGGAGTAAGAAATACAAGTTTTGAAACAAGTTTTGGAAGCAACATGGTAAACAGAAGTAAATAGGCATCTTTACTGCGGGGTTCTCATAGTCTTTTTTTTTTTGTATAAACAGTATTTGTTTATCATTAATAAAGTGGAGGTCTGCATCTTCCCTCCCCTCCAGCACATCTTGTCTCTCTCATAGTCTTTATTGGCTATTGTTTATTGTAAATCTCCAAGGGGCAATATAGTGGACAATGTTCATCAAACATTTTTAACACAGAATCCCTTTTTTTTAGTTTCTCCTATTACTATTACAAGGGCCTTTGATACATGCTTTTGGAAACGCTGTCCTAGAACAAAGTTCTGATTGTATTTCTCCTATGGCTATATTCAGCACAAGGGAGAATCTATTCTCGTCCCCTTCTTTTTCAAGCTCTTTTCTTCCCAATAATGTAGTCCTAAAACTGTATTAAAATATCGTAGCTCTCCCTAAGTTATTTAATGAAATATGAATAAAAATACCAACAGTTTTTTTAACTAGTAAAGATGAGTCTCATGTTCAGATGGAAGAACAAACAAAAACAACGAGATAAAGAAGGAATACAGGTTGTTACCATCAGATGTCAAAACATATTATAAAGATATAATAAAACTGTGTTAATAATTGCACATGTCACATCAACAGATAATAGTGGAACAGAATAGAAAGAAATGCACCAAATGTCCACAGGCACTTGAAATCAGTTGGGAAATGGTAAGCACTGCAATTTTTAGAGTTAGAACACTGACTAGCCATTAAGACAAAAATAAAATCAGATCCATAGTTAACATCTTACGCCAGACTAAATTCCAAATGTTCTTAATGGACAAAAGATTTAAGTGTAACAAATGAAATCATAAAGCACTGAAAGAAATTATGGCAGAATTTGTTTTATATCTTAGAGTGTGAAAGACCTAATTATAATAAAAACCCAAAAGCCGTGAAAGAAATGAATGGAAAATCTGACTACAAAAAAAATATCAAAGGTTCTACATGGCAAAACCCAACATCAACAAAGCCAACAAACTGGGAAAAATTTTGCAACTCATATCACAGAGGAAGACTCAATTCCCTAGTATGGATGAGCTCCTACAGATCAATAAGAAAAAAGGACTAAAAACTGCCATAGAAAGGATATGATTATTCCACAAGGAAGGAAATACACATCTGCCATAGAAAGGATATAATCATTCCACAGGGAAGGAAATATACATCTCTTAAAACATCGGAAAAAACAATCAACCTCATTCATAATAAGAGAGACTCAATATAAACTATAGTGAGATATCATTTGTCATAGTATGTATAGTAAACCACTCTGTGTAGAGGAAAAGATTAGAGGGGAGAATATGCTAAGTCCCGGTATATTCATAAAATACATCTGCAGGTTTGCCTGAGAAAATCCTAACACTGTCGTCTGTAGGGAAATTTGGTAGTTGAGAGACAAGGAGAGAAGGGAGACTTCACTGTCTTTTCTTTTGTAAAGCTTTAGAATTTTGAATCATGAATGACTTTGAAACGTGAAAAACCTAAGAAATAAAGTTGGATCTAAGAAAATCTATTTTTATTTTCTTTCCACTACATCAGTTGGCTCAGCTATGGCTGGCCTCTGCCACTGCCCTCCTCTGGTTTCCAAGAGTCCTTTAAGAACTGCAAGGGCTGCTCAAAGTCTTCATAATACCCAGGGCTGGTTTCATAGCTCATGAAATGAAAGTTGTCCTCAGAACATTGCCACATGATTTCAGAACACATTTTAATGTGATGTTTCTGACAGAGCAGCTGTGGCTTCACTTAGCAGAATATTTGAGCATTTTAGTCTAAATACGGCAGTTGGGTTCCTAGAATAAAAGGTGGTGAAGGGATGGAAATATGAAACCGTGGAAAGAGACTGATTCTCTAGGTGGCACATATTAAATTTCAGAACTGCAAATTTTACTTTTACATTATTCTCCTGATTAGATTTTATAACATAAGTAATATTTACCTCAACTCAAATACATAGATATACATGTTTTGCTTTTTGTCTCTTACCTTTCAACTGATAAAATCTGATTATTTTCCTCACAGCACTGGGTGAAGAGTTGTAGGATGTTACAGCTAGAAGAAACCAGAAAGATCCTTTAATGGTGTTGTTCGGCATAAATAATCTGTTTGCTAGGTATCAAGGGAATATCAGGTGACCTCCTTCCCTCTGCATTTGAACCCATTGCCCATTTCTGGTAAGATGCAATACAACAGTCCATTTCAGACTCTGAAAAGACATGTGGGGTCATGATAGCTTCTACTAACATATATTAATCTTCCTGGCAGGGTGGTAAGGAGAACTAAGGGGAGCCTCAGAATAGCAGAGTTAAACAGGCTTAGGAAATAACATGAGAGCCTACCAGGATCATGGCAGCAAGTAATTCAAACTCAGTTCAAACAAACGAACAAAGTTACAATGATTTATACGGGTTATGCCTCCCTCCACTTTACACAATCACGTTGTAGTTCAACCTTCTCCCATTTTAAAAAGCAAAACACATCCTTTAACAACCATTCTCATCTCCCAGTCCAACCCCCTTGCACAACCATAATAATCCCAATCTTTAAGCAGCAAGGAACCAAAACAGAAAGAAGAATTAAAGCTGCAAGCACAAGCTTTGCTCCCAATGTGAAGGAAACACATCCAATCACTCTTCTTGTGGACATCTCACATCTCATGCTATTTAATACCTGCCTTTGACATTGAACGTGTCCTCAGATGGATCCAGACTTTCCTGACATTTTAAAACATATCAAATGGGCCCATATCAACTATGGAATTTCTTCTTTTAGCCAATGTTCACATCTCATTTGTATATCACAATTGTTTGAGAAAAGAATCTGCAAATAAAACCAGTTTGGAATCCACTACCTAGACTGTACAAGCACTATAAATGGAAGGAAGATAATGACAGAATGGCCCCACCCACAGAGAGGGTCATGTGGGACTTTAGAGAGCTCTAAGCCCTGAGGACGGAAGAATACAACCTGCTGAGGGTTCGAGATAGTTGTTGACTGCATGTCCCCTACTCTCACCACTACCACCACCACCCCCCCATTGAGTCTCCCCTCAAGTATTTGAAGTATTCCCAATACGATGAACCACTGTTAATACTGATGAGAATTCTATTCTCTTGTTCTCTTGTTCCCAGGTAAAGGATCTTCCCTAAAGGAAGCCATTTTGGAGCAAATACTGCCAGTTCTCTCCCACCTTAGTCTAGTTCCTCTATATGGGAGAGTCACTTATCTGACTAATGAGATGGGGAGATCCTGACTTCCACTGGTTCACATTCGCCAGAGAGTGGGGGCCTGAGTTAGATGAGAACAGTGCTGGCCTTTACCTTCTTGTTTTCTCTGACTGCTTCAGACTTGCTCAGAGCCCATGCACGGTGGATACCTGTGTTTCTGATCTGCATTCAGGAAGCAACAAGGTGCATCTCTCTCTGTCTCAGGCTCCAGCGTTCCAACTTGCCTCTCTCACTCTGCTCTTTTCTTTTTCTGGGGTGCTCTCTCTTTCTCTTGCATTTGACAAGATATGAAGTAGGCTCCCTTCAGCAGCTGGCAGGTTATGTGGGCCTGGAGTTCTTTGTGTAGACATCCTTTCCCTCAAATGAGTCCCCAGGTCTAGGCTGAGGTGGAAGGGAAGTAGTAGGAAATCTCACTCTGCCCCAAGTCCAAGCTATATTCTCCAACGTAATAGATTAGAAGTCCTTTATCTTGGACAATATATCTGATATTACACTTTAAGTCTCATTTGTCTTTTAGTGTCTATTTCTAGAATTGTTAGAATGCAAAATGGAAAAGAGGTCGGGATCCCAAAAATCTCCAACACTCACCATAGGGTTCAAGCAGTCATGGGATCCTTCTGCCTTATATGGATCATGGTGCTCACCTGTCCATCTAGCAAGGGTATATGGGTATATTAACTGCCCCAGAGTTACTGGAAAGAGAAAAATTATGGTCACTGTATTACAGCTTAGTGCTTCCAGCAGGAGGCCTCTGTATCAATGGCCTAAACTGGGAAGAAGGTAGGCATTGGAGTCAGCCAAACTTCAGCTTCAATTTTAACTCTTCTACCTATTCATTCTATAACTCTGGACAAGTTACTTAAGTTCTCTGATCCCCTGTTTCGTCATCAACAAATGGGAATGATAATTATTTTCCTGTCAGTTTTTTGTGAATAAAATTAAATGGAATCATATACATTATGATAGCATATAAATTAAATCAAATCATATACATTAAGTGCTTAGCACATAGCCAGTGCCTCCAAAATTGAGCCTATTAATATTTCTGTGTAGCTGTAACTGGTAACCCAAGGGCTTCTCCTTGGATCTACTTGGCTATACTAACTCCAGTAGTAATACATGCAATCTCACATACAGAGCTGCAACCCTGGAAGGCCCAGCCTCTACTTGCTAAGCATCCCCATAAAGAAGAGTGTATCTGGTGGCAGCAGGGGGTGGGAGAATGGGGCACATAAGCTTTGAATCTGTGGGTCCTTGGGTGGTGGTGAAGCTCCTGAGAGAGCCTGGCACAGTGAGGAGGGGTTGCTAAGCCAGGGACAGCCTTTGGCAACGGTGTCAAGGAAGAAGAACAGCTGGGGGGAGTGGCGCTGGCAGCCATGAGGTGTGGGAGGGTAGGTTGGCCATTGCTAAGGCGCCAACAGCAATTTCTGGAGCAGTTCTGGCATGGCCTATTTGCCAGCTAAGGCTGTGCTTCTGAGGCAGCTCAGCATGGCCTTGGCCTGGACCCTCCTGCAGATGGCAACAGCTACAGCAGTGAGATCCTGAACTACTTCAGGAGCAGCGATGGGTACCAGCGATATGACTTCTGTCTGTGTGCACCTCAGGGATGACAGCTCAGGGACGTGGGTGTGGTTAGTGATGGTCAGCAGCCTCATAGTTTGTTTCACGAGTGTATTTGCTTTTTTAGGGCTGCTGTAACAAAGTACCACAAACAGGGTGGCTTAAACAACAAAAATGTATTTCCTCACAGTTCTGGAGACTAAAAGTCCAAGATTAAGGTATCAGCATGGTTGTTTCCTTCTAAAAGCCAGAAGGAAAATCTGTTCCACGCCCCTCCTAGCTTCTGGTGGTGTGCTGTCAATCTTTGTTGTTTCTTGGCTTGTAGTTGCATTACCATGACCTGTGCCTTCATCATCACATGGCATTCTCCCTGTGTGTGTGTCTATTTCTGTGTCCAAATTTCCCCTTTTTATAAGGACATCTTGGATTAAGGCCCACCCTAATGGCCTTATTTTAACTTGATTACATCTATAAAGATCTTATTTGCAAATAAGGTCCTATTCTGAGGTACTGGGGGTTAAGAGTTCAACATATCTTTTAGAGGGACACAGTTCAACCCATAACAATAAGATAGCCTCAGAGGCAGCAATGGGTTCATTCTTGGAATGCTTGGGTACACTCTCTCCCCAATGGGATGGGAATGGAACCCCCAAGGATATAATGCTCTGGCCACAGACTTCCAAGCAGCATTTCCCACTTCCAGAGCTGAAAGGCCATCCATCATGATTGCCACCCCAACAACTCTCTGCCAGCACCCTTCCCCAGAACATCTTCCCCTCAGCAATTTTCCCCTTAGGAGCAGGGTGCTGTTCTAGCTCACTGCTCATCTTGTGAACACACAGGGGCCCATGAAGGAAGATGTGGATGAAGAGGCAAAGTTATGACTACTGAGGATACTCTGTAGGCAAAGGGCCAGTAACCGTTGCTGGAAAGAAAATCATTCGGAGGCCAGCCAAGTATCAATACATGGGTCAGACTCAGGAGTCAAGGCTGGTATGGAAATAATGGCATTTAAATGCCTGTGTGAGTCCTCTGGAAATCCTAGGACTAGTCCCCTGCTGTCTCTCTCCCTGATAAATAGGGACAAGATGCCAAGGTGACGCTAAAGGGATTCCTGACGAAACAGGGATTCAAGTTTCCAGGACTGGATAAAAGGCCTAGTCTTTTATGTCACTTGGACATCAAAGCTACACCCACAATGACACATCATCACCTGCTTGGTTTGTTAAAGGTATTTTCATCATGTCATCAGAGATTCTGAATTTGCTCTGCTGGCAAGTGGCTTGCAGACAAAGGTAAATAAAAATCTTTGTTTTCTGGATATCCATTACCAGTCTATCCATAAGCCAGGGAATTCTTCCTTCAAGTGATATCTTGAATTATGAAGAACCAGGTGAAGATGCCAGAGGCTACAGTAGAAACTGTTGAGAAGATGAAGCAGAAAGCAAGTCCACAGACTGAAACAGACATTCATGGGCCAGGGGCATAGGAGCCTGGCGCGGGGCTCAATCCCAGGACCCTGGGATCATGACCTGAGCCAAAGGCAGATGTTTAATGACTGAGCCACCCAGGTGCCCCAACCCAGGTGTGTTTACCAAAAGGAAAGTTGAAGCAGAAAAAGAGAATGTGCATGGTTTAGGGTAGGCAGGCCTCAGAGATGGGGTCAAAATCAGCAGAAATTTTTCCTCAGTGAGTCTCCTCAATCAGGTAAGTCATTCTTGCCAGAAGAGGAAAGTGAGGGGGAAGACACAGGCAGGGGCCTCCTCCCCAGGATTTCTGTCAGCAAATGCCTATTCTGTGGGCCAAGACAAAAGTGTGAGGAAACAGAGAATGGCAGCCCCCCTAACAACATAACAGTCATAATAGCTACATTGACTCAACTCCCACTGTGCACCAGGAGTTGTTCCATCTACTTTTGTACATTTAAACTTTGGAACAATCCTGTGAGGTAGGTCTAATTATCCCCATTTTACCAATGAGGAAATGGAGGACATGGAGAGGTTAAGTCACTTGCCAAGTTCAGGGAGTAACTGAATCACAGGGCTGGTTTGTCTGGCTGCAGAGTCTATACGTGTTCTGTCATACATAGCTAGTTATTCTTCTAAAGAACAGAGAGAGAAACAAAATTCCCAGAGAATTCAAACTCTGTGTGTGTGCGTGCGTGTGTGTGCGCGTGTGCGCACGAGTAGCAGGATGAGGATCTGTGCTTCATTCGGATTCTTCAAATGCTGCAATTCTTCTTTTAAATACCTACACATATACCCATAAAATACTGTCTTTCCACTAGATGAGGTACACAAAGTTGAGGCAGAGTAGTCTACCTGGATAATTGGAGTGATGTCCTGGGTATGGAAAAGTCCGTGATATCAAGTGATGGGCTAAGTCCTCCGAATGCCAGGAATTTACCCAACCAGAAGCCCATTAATATTGGTGGTTTTCCTCCTGCCTTTAGGGGCTGCAAAAGAAATGCCATTTTATATACACTTTCCCTGAAGTTTCCTAGAGTGTGAGAGCCTTGGCATTTGGATAGAGATTTCATCATCTGTGTCCCGGGCCAACTACAGTGGAATAGTTCAAACCTCCAGGCTGTGAAGGCTCCTTGTCAAGGATCTGTGGACACCCTGTTTTGCCAAGGGGCATGCTGTTTGCAAGTCAGCAAAAGGAAGGTTTCTGTATTTCTCAAATGTCCTAGTAGAAATAAAATCTCTGTGAAGAAGACCCTACCCAGGATGACTTGAGCCACACACTTGGCTTTCTCACAGAAGAATCAGCATGTATGGTATCTGTGTTCCTAACCATGTCATCCTAATGTAACTTGTGCATTTGACAAGACAGAAGGTAAAGAAAGAGCAAGAAGCAGCTCAGGATGCCTGGCCCCAGAGTTTAGGGGAAAGAGCTTAGGACCAGGATTCCACACTTTTTTGGCACTTGCCCCAAGTTCTGAAATCCATAATAATGCTTCAGTGAGCGGATGCAAGCTTGAATATGATTCAAGCATGAGTTGGAGACCAGGGAGGAGGCTTCCATCAAAACTATTTTTCTTCAGGAATCCTTCATAATGCCCCAGTTTCATGATGCCATTTTGGTGGAATTAAATTTCAAGCAGTTCAGAGTTATGGAATTGGTTACATTACGCTTCAGTTACAAGGCCAGTCACTACAGAGGCAAGCTTGTTAGGGACCCAAGAGGTAACCAGGGCATCAGCAGAAGGCAGGTTAGGAACTCCCAGCCTCTTGGTTCACAGTCTTGAGCATAAAGTGATTAAGCAGCAAGCCCTTCAGTTAGTCCTGGGTATGTCCTGTACTTTTTTATTTAATTCCAGATATTGTCTAAAAAAGTTGTAGAGGCTCCAGAGTAGGCTTTAACTTCTAGACTAGGGGCAGATCACTTTAATTCAGGCCTGCATTGCAGTTTTGCAAGGCCTGATCTATTTCTGGTTTGTTCTTACTCCATGGATATAATACTTGAAGATCCCAGCTAGCATCTTTGACTATCTATCAGGGTCTCTTCTCCTTGGAAGACCCTGAAATCTGATTTGTATCTCCCCAGCACTGTGAGAAAGCTCTACTGAGCAACTTCACCACTTTCCAATTAGTGAACGCCTCAAGGGGAGAAGTGGTTCAGATGGTCTCACTTCCCTGTAGGAGTTCAGCCTCTTGAGTTATTGCAGTCTTTGTAGCCTTAAACTCCCATTTTTATCCCCCCCTCCCCCACCGTGAGAAACTGATGTAAGCTCTGCTCGAATTCCCTGCCTCTTACAAGTCACTTGATGCTTCATTTCCCAGGCTATGCATCCTTGCTGCTTAAGAATCAAGAAGAGATGCCTTGAAGGGAAAAGCAGTTTAGAATATCAGGCTCACCTCAGGGAGTTTCCTTTCTATCCCGAATTTTCCCCAGTTCTGGCCATCTTCACATACCTCTCCAAAGCTTTCAAATACTGCTTTTTTATTCAGGTTCTCTAGTTTTTTTCAATGGGAAATTTGGTTGGCAATACACTAGTCTATCAATACCAGCATCCCAAAGTAAGTCTTTAACAATACAGTTCACAAGTGTTTTAAACTGTTGGATCCTGTAGAGCAAAGGTTCTTGAACTAGAGGATGGCAGAAGGAATTCTACAGACCCATGACATCCTGAAATTGTATGTAAAATTGTGTGAATGTGTGTAAATGTCTTTGAAGGGACACACGACCCCAAGAGTTAAGGACCACTGGTGTAGGGTATCTACAGATACTTAATTTGTACTAAATACAAATTTGTTTGTATTAAATAAACTTATAAATTACCTATGTTTAATATCTAATTTATTAAATACCTAATTTAATATAATACTGCCAAGGTCTTGTCCCAGAAAATGGTTCTCTATACCTAGTGTCTAAATACTTGATTTTAAGCCAATAAATATTTTTCTATTATAATGTTTCTTTTTCTACCATTCAGTAAAACCACTATAATAATGCCATAGACCTCTTTAGCATTTGAATGAAGCTCATTTCTAGAACTGCAGTCTAAATTTAGAGAAATCGACTCATAAGACTGAAGTTTTTCTTTAGGGCTGTCAGACATAATGATGGCCAACACAGGACTATCATGATGGTAGTCCTTTATGGCCCTGTGTTTCCTTTGTGAATCATGTAAAGGTTGTTTTCTCTTATAAATAAACTATGTTTTATTTTCACAGCTTAGGATAATAAATTTTTTGCATTATTACTGTGTATCCACTTGAAACTCATTGGACCTCTCCTTTTGGATAGACTCTTTAGAGATTTGTTGCAGAAAATATACTGCACACAAGTCTCTCTTCTTCTTTTTCACATGTTTGGAAATCACTGAATAAGATTAAGCTGTGGGATTGTGAGTCCACTGAGAATCAGCAGATTCACACAAAGGGCAGCCTGAAAACAAGCAGAAGATTTCCACAGACTGTGTCCTGAAGAAAGGTGCACTCTAGAGAACAAGGCTAAGAGTCGGACACATTTTTTCCTTAGGTCCTTGAAAGTATCAAAATGTTATAAAGTCTCATATCTCTTGCCTTGCTGTGACCAGTCTGCCTTCCGAGGGCCCCTGGCCTAGTCTAGGGCTCAGCTGGTAACTGGGGTCCTGCTGCCTTTGGACAGATTCACCTCCTCCCCACCCAGTTCCACCTCCCCCACTACAAAATGACTGCCTGCCCTCCCTAGACACCTTGCCACATTCAGACAACCTAACTAAAACCTCAAGGAATCTCATCCCTGACCAGGGATAAAAAGGGGACTCAACACCCAAAAAACAAATAATCCAGTCAAGAAATGGGCAGAAGACATGAACATGGCTAATAGACACATGAAAAAATGTTCAACATCACTAGCCATCAGGGAAATACAAATCAAAACCACAATGAGATACCACCTTACATCAGTTAGAATGGCCAAAATTAACAAGAGAGGAAACAACAAGTGTTGGCGAGGTTGTGGAGAAAGGGGAAGCCTCTTACACTGTTGGTGGGAATGCAAGCTGGTGAAGGCACTCTGGAAAACAGTATGGAGAGCCTCAAGATGGTAAAAATAGAGTTACCCTATGATGCAGCAATTGCACTACTAGGTATTTACCCCAAAGATACAGATGTAGTGAAAAGAAGGGGCACATGCATCCCAATGTTCATAGCAGCAATGTCCACAATAGCCAAACTGTGGAAGGAACCGAGATGCCCTTCAGCAGATGAATGGATAAAGAAGATGTGG
Source organism: Leptonychotes weddellii (assembly GCF_054177405.1). Lineage (NCBI taxonomy): Eukaryota > Metazoa > Chordata > Mammalia > Carnivora > Phocidae > Leptonychotes > Leptonychotes weddellii. Next base: position 46,235,307 of record NC_138382.1, read on the forward strand.
TTCATATATACAATGGAATATTACTCAGCCATCACAAAGGATGAATACCCACCATTTGCATCGACATGGATGGAACTGGAGGGGTTTATGCTAAGTGAAATAAGTCGAGCAGAGAAAGGCAATTATCACGTGGTTTCACTCATATGTGGAACATAAGGAATAGCACGGAGGACCACAGGGGAAGGGAGGGAAAACTGAATGGGAAGAAATAAGAAAGGGAGACAAACCATGAGAGACTCTGGACTCTGGAAAACAAACTGAGGGTTACAGAAGGGAGGAGGGTAGGAGAATGTGGTAACCAGGTGATGGGTATTAAGGAGGACACGTGTTGGGATGAGCACTGGGTGTTATACACAGCTAATGAATCGTTGAACACTACAACAGAAACTTCTGATGTACTATATGCTGGCTAACTGAACATAATAAAAAAATTTTAAAAAGGGGGGGTGGAGCCAGAGAGCTACGGTGGCAGCACTGGGACATTATAGGTACTCAAAGAACATGTGAATGAAGGAAGGAAACAAATGAATGTGAGAAGAGGCCAAGGAGAAAGTGAAACTCAGGAGCTGGCTACTTGGACAGTGGCGCCTACTCCCCCAAGGCTTCCCTAAACTTTTTTCTACTAAAACCCCTTCAGGACTAGGTGAGTTCTCATCTTCTGGTTCAGTTTCCTTGTAAATGTCATGATCTCCTTGCCTCCTGGGTCTGGAAGAACTTCAGGATCCTAGTTTTCTGGGACTAGCTCTCAACTGTTCTCTTAGCTTGGATCCTATTCAGGGTTTACCCCGCCTGCTCAATAGCAATTCCAGATCTAGAATTCTGAAAACATTTCTTAAACACAAAATGCTTCTTGGAATTATACTAAATTCTCTAGGAGATTTCACTATGTAGTTTTTCCTTTATAGATCTGGATATAGACATTCAACATACATTTGGAGCCTGGAATAATAGAGACTAAATCTATATTTTAAAATCTATCCCTCTGGAAAAACATAATAAAATATATTCCTCTGGGACTACTCAGAGAAAATCATGGGGTGGCACTAGGCACTGGAGAGTTTAAGATGAATAAGATGTGAGGCTTATTTTTAAGAAATTAATGCTTTTATACCACAATAGAATTTGGTGGCAAGTGACAAATGGATTTTTTTTTTTTAACCTTATAGAACTGAATTGTTGAAATTCCTAGCCTGAAAGTCAACTAAAACCAGGAATAGAGTGCTACTAGGACATCTCAGGCTCTCTCTGTACATCAGCTTTCTTCTCTTAGTCTTCTCCAAGTCACTGGAAACATGACTGTTAGCAACATCCAAGCTCACATCACCCAGCTTTGTCACAATGCATGACCCAAAAAACAATCCCAGGAAAGGGTTCTGACTGACCCAGCTCGGGTCAAGTGCCCATTACCAGAAAAATCAGTAGGATAGGCAGATGGGTAGGTAGTATCCCTTGGCTCAGCTTGGATCAGATGTCTAGCTCTGGCTGTTGAGCAGTGACCAGAGGACTGAGAACTGTAAGAATGCGGCAGATCTCATTTAAATTGTATGTCTAAAATAACTCTTGGCAGATAAAACAACAAACATCCACTACTACTTCCATAGGACCATGTTCCTTTCACACTTAGAACATTCTAAGATAGGGGTATTTCCTAGAATCCTAGGGCTATTTATTTTTCAATGGGCTATAACATTTTTCAAATGTAGATGCCTCTGTTTGCAGAGGAAAACCTGGATCTTTTCACTGGGAAGACTCCTCTATTCTCTAAATTTGCTCATTATCTGTCTAGAACCCTCCCAGTCTAGGATGCTAACCACTGACTGGTCAAATCTCAGTTTTTTGGTCTTAGGAATGAAAATGTAAAAGCAAGTGTTCTTATCTCTGGTGGGCAAATTTCCCTCTTCAAGCCCCTAAGGTGTCCCATGGACTTTGATGCAGTGGCAGCCTATGAATGATAAGGAGATAGCAAATCTGATTTCTGGCCAGATGCCATTGGCTAGGTTACTTCTCTTAAGACTCAGGAACCCAATATTTGTACTTCACGGGTCACAGGTAGAATCATGGGAATGAGCCTGTATACTTGAGTTGTGAAATGCCATGCAGACACAGGATGGCTATTAATATAAGTCTACTTGTGGTCTTTTCTAGAGCTTTCCAGGCTAGCCAGTTGGCCTCCCAGGAGCTCCCTCCATTTTTAGGCCCCACACTGTCTGCTATGCCCATGGCTAACTTAAATCCCTGTGATCTTTGGGGTGGGCAGTCTCTTGCCCTTAATCTGAAGTGGGCTAAGCCTAGTCATGTCCACTGTTCCCATGCTGTAGGACTTGGTCCTATCTAGGAGCAGATACCATGCCATTTCAGGACTTGCTGCCTTAGAATGAGCAGGGAGTGGGAGGGTGAGGAGACAAAGGAAATGTTTCCCATCTGCTCAATCTGGAGGACACTGAGAGATCAAAATTTTGGCACAAAATGTTACCATAGGAGAATGACAATTTTTAATTTTTAGTAACAGAAAAAGCTCTAGACTACGAGGCAAGGGACCCAAGTTTTACTGTTGACTCAGCCGCTAACCAGCTATGTGAAATCTTGAGACTAATTTCACCCTCATTTCCTTGCCTGTAAAATAGAGTGATTGAATTCAGTAAATTGTATGTTCTCCTTCCAGCTCTAACATTTGATGATTTGGATGTCTGTGCACAGGAAGGTTTGGGGTAGCAGAGAAGAGGGATGTAGAAACTCTGCCTAGATCTATGGTTTCCAAGCTTGGCCATGGACCCCCTCAGAGAGAAGACACAGAATTTTTTTAAGTGGTTCTCAAATCCATATGTGAGCCAAACATCATCTACAGACTGAATAAAAAGTATTTCACACATATGTGTACTATTTTTAAATTTACATAGGTGTTACAGGGATTAATTAAATGCCAATTCATTTTAAAGGTAAGTGTTACTCATTTTAAAACTGTTTCAAACAACAAACACCAAGAGAACAACTACCATTATTCTTGGGGAATATTGTTTGTTTATTTGTTTGTTTATAAGAATCCTTCTTACAAAATGGAGAATCATTGATGAGGAGTAAAACTCAATAGTAGGGAGAGATTGTGTCTGGGATGTATTAACTGAACTACTGCCTTTTGATGGTGAGAAATTAAAGCTAACTTAACATTAGACAAAATTCTATTTAGCTTTTAAACCCTAGCCTCAACATCACCTCCTTTGTGAAGTCTCCTGGCTGGGTCACCATACTGCCCCATCCCAACAAGATTAGATATAATATCAGCCAGGGACCCAGTAAGAAATAATCACACACTCAAATAAAGATGATTTGACAAAGACTTGATAAAGAACGATTTACTCAGGGATGAGCAATTTATAGGGGAAATACAAGGGCTAGGGCAGTACCCGGGGTGCTAGAAGCAGGACTGTTACCACCAGTGGCATGACAAGCTAAGGGAGGTGTGGTTGTTGGAACTGGTAAGAGAGAGTCCTGAGGAGAGGGTGGCCTTGAGTGGAGCTGTGACTCTTGTTGGAGGGACGCAGCTGGCCCCAAACCACACTGTAGGGAGGACACCAGGGGAATAAATAACCCCACTCATTCTCCTTTCCCGATCCTTGTCATCTACTGCTCCCTGTAATGGACCACTGGAACCAGAAGCTGGACGACAATGGAGTCTGTTGATAGAGCTCATGAAGGTCAGCCTCCCAGGGCAAAGAAGGGCTGAAAGTGGACCTACAGGAGCATACAGAAGAGACCCCCACTCACTCTTTCTAACAGCACTCTGTACTTAACCTCTTTCTAGTACTTTCCGTATTCAGTGGTAATTATCTGTTGACATTTCCATCTCCCCCCTACACCATGGTTTCCCTAAGGGCGGGAACCATGTCCTGTTCACTTCCGCAGTGCCAAAACCAAACACAATGTAGATCCTTAAGAGATATTTGTTGAGTTTCAATTTGAGGCAATGGTTTTGAAAAACAAGTGCCATGTGGCTGGTATAGGTGGCATCTGCCGATGCTGCTGGGTGTTCCTGGGACCCGTGGGTCCTGGAACACATCTCCTTTCCCAGAGCACCGCATGAGATGAATGGAGAAAATCACACTATTCATGTGTTTGTGAAGCTGAGGCAGTGAAGGAATATGTCAAACCTCTTGACTGAAGCTTCTAATTTTAACACAAGTGACTAAATCTCTAACCTCATGGAACTGATCTGAATCTTCTCAGAGTTTCTGCAGGGCAACTTTCTTTTTATTTCGAAGTGTCTCCTATTAAATTACCCTGTCTTGTTTCCAGAATCACAGAACATGGGAGGGATTGGGGAAAGCACATGTGAGAAAGTCTTTGTGCCAAGATCTCTCAGATTCTGGAACAAGAAGGCCCTGCTTCAAAAACTGTTCCCATAAGATCCAATGCTCCAGAACCTCTGAGAGGTTGAGGGACAATGGGATTCTGTGGACAGAGCTCTGCTCATCACAGGTCTGTCTGATCACATTGACTGATGATTGGGCCTTCTTTTCCTAAACCTTTTTCCGCAGCATCAGGCTGAGAAACTTTGCTAATGGGATGCAGATTTCCAGGACAATGACTTTTCCCTTGTTTCCGCAGGGAATTTATTAAGCTCAGAGAAATGTGACAATGCCATGTAACCCAGGCCCCACAGCATCAGAGTATTAGCCAGTGGCCAGAAAATACAGAAGGAGACTCCAGATGCAAATTCTTTTCACAACTAGGTGAAGAGGGGCACAAGCTGTCTGCCCTTCTAAACAAAAGGGAAGAATCAGGCCCAAACCCGAGAAAAATCTGAGAAAAAAGTTCACAACTGCTTTGTTTGAGGCACTACGGAACCTACGTAGTTCAAACCCAGATGTCCATCTAAAATTAAGGTAGAAAAAAGGAAAACAGAAAGGTAACAACTGAAATTAATGAGATGAAAAAATTGCACTGGAGAAGATGAGCCAAGA
>NC_138382.1:46240364-46250434 GCF_054177405.1 Leptonychotes weddellii
ACACTGGTTCTTAGAAAAGATTAATAATATCGATAAGCTCTGATAAGATGATTAAAATTAAAAACAAGGCGCAAACAAGCAATATTGGTAATGAAAAGGGGCATATAATTATGATGTTGGGGACCTTAGAAAGGTAATAGGAATATATATATATATATATATATATTTTTTAAAGATTTTATTTATTTTTTTGACAGAGAGAGACGCAGCGAGAGAGGGAACACAAGCAGGGGGAGTGGGAGAGGGAGAAGCAGGCTTCCTGCCAAGCAGAGAGCCCGACGCGGGGCTTGATCCCAGGACCCTAGGATCATGACCTGAGCCGAAGGCAGATGCTTAACAACTGAGCCACCCAGGCGCCCCAGTAATAGGAATATATTTTTAACTATAACATGCCAGTAAATTTGAAACTTTATATGAAATGGACAAATCCTTGGGGTTCCTGGGTGGCTCAGTTGGTTAAGCATCTGCCTTCAGCTCAGGTCATGATCTCAGACTGGGATGGAGCCCTATGTTGGATTCCCTGCTCAGCAAGGAGTCTCCTTCTCCCTCTCCCTCGCCCCTCCACCCTTGCTTGTGCCCTCTCCCTCTCAAATAAATAAATAAAAATCTTTAAAAAAAAATGGACAATTCTTGAAAAATATAACTTACCAAACTAACTTAAGAAGAGCTAGAACAGGGGAGCCTGGGTGGCTCAGTTGGTTAAGCGACTGCCTTCAGCTCAGGTCATGATCCTGGAGTCCCGGGATCGAGTCCCACATCGGGCTCCCTGCTCAGCAGGGAGTCTGCTTCTCCCTCTGACCCTCTTCCCTCTTGTGTTCTCTGTCTCTCATTCTCTCTTTCTCAAATAAATAAATAAATAATCTTAAAAAAAAAAAAAAAGAAGAGCTAGAACATGTCCTATAACCTTTAAGAAATTAAATCAGAGGTTAAAAATCTCTCATTCTCAAATCCCAGATCTATTAGCTTTATTGGCAAGTTTTACTGAACTTTTGGTAAAGCCAATAATACCATCATACCCGAAGTTTTTCAGAATGTATAAGGCTTATATAACCATGGTTCTGAAACCTTAGAAGAACAATCCAAGAAAAAAAAATTTCTGGTTAATATCACTCATGGACATATATGCAAGCTCTTTAAATAAAATATTAGCAAATTAAATCCAGCAGGTTAGATTTAATCCAAGAATATGAAATTGATTTGTCATCAGAAAATCAATTAAGGGGTGTCTGGGTGGTTCAGTCGTTAAGCATCTGCCTTCAGCTCAGGTCATGAACCCAGGGCCCTGGGATCAAGTCCTGCATCGGGCTCCCTGCTCCGCAGGAAGCCTGCTTCTCCCTCTCCCACTCCCCCTGCTTGTGTTCCTGCTCTCGCTGTGTCTCTCTCTGTCCAATAAATTTAAAAAGTCTTTAAAAAAAAAAGAAAAAGAAAGAAAATCAATTAAAATGATCATTTCAACAGATACACAAAAAAGCATTTGAGAAAATTCAACATCATTTTATTTATAAAAACATACTCTTTGCAGAATAAGAATAGGATACTCTATTGATCTGACAAGTTTACTTGCAAAAAAAAAAACTATAGCAAATATTTTTTTACATGTGAGTTATTGAATTCATTCCTTTTGAGATGGGAACAAGAGGACAAGAATGCCAGCAATTATAACAGCTATTTGACATTATACTGAAGGTTCTAGCCAGTGCAGAAAAGCAAGGAAAAGAAATCAAAATTACAAGTATTGGGAAAAGACAATGGCATCTAGAAAGTCCTCAATAAATGCTGCTATTATTATAAAGATTTTTTTTAAGTACTGGGCAAAGAAAAACAAAATTGTCATTATTTACATTACATGATATAATTGTGTCATAGAAATTCAAACAATTCTATAAATTTTTTTAACTAATAGAGAGATGTTAGCAAACTTCAGATACAAAATCAGTTCATAGAAATCAATTGTCTTTTGGGACGCCTGGGTGGCTCAGTTGGTTAAGCGACTGCCTTCGGCTCAGGTCATGATCCTGGAGTCCCGGGATCGAGTCCCGCATCGGGCTCCCTGCTCGGCAGGGAGCCTGCTTCTCCCTCTGACCCTCCCCCGTCTCGTGTGCTCTCTGTCTCTCTCATTCTCTCTGTCTCAAATAAATAAATAAATAAAATCTTAAAAAAATAAAATAAAATAAAATAAAATTAAGTGCCCTAAAAGACATCATATAAGACAGTGAAAATAGTAGGAAGTGTTTGTAACACAAATAATCATTAAACAACCTATATCCAAAGTCTATAAAAAAAACAGCTAATAAGAAAAACAACTGGACAGAAAAATGAGCAAATACTTAAGCTGGCACTTTAGAAAAGAGGATATCCAAATGTCCAGTAAACATAAAAAGGGGCTCATTAATCATTAGGAAAATTCACTAAAACTACAATGTTATATCAAAACATACCCATCACATAAAAAATATTTGTAATCCTTATAATACCAAATACTGACAAGGATGAGGAAGAGTCGGAATTCTCACATACTTCCCGCAGGAGATGTAAGAGACCACTTTCGGAAACAGTCTGACAATTCCTAATAAAGTTGACCAGGTACATATCCTTCAATACAGCAATTCTGCCCCTAAGAATATACCCTAGGGAAACACTTGCACATAGACTCCAGGAGATGTGTGTGAGAATGTCCACAGAAACTTGGTTTCTAATAACCCCCCACTCAAAACAGCCCAAATGAGCAGTAGAATGAATGAATAATTGTGGAGCACTCTTCATCAAAGAAAATGAATGAACATCAACCACACAAAACAACAGAAGGTATCTCTCAAACAGGATGTTTAACAAAAGAAACAAGTCACCCAAGAAACTACCTAATATGTTACTATTTTATGTAGAGTTCAAAAATAGATAAAACTAATGAATACATTGTTTAGGAATACACACATAGGCTGTATTTCAGTTATTTATTGCTGTCATAATAAACCATGCAAAAACTTGGTGACTTAAAACACCAATGATTCTATTTGCTCATAATTCTGTGGATCAGGGATTTACAAAGAGCACACCAGAAATGGCTCACATCTGCTCTACTTTGGAGCCCCACCTGGAGTGACTCATATCTGGGGGCTGGCTGGGACAGCTTGACTCCTGGGCAGGGGGTGGGGGGTGCTTGGGGTGGGTGGGCACATAAGTGTAGTACCTTGGTTGGCTTGGTTTCCTCACAGCATGGTGGTTTCAGAGTCCCAAGAAGGAATATTCCAAAAGAACCTATCCCAATATTTGCATAATGCTTATCACTGTCCCATTGGCCAAACCAAGTCATATGGACAGAACCAGAAGTCAATGTGGGAAGTGACTACACAAGTGCAGAATAAAGGAAGCCATGGTTCACTGGGGGGCCACCAATGCAATGGCCCACCACAGTTGGTGAAGTAAGAGAATAATTTTCTCAAAAACAGTGGTTACTTTTCAGGAGGAATGAGGAATCCAATTAGGGAGGGGCACAAAAAAAGCATCTAAAATATTGGCGATATTCTATTTCTAAACTGACTGGTAGTTAACATAGGAGTTACTTTATTCTTCTTTAAAATAGAAATTGCACATGATATAAAATTATGCAGGCACTGAAATTTACATTTGTATACTTGTAAATAATTTACGTGACATTGTATTATATTATTAAATGAAAAACAGGGAAATATATATGTTTATTATAAAGATCCCAACTATGTATCAGAGCTGTTGAAGAGCTAGAGGTAAATAAACCTCCATGCCACAGTGGTTTCTCAGCATAGTAGCAGAACCATGATCGATGCACATTTTCTTATTATCTTTTTCTGTGCTTTTGGAATCACTAAAACTTTATGGGGTAAAAATAAGAATGACACCTCCCACAAAGTGAGGGATTCCAGTAATCCCTGCACTTCCCTTGACTGGCTTCACTTTATCATTCCTATTTTTTTCATCATAGCTACCAGAAGTTAAATTCTGGAGCACAAGGTATCCCAGACTTTTCAGAATAGACTCTGATAAAAATTAAATCAGAACCACTTGAATTAGTTCTCAGACATGAATAGTATTGCCAAGCCCTCGATTTTGGTGTTCAAATGGGAACTGTCAGTCAGAGAGGGAAAGGGGCAGAGGGGACAGAGAATGATGAATTGAGGTGTCTTGCAGCTTCTCTATTTTGAATCACAAGGTACCAAGAATTTGGCAGTGTGGACTTTTTCTTTAGGTCATCTACAAATACTCCTTCTTCTCTGATTTATAATTGGAGGAATTTAATTCTAAGACCTATGGGAAGTTATAGAGGAGGAGGTAAAGGCAAGTACTGTATAACCTAATAAATTAAGAGCTTAGGCCCTGGTATCCAACCTTTTCACTGTATGACCTTGTACAAGTTCCTTAATCTCTCTATGCCTCATTTCCTCATCTCTAAAATGGGAACATAATAGTGCTACCTCACACTTCCACGTTGTTGGAAGGATTAAACGAGATAATATATGTAAAATGCTTAAGTACAGAGCCTGGTCCATCAAAAGCACTCAATAAACAATGGTTATCTCCACTGCCAGTCTGTGTGAGGCATTCACACCTGTCATAGCAGATGTTCACACAGGTCCTGCTATGGGCCAGCACTCTCCTAAGAGCTTCACGTATATTGACTAATATCACACCTAATCCTCATGATACCTGGGAGTTAGATATTATTATATCCATTTACTGATGGAAAAAAAAGGAAGGTCTGAAGTCTGCAAACTGCCCAAGGCCACAGAGTTCCTGAATAGCAGAGTGGGTTATCCCCAAACCTATGACTTTAAGCTCCCTCAAGCCCCTCTTGCTGGGTATGCTCTTGGGATGGTTGGAGCTGGTGATGGTTAAATTTCCTTACCCTAAGGGGCCTAAGTGACTTACTCTCACCATCTGATGAAAAATTGTAAAGAGAAATTAGAGAAAGGCATTTTCCCCAAGGCTCACAGAAAGTCTGCCAAAAAAAAGTTCCTCCAACTAGAGTATGAATCCTCCAAAAAAACTTCATTTTATCCCTGTAAGGAATGTCATTTCCCCCAATGCCCTCACTCAGCTTCAAGCACATCTTCAAATCCCTGGAATATTTATACAAAAAACTTAGGAGCTCAATTTCTCCTGGGCTGCCTTTTACTCCAAGGAGCAGATGTTGCACAATAGAACTAATAGGCTTCAAGTTACATGAGCAGCAAGACTAACATCTTCTGCTAATAATGCTGTGAGTGATTTGAGCTCCCATTGGGCTATTACTCATAGCGAGACATTGACTTTACTCTCAGAGTCTCAAAAGCACTTGGCTGATCTGAATTAATTAAGCCATATTAACTTCCTGAGAGGCAGAGAGAAAACCTAGGAAGAAAAAGAAGTGGGAGAAGAATAGGAAAGTGTTGTCTAATACTGAGATGAGCGTCCCCAGTGGACTGATAATATTATAGCAAGTGAACCTCACCAGCATAGCTAATGATACCCTAGGGAAAATTACAAGTCATTTGTAACATCAGAAATTACCATTGACAGTGATTAAAATGCTAGGATCTTAAAATACTTAGAGCTCAAAGTGTCCTTAGAGATCATCTGGCATAATCCCCCACTTTAAGACTGAAAAAGCCAACCACTTAGATGAGTGAGAGCAGAAGACAGACCTGCTGATCCTCAGGACTCTTTCCTGCTGCTGGTGATGAGCTACCCAGGACCTTTCCCTGATACTCCCTGCAGCAGGAGGTGCTGTGCCCAAACCAACTTCCCCCAGGACCAGTGGCCCCAAAGACTCCAGGTGTTTCATAGAGCTCTATAAAGAGCTGCCCAAAAGCATAGACTATTCTATTGCACCTATATATTTGCACCTGAATGCAAAGTAGTTGTCACCCCATGAACAAGGCACTCCCTTTGGTCCATTAAAAAGAAGAGTAACGGGGGCACCTGGGTGGCTCAGTTGTTGGGCGTCTGCCTTCAGCTCAGGTTGTAATCCCAGGATCGGGCTCCCTGCTTGCCGGGGAGCCTGCTTCTCCCTCTCCCAGTCCCCTTGCTTGTGTTCCCTTTCTCGCTGTCTCTCTCTCTGTAGAATAAATGAATAAAATCTTTAAAAAAAAAAAAAGAAGAGTAACAGGGTGAGGTCCCTCTGCTACAGTACAGTCCGCAAGTGCATCTAGCTGCATCCTGGCCCAAGCACACTTCTCTATAGAATGCCAGGAAACAGGGACCAGCATGTCTTCTGACCCTCCTCCCAGAGAGTTCCAGCCCCTTCCAGCAATTTCTACTGGCATTGACCCACATCCTTCACACGATATCCATTAACACATCAGCCCTTCTAGACCTTTCCTGTGGTTATTTTTCACCAAATACATTATGGATAGCTCTCCATGTAAGTACACAGAGATGAACATTGTCTTTTCTAATGGCTCCATGGTATTTTACTGCAGAGGTACACCAGGATGTAATCAGCCAATCTTTCTTTGTTGTTTCCAGTTTAGGCCTTCCAATTGTTCACAATTAAAAATAATACAGCAGTGACCAATTGTACAAACACCTTTGCACACTTGTCTGATTATTTCTTTAGGATAAACTCTTATAAATGGAATTGCCATATCAAAGAATATGGACTTTTAAAAAGCTTTTGATATAATCTGCCAAATTTTTCCCCAAAAAGTGGTGTCACAGTAGGTTCCCACAAGATTTCTGAGGTGGATCATCAATGACTTTAAATAGTTTTCTTGCTTTTCATTCAGATTCATTCCAATAGAAGCTAGTAGCCAAGTCAAATGCCAAATGGCACATTTACCAGAGGTCTGCAGAGGTTGGACAACTTTCTATAAATGGTGATAGCTTTGAAGAACTGAGGAGAGGTCATCCCTGGAAGCAGTGAGATAAAGGGCTTTTTCCTTATTACGTATCTTAATTTGATGAAGACAACATTTTCTTTTTGTAAATTTCCAATTTGGGATACTGATGATTTCTGCATGGTGAAATTATGAAATATTATTATTCCTTATTTTGTTTACCTATATTTTCTAATATTTTTACAATGTCCTTGTAATACTAGTGCAAGTTTTTCAACTTTGGCACTATTGATATTTTGGTCCAGATAATTCTTTGCTGTGGGGGGCTGTCCTATGTGGCATAGGATATTTCGTAGCTTCCCTGATCTCTACCCACTCTTAGCACTGCCTGGTTGTGACAACCAAAAATGCCTCTAGATATTTCCATATATCTCTTGGGGGTCAAAATTTCCCCCAGCTGAGAACCATTGCTAGAATAATAGACAATATCAAAAATAATAATAAACATCTATAGTAGTTCGTGAAAGATGCTATTCTCAGTGCCTCAGGAGTAGTATCATGTTGATTATTTTCAACAATCCTTTGAGGTGGATACTATTATGATATCCATTTTACCTAAAAGGAAACTCAGAATAGAGAGGTTGAGTAACATGCCCAAGTTCAAGAAAATACAGAAGCCCAGACTGGAATCCAGTTGACTCTAGAGCCTGTGCTCGTAATCATTTTTCTGAAGCTGCTTCCCACTGAAATACTTTCAAAGACTCTCTTTAGCCATTTAATTTTTTTCTAGCATATCTTATAAAATATTTTTAAACATATACAATAATTCAATGAACATTCATATATTTATCACCTAAATTTAAAAACTATCAAGACTTGGCCATTCGCAACTCATTTGTCTCTTCCTTCTTTCCCTCTTTCCTTTCTTCCTTTCTCTCTTCTTGATTCTTTTCTCCCTCCCTCCCTTTCTCCTCCTCTCCCTTTTTTCCTTTCTTCCTCTCTATTATATCATTTCATCTTTTATATAGTTCTAAAAAGTATGGATATTTTCTTATGTAGCTATAATGCCTATCATACCTAACAAGGTTAATAAAAATTCTTTGGTATCAATCCGTATTCAAGTTTCTCCATTATCTCAAAAATGTCATTTAATTCTTGAAAATGTCCAACTTTGGACACTAAGAAAGACAAAGCAGTATTTCCCCATATACTGTGCACTGAGACTAAAAGAAAAGGGTAGTCATACAAGTGCATTTCATAGGAAATCTCTCCATGGTTTGAGCTGAAAATGAGAGGAAAACACCCAGCCCACAACCACAATAAAGATCCTATTGCTGTTTTTGGGATACAAGTCCTGACATGAGCAGGAACACAATTGATTATTAAAGTTAATTTTAATAACAGCAGGAAACTGGGGCTAGCCTTCAGAGTTTCTCTACTCAGCTTTCTCAATGCATATTTATGAATTCATTTTAGTGCTTGTTGATTTACTGCCATTAGCCCCTAAAAACCCTGACTCTTCCTTTCTGTTGTCCTTGAAACAGTAGAAATTCCTCACAGGTCTGTGGTTAAGGACTAGCTTCCAAGAGGGTGAACTGGTCTTACTTTATTTGAGGGCAGGAGGTTAAAGAGTGAGGATTCTTTGGAGACCAGTGGGAATCACTGCTACTCCTTCACCCCACACTGCCACCTGCTGGAATGGGTTAGGGGCAAAAAGCAGAACCTTCCTCATATGAGTTTCTTAGAGCTGCTGTGACAAATTGCCATGCACTTGGTGACTTAAAACAGCATACATTTTTTTCATTTTATTTTATTTTTTTTTCATCATGATAAGTGTACTCTTTAATTTTCATCCTCTATTTCACCCATCCTCCCACCCACCTCCCCTCTGGTAATCATCAGTTTGTTCTCTACAGGTAGGAGTCTGTTTCTTGGACTGTCTCTCTTTTTTTTCCTTTGCTTATTTGATTTGTTTCTTAAATTCCACATATGAGTGAGATCATATGGTATTTGTCTTTCTCTGACTTATTTTGCTTAGCATTATAGTCTCTGGCACTATCCATGTGTTGCAAATGGAAAGATTTCATTCCTTTTTATGGCTGAATAACATTCCATCATATATACATATGTATATAAAATATATCACCTCTTCTTTATCCATTCATCTATCAATAGACACTTGAGCTGCTTCCATATCTTAGCTATTGTAAATAATGCTGCAATAAACATAGGGGTGCATATATACCTTTTTGTATTTGGGGGGTAAATACCCAGTAGTGTGATTACTGGATCGTAGGACAGTTCTATTTTTAACTTTTTGAGGACACTCAAAAGGACTGTTTTCACAGTGCCTGCACCAATTTGCATTCCCCCTTTCTCCACATCCTCACCAACACTTGTTTCTTGTGTGTTGATTTTAGCCATTCTGACAGGTGTGAGGTGATATCTCATTGTAGTTTTGATTTGCATTTCCCTGATGATGAGCCATGTTGAGCATCTTTTCTTGTGCACAGGTAGGGGGTAGGGGCAGAGGGAAAGGGAGACGCAAGCTCGCCGCTGAGCAGGAGCCAGATGCTGGGCTCAGTCCCAGGAACCTGGGCTGAAGGCAGACACTTAACCAACTGAGCCACCCAGGTGCCCCTGCCTCCTTCTTATAATAACTTCTGTGATTACATTTAGAGCCCACCAGTTAATCAATGATAATTTCCCCATCTCACAATCCAGAATTAATCATATCTGCAAAGCCCTTTTGCCATATAAGGTAACATTCACAGGTTCAGGAACTAGGATCTGGATATCTTTGGAGGCCATTATTCAACCTATCACAATTCCTCTTGAGCAGAACTCATTCCAGTAGTAACACCACTTATATTTTGAGACCACAAGGCCTTTTACATGTGTTTTTCATTTGATGATCACAACCATCTTTCAAGCTGAGCAAAGTTTAGGTTCTCCCAGAAGCAAACCCTGAGGCAGGGAGTTAAGTGCATGTGGTTTATTTAAGAGGTGACCCTAGAAGCACAGGGAGAGATTGGGGAAGTGAGAAAGGGAAGAGAAGGAAGCCAATAAAAGGTGTGGAATCGGGCGCCTGGGTGGCTCAGTTGGTTAAGCGACTGCCTTCGGCTCAGGTCATGATCCTGGAGTCCCAGGATCGAGTCCCGCATCAGGCTCCCTGCTCGGCGGGGAGTCTGCTTCTCCCTCTGACCCTCCCCACTCTCATGTGCTCTCTCTCTCTCATTCTCTCTCTCTCTCTCTCTCAAATAAATAAATAAAATCTTT
>NC_138382.1:46250934-46291731 GCF_054177405.1 Leptonychotes weddellii
ATGAATGGATAAAGAAGATGTGGTCCATATATACAATGGAATATTACTCAGCCATCAGAAAAGGTGAATACCCAACTTTTACATCAACATGGATGGGACTGGAGGAGATTATGCTAAGTGAAATAAGTCAAGCAGAGAAAGTCAATTATCATATGGTTTCACTTATTTGTGGAACATAAGGAATAACATGGAGGACATTAGGAGAAGGAAGGGGAAAATGGGGAGGGGGAATTGGAGGGAGAGATGAACCATGAGAGACTATGGACTCTGAGAAACAAACAGGGTTTTAGAGGGGAGGGAGGAGGGGGGATTGGTTAGCCCGGTGATGGGTATTAAGGAGGGCACGTACTGCATGGAGCACTGGGTGTTATACGAAAACAATGGATCGCAGATCACCACATCAAAAACCAATGATGTATTGTATGGTGACTAACATGACATAATAAAATTTTTAAAAAAATACTTTTTCTTATTATAAAATAAGAGTAGAAATTTTGAAAAATTCATAAGTATATAGGGGCGCCTGGGTGGCTCAGTCGATTAAGCATCTGCCTTCAGCTTGGGTCATGATCTCAGGGTCCTGGGATCTGAGTCCCATATCTGGCTCCCTGCTCAGCGGGGAGCCTGCTTCTCCCGCTGCCCCTCCTCCTGCTTGTGCACCCTCTCTCTCAAATAAATAAATAAATAAATAATCTTTTTAAAAAATGTGGATCAGGGTGCCTGGGTGGCACAGTTGGTTAAGCATCTGCCTTCAGCTCAGGTCATGATCTTGGAATCCCAGGTTCAAGCCCCACATCACTTCTCCTCCTGCCCCTCACCCCACTCATGTTCTCTCTGTCTCTCTCTCTCTCAAATAAATAAATAAAATCTTTTTTAAAAAATGTGGATAGCACAAATGAGAAGCTGGATTATTATTTAATTTCATTTTAATTAATTTAAAATTAAATAGCCATCTGTGGCTAATGGCTATGGTATTGGACAATGCAGCAATAGTTCATCTAAAGTCTTAATTTGTTTGACTTTCAGAGATTTCCACAAAGTGGCTGCCATTCTGTTTCCATAGCACTGAGTTCAGGAAAGTACTCATACCAGTTGTGTGGGCCATTGGAGTCTGAGGACAATAATGAGGATTTTGTTTACGCTTCATGAACTGTACCCTGCTGTCATATCAGGTGGTCTCAGCAGACACGAGGCCAGGCTATGAGCAGGCCTGGATCTGACTCATGAAAATAAGCCTTATGTATATATGGTAAACCTATAGAGAAACTGTGTTGCTTCTAGAGGGTTAGATGTGACCCTCCTTACTCAGACATTACCATCCTCATCTGTGTGCCCACTGGTGAAGCTGTGGGGACTTCCTTCTTCACCTTGAGATAAGTAAATGCCAATTAATTTACTTACATGGTGCCTGGGTCTGTTCTGTCCATTAGTACATACCAATTGTTGACAGTTTTCAATATAATGGTCATGTAAAAGGTAGGAGCTTTTAAAAGGCTCTTGTCATATCTGGACATATTTCTTCCACTCAAGAGTTAGTACCAATACATTCCCACCATCAATACATGTGAGTGCTCATCTTAGCACATCACGCCCCAGCATAGGTGTTATTTTTTATATTTACAAATTTAATGGATTAACAAAATGGCCATTTAAATTTACATTTCTTACATCTTTACAAGCAAAATGCTAAGAGAGCTCCCATCTTTTAAAAAGTTTTCTCTTTTGACCCCACATGGCCACCTCTAGCTATCATCTCATTTCTCTGTTCTCCTCAACAGCAGAACACTTTTGAGTTATCTCTGCTCTCCACCTCTAATCCTTTTCTCCTATTCTCTCTTAGACTCATTTTATTCAAGCTTTCACCCTCATCCACTCCACCAGAACTGTTCTTCTAAAGGTCACCAATGACCTTCATGTTGCTAAGTCCAGTGATTATTTTTTAGTCCTTTTCATACATGATCTATCAATAGAATTGATGCCCCCACCTTGAAATGCTTTCTTCTTTTGGCTTCTTGGACATGTCTTCATTTTTTCTCCTCACTGAACAATCCTTCATAGTCTCTTGCTAGTTCCTCCTCATCTCCCTAGCCTCAAAAAGTTGATGTTCCTTAGTAATTAGTACTTGGACTTCTCAAACCTATCAGTGCTTGATCCCTAAGTTATCTCAGTAGGCCCAGGGCTTTTGATGCTAGCCATGTCCCAGGTCCTCCCAAAATTATTATCTCCAGCTCAGACTTCTCTCCCAAAATCCAGACCTGCACACCAACTCTATCAACATCTATCAACTTTGATATATCAAGTGAACATGTCCAAATTCAAGTTCTTGATTTCCCACCTCAAATCTCAAGTATTGGAATCATCCTTGACTACTCAGTTTCCCTCACATCCCAAATCTATTAACAAATACTGTCAGCTTAGGTTAAGATATATCCAGAATCTGACCCACTTCTTGCCACAACCACTGCTATCACCCTAGTTCAAGTCACTATCATCTCTTGCCTGGACAGTTGCAATAGTATCTCAACTGCTCTCCCTGCTTCTGCCCTTGACCTACCTTAAGTCTATTTTCTATAAACAGCTAGGAGCCTGTTAAGACAGTTAGGACTTCTCTCTCCTTTCCCCAAAACCTTCAACCAGACCTGTCTCTAACATGTGTGAGGCTCCAGGCAAAAATAAAATGAATGCTGCCTTTCTTTTCCCATCCCCGGCTCTGTTCTAAACCATGAAGGGGTTGACAGGCAGAGTATAGACACCCCATCTTGCATGCCAGAGCTTTATCCATACTCAAAAACACAGCTGTCCCTTAACCACCCCACAGGCCTACGGATGTGCATACCTGCAGTACAGTCAACACTTCGGAGGATGGACTTAGCAAAGAGCTGTGCACAAGCCCTGGAAGCAGGTATGGGGCTGTTTGGGCAGGGAATTCTAGGTTTGTGGGTACCTATCACATGGTCTAGAAAGGGCAAGAAGGCGTCCAGGTGAGGCACATCACTTTGGCCTATAGGGAAGAGCATAGCTAGAGGAGCCAAAGAAAGAATCCACTGAAGTGAAGGATCAGTGCAGGGCCTCCAGTTGCCTGGATTCAATGGACTGGCAATGTCCCAAATGGAGGCTGCCTTGTCAGCCTGAATACCAGAGTGAAGACAACCTGGAGCAGGGCTGCAGCTGACCCATCACAGACACATAGTATGAGCATACAGCCCTTGAGGTCTGGAAGTCTTTTGTTGCCATGGCATAATCTATCCTATCCTACTAATACATATATCTTGCTCTATGAATGTGAGTTCTATAAAGGCAAACCATATCCCATTTGACTTATATCCCTAGCACCTAGCACAGTGCCAAGCACATAATAAATACTCAAGTAATATTGCAGGAATGGAACCTTTCTGGATTTCATCTGTATAATAAAGGGGGTTAGAGTAGATATTTTATAAAGTATCTTCAAATTCTAGCATCCCATGTTTTCTGTGATTTCAGAAATAAAAGGTTCTTCATTTCCTTCTCAAACACCCACATGCCAAAGCCTCATTCCAACCTGAATTTCTTTTCTCTTCTGATGAAAAGCTTTTGTACATAGCTATATATGCTTATAGCATTACAAGAACTGCTTAAGGTTTTTGGTTTTTTTTAAAGATTTTATTTATTTATTTGACAGAGAGAGACACAGCGAGAGAGGCAACACAAGCAGGGGGAGTGGGAGAGGGAGAAGCAGGCTTCCCACAGAGCAGGGAGCCCGATGTGGGCTCGATCTCAGGACCTGGGGTCATGACCTGAGCCAGAGGCAGACGCTTAACGTCTGAGCCACCCAGGCGCCCTGCTTAAGGTTTTAAAATCCTACTGCAATCAGCCTGTACAAGGAATTAAATACTAAGAATGCCTTTTCTGTCTCTGATTACTATGACCCTGAATGATGTCTCCCCCCACCCACCCACCCACTTTTGCTACTGGGCTTGGGCAAGTATACCTGCTGTTCAAAGACCATCTGAAATTACTTCTAAGAAGGAACTGCTTTGAGAATCAGGCTTATAATTAAACAGTAATTGAAGTTTCCTGTGGTTTTATGCATGGGTCTTATCTAATGCTTAAGTAGATAAACTGCATGGCTTAAAAGTCAGAATGGAATTAGATGCTCCTACAAGTGAGCAGAGGTCTTTGTTCAGCAATGGTGCTTCTTTAAAATCCAACCTGGTTTCCAGCACTTTTGTCACAGCACCTACACGACAATGACATCAGTCTACCCTGCAGAAGTGACGGTCAGAGAACCATGGAATGATAGAGCTGAAATGGACCTCAGCGAGCTCCTCATCCAAAGTCCTTGTTTCACAAGAAAATAAAACCCAGGGAGGTAAAATTGATTTGCCTCAGGTCACAGGTAGAAGAGGATAAGATCAGGGATTTAGGAGGTAACACTTGATGACTTGGGTGACTTACTGGATGCAGGTTGTTAGGGAAAGAAAGGAATGGAGGACAATTACAAACTTCTCAGTTGGGGTCAAATGAGAAAGAGCAAGTCTGAAGGAAATCCAATGAGCTCAGTTGGGGTCATGTTGAGTTTGAGGTGTCTGTGTGCCATACAGACAGCTATCAAGCAGAAAATTAGGTATTACAAATCTGAAACTGAAGAAAAAAGACAAAGTTAAAGAGAGAAATTTAGGAGTCAGCATCCTCCCACTCGGTGTTTAAAACTATTATAAAGCAGGAAAAGAAATCAGGAAAAGGGAGCAACAGGGGTATAACCAGCAGAATACTGACATCTAAGGGTTTTATTAAAAATAAAAATAAATAAAATAAAGAAGAGTTTACAAAATAGTTTACAAGAGTGGCCAGAGAATAGGAGGGAAACTGGGATAGAATGGTGTTGGTAAAGGCAGGGCAAGAGAAGGTTTCAAGAAGGGAGACGTGTTCTGTAACTGTGGCCCACACACTGCTAGCTGCCCCCTCCCCCCTCCACTATTCATTCTCATTTTCCTTGCTAACAAAATCCTGATTGTTTTTCAGAGTGGCAATAAACCTGGTCAAAAATTAAACCATGATTTCCCAGGCTCCTTTGCATCTAGAGGTCGCCCATATGACATACCTCTGGCCAACTAGATATAACCAGATGTATATCTACTTGGTGAGAATGTCAAGAAAACAATTATTTTCCTGATATAAAGTTTGATATAAAGTTTGATATCCTGATATAAATGGTCAAACTGCTGGCATCTCACTTTTACCCTTTGCCTTTCCCCCTTTCTTTCTCCCAAGATAATGATTCTATGTCCAGAAATACAGCAGCTATCTAATGAGCATGAGTACAAAGGACACACACACACACATACACACACACACACAATAGATGATATGGAAAATCAGGAGTCTGATTCCTGATCTACTCAGTTGAATGAGTGAGAAATGTGGAGTCAACCTTGATTCCTACCCTCTTACTGCCTTTGATCCAAGATCCTTGACTCTACCCTTAAATATCCTTCAAATTCACTTTCTTCTTTTTTTTTTTTTTTAAAGATTTTATTTATTTATTTGACAGAGACAGAGACAGCGAGAGCAGGAACACAAGCAGGGGGAGTGGGAGAGGGAGAAGCAGGCCTCCCGCCAAGCAGGGAGCCCGATGCGGGACTCGATCCCAGGACCCTGGGATCATGACCCGAGCCGAAGGCAGTCGCTTCACCAACTGAGCCACCCAGGCACCCAAATTCACTTTCTTCTAACCACCCCTAGTCTCTGCATTGTTCAGGCCCATATCATGCCTTGCCCAGCTGACTGAACTGTCCTCCTAGAAGGTCTTCCTGCTTCCACTCTTACCCCCTGCAACCTGTCCTCTAATCTTCTGTCACCAAGTCAACAAAATGGAATGCTTTCGTGTTGATCCCTGCTGAAAATATTTCCATGGCTCTCATTGCCTAGTGGATAAAATCGAAGGTGCTTAGCCCCACAGTTAGGCTCTCTATGATTTGGCTCATGCCTTATGTTGATTATGACATACTATGCAAATATATAGTGGTTCACAACCACTTTGTGAACAAGGACCACTTACCAAGCATTGTGCTTTATATTTATTTAGTTCTCATAATGCTTTCCCACACATTTGATAGTACTATTCTCATTTTGCAGATGGGTCAACTGACTCTCAGAAAGGTTAGGTCACTTGCCCAAGAACACATAGCTTGTTTAAGCAGGGGAAGGTCTGGATGTGAAAGCTCTTTCAAAGTTCTTTCCACTGCAGTGCCTTGACATGAAAGAATGAACGCTCCTCTCCTTCCCGTTCCTCACTATTCCTCATCTACCTTAAATGGACAGCCTTGTTGAAGAAAAACAGTCTTGCTCCTGGGGCCAAAGGAATCTATCCCCCACTGCGGTGGGAAGAAAACAGGTTCTTCACACCAGCTTCTGCAAGGGAAGAGAGAATCGCCCAAAGCTAGAGCTGTATGGTGAGCTGGTGGGCCTAACCCTCCCATTCAAGGCCCTGCCTTCTCCTCGCTAGGTGGGGGTCAGGCGCGAAGTGCAAGGATGGGGATCCGGGTCAGAGAGCCCTTCTCCTTTGACTTAGCCGGCCTGGCTGGCGCCACCACAGCGTTGGAGTAGGATCCCGTCTCCAAGGCCACCCCCTCGAGGGTCCGGAGCTGGAAGACCAGGGGGGAAGGACTCTGGTGACTCCCCAAAGTCTCAAGCAAGACCTGACACCTACTCCTCACCACTATCTCAGCCTGGGAGCCGGTCCTGTGGGCTCTGGCAGCGCAGCCTACTCTGCCGCCGGAGCGGTTTTGCACACACCGCTGCCGCCCAGCGCCAGGACCCAGAGCAGTCCGCCAGCAGCGGGACCCTGGAGCAGTGCAGCCCTCTGAGCCCCGAGAGTCTCGCGGTTGAGAAACCCGCGGTCAGAGAACCCCCTGGGAGCTCTGCTATCAGTCGGGTCGGATCACCCAGATTTGTAACTGGAGAAAGGTCCAGGTCCCCGAGGGCCATGTCCAGCTAGCACCCTCTGGCCCTCGGACCTGAACTCGGAGTCCAGGCTGTCCGGTTGGGCAAATCGTCCAGAGTTCCGCTCTCCCGCCAGCCGCAGACTCGCACCCCCAGACCCTCCCCAGGCACGGAGGCAGTTGCTGCCGTACTGCTCAGCCCTCCTAGGCAGCGGCGGAACGATCCCCAGCTGCTCCCAGCACCCCGACTTGACCCTGGGCAACCTCTTCTGCCCGGGTGGCTCTCCCCGGGGTCTGAACCCCTCGCGCCCCCGCGCGTCCGTCTTTGCTTCTGAGCTTGCTCTGAAAGTGATGTAACGAGGCCAGACTCGCGCGCTGCTTTCCCTCTTTCCCAGACTAAGTCCTTCCTCCCTCCAGCACCAGAGCCCGGCGCTGGGCTGTGCCTCCACTCCACTCCCAGAGCTCTGGAGACCGACGGGCGCTGTTGAGAAAGACGCGCTCCCACGTCCCACCTCCTGGATGCAGAGTCAGTGGGGAAAGCGAGGCTTTCCTTCCAGAAACAAGGGAGAGAGCCGAGGGGACAGCTGTTGTGGAGGTTTCTAAGGAGACTCAGACTGGCTTCTTTCCCTGCTCCTGGGAGACGGCAGGAAACCTCAGGTACCTCAGTGACCCCAGTCGGTGGATGTTTATATGAAAGAGACAGAGACAGTAAGAGAGAGAGAGAGAGAAACAGAGGAAGAAACAGAGACCCAGAGACCGTGATTGACAGACAAGTGGAGAGAGACGAGTAAGAGAGCTAGAGAGTTGGTGGGTGGGAAACTGACTTCAGTTTTCTTTTTTCTTTTTTTTTTTTTTTTTAACCCACTGTGGTTTTGCTTCTGACAGAAGAGAGAACTGCTGCTCCCTAGCCAGCAAGCAGCCCCTAATCTGGATGGAGTGAAAGATGCGGCCTGATGACATAAACCCGAGGACTGGGCTGGTGGTGGCCCTGGTCAGTGTCTTTCTGGTCTTTGGCTTCATGTTCACCGTCTCTGGGATGAAAGGAGAGACGCTGGGAAACATCCCCCTCCTGGCCATCGGGCCAGCCATCTGCTTACCAGGCATCGCAGCCATTGCCCTGGCCAGGAAAACCGAGGGATGCACCAAGTGGCCTGAAAATGAGCTGCTGTGGGTCCGCAAGTTGCCCTGCTTCCGGAAACCCAAGGACAAGGATGTGGTGGAACTGCTGAGGACCCCTTCAGATCTGGAGTCAGGCAAGGGAAGCTCAGATGAGCTGGCTAAGAAGGCAGGCCTCAGGGGGAAGCCCCCCTGCCAGGGGCAGACAGAGGTGCCTGTGGCCAGTTACATCACCACCCCCACACCCACGGAAGGAGAACGCCAGAGCCTGGTCCAGAGCGGGCATCAGGAGGAGACATCCAGATACCTGGATGGTTACTGTCCCTCAGGCAGTTCCCTTGCCTACAGTGGCTTGGATGCCAAGTGCTCAGCCTGGGACAGATCTGATTGCCCGGAGCCTGAGGACAGCATCTTCTTTGTGCCCCAGGACAGTATCATCGTTTGCTCCTACAAGCAGAACAGTCCCTATGACAGATACTGTTGTTACATCAATCAGAGCCAAGGCAGGTGGGATCACGAGACAATAGTCTAAGCTTTGCATACAAGAGTCGCTGTGTTGATAGAAACGTGACTACATTCAGCTTCTAGGGGAAGGAAACTGCCCTGCTCCAACAGCCTTCAAACTGTTAGAAATTGACTTGGTATGTGATGGGTGTGCAAGCTTCGGGTGCCTGAAAGCCATGTAAATAGGCATGTTGGGGACACATTTTAGGGAAGGGTGATGAGGGTTAAGGACACTGGAAGAGGCAGTGGGTAGGAGAAGAAGCAGTTCCAATTTCTTTTTAAACCATGTTGGATGTTTTGTAAAATAACCCAGAAAGTGCTACTCAGCATCTGCTAAAATCAAGATAAACCTAGAGTGGGCTGCAGATATCAGGCATGAAATGATACATGGGCTTGCCATAGGGAAACTGACCTGCTTTCAGTCTGAATAAATTGAAAGACAAAACAATTTAGTGCTTCATTGTATGAAATGATTTTTATCTGGTGAAAGCTTTTCACACTTATTATTTGCTGAAAGAAAAAAAAGTCAAGATAGAAAAGCTACTCCCTCCATAGGTAGGATGGTTTTTGGAGAAAGGGGAGTTAAAGGCAGTTGAATTATGTAACTGAGTTTTATATTATCCTCTGACAAGATCAGAGATTTCAAATAAAGTAAAGTGTGACCAGCTAGGTAAAAAACTAACATTTTTAGATGGCTATGTTCCTTCTTAAACTCTTCGTTTAAATTGATTTACTGGGTCTTTATCTTAAGTGTTTTTTAATATTTACTATCATTCATGTATAATTTCCTCATCAGGTACAAAATGACTTGATGTAATATTTTCATAGATTAGAATTTGTGTTCATCAAGTCAAAATTGGTTTTATATATGTATACAAGTATCTTTAACATTTCTGGGAGTTCTGGTAATAACTATTCCTATATGCCTTTTAAAATCTGAAAACTATGAAGTCAATACATTAGTCTTGAACTTTATGCAGAATTTACATAAAATGTAATGGTTAAACTTCTGGAAGTGTCATTATTTGTACATTTATTCAACATTCCCAAAGACTATAAATGCCAATGAAACGAGTTAATCTACTAGATTTAACTAAAGCTCAGTTTTTATTAAGTTCACCTAATCAGTGAGCATTGCATGACAGGGTCTGTTTTATTTCATACTTAATCTTTTGCTGCTGAGGGAAAAAGGCACAATGGGATCCTAAAATGTATTTCCTATTTCACTTGCTTAATTGTAATAGACAAGAGGGCAATCAGCCAAAATACCATTTAGTCCCTGTTGAAGAGAAATATTGAATTATATAGAGAAATCATGGTATATTTCATCTTGCAGATCAAAATATTTTGCATCCTTTAAAGAATGATGATTTATTTTCAATGATCAGATAGTTTCAGCCACTTTCTCCCAAAGGGAATTGAGGACAAAAATTCTAGCCATACCCCTTTTGTATATTTCAGGTCCAGTTCTGCAAGTCTTTAAGTGCAGCAATCATTCAGTCTTAAGAACCATGCCCTTAAAAATCACAATTTCCAAACCAAGTTCAACATCAAAAGAGTATGATTTTTTTTTAGTAGGGCTTAAATGTCAGAAAATGAGATGTGTGATCTTAAGCAAATTTTATCTTCTTGTACCTCAGTTCTCACTCTTCAGAAATCAGGGAGGAGTGGGACCGACTTACACTAGAGTATGTCTATCGTTCATTCCCAGTTTGAATATTCTATGGCATCATGTCAATGACACTTTATATAATGCCAGGGAATGAGATACAGCAAAATGCATGCCAAAGTTAATGCAACTCATGATAAAAATTATATGACATGGATTGAATTCTTACTACTACTCAAAAGAATTTTGTAGATATGTGAAAGCAGATTTGTTTTATTGCCAAATATTATTTATTCAACAAATACATTTCTGGGAATAAAATGAAGATGTTAATTAAGGATAAAATTTTTTTGATATCGGTATAGCCCCCAAATAATCCAATAAATGCAATAAATGTAATTCACTTTGGATTTGGCATGGAGGGAAAATAGTTTCCTAAAATCACAATACCTCTTAATAATTCTAGGGCATTTAAAAGATGAAAATCATGTTTCAATGAAGGTAAAAATTATTGGATAACTCCCTTAGGAATAAAAGCTTCTAATTTGAACAACAAAAAAAAAACCCTTCTAATCTGCTTGCCATTTGTGGACCTCTTCAGAGATGAAGAGATAGCAAGACAGCAGAGAGAGATATTCACAAAGACTCAGCAAATCCTATACAGGGTCTGAAAAGAGATGCTTGTAGTGTTAGGTATGGTTTAAGGTGTAGAAAAGTTACTTTTTGATTTCTTGGAATCAGCTCAAACCCCTTGATATTATATACACACATACACACACACACTCCAATGTCCAAATCCAAAGTTAATTACTAGCTTAGAAATCTAAGACATTTTATCACATTTTCAAGTTCTATTTCAGAAGAAACTTACTTCAATCTTCTTCCACCCACCTACTTAAGATACTTAAGGTATCTAAATATGCTCTTGAGGGAATTTTCTGCAGTGCTAAAATAATGGTTTGCAAATGTTGACTGGGTGGCTTAACTCTGACCAGAAAGAATAAAATACGTGATTGTGTGTGTGAATTTTTTTAACATCTTACATTAGGTAACGCCCTCCTAATATATAGCAAGGTAGCTTAGTGCCCCAAATCAACACTCATTAAGTAGTATTCAGGGGAAAGCAGCCATTCTGTTGAACAGAGGTGGAAGAGAAGGAAAACAAGATGAGAAAAGTGTCTGAGCTTGTTAGAGGAAAACAGCAGCTCATTCTAGTCAACAGTTTTAGCAAATGGTTAATATTAGCAAATGGTAATAGACAGGAAGACTATTCCCTGTATCCAGTAAGAGCTTTCAGACAGACATAAATCGAAGTAGGCACTAGTTATTTTTTTACTTGCTATTAATCCAAATAGTCATTTCAACTTGATTTTAAATAGGCATTTTATTTTTGAAATTATTTCTGTTGACTTTTTCTTGTTCAATATTCCTATCTATTATGCTCATGAGTTCTTTTTCCAAACTGCTTCTTGATTTTTTTTTTAAAGATTTTATTTATATATTTGAGAGAGAGAGAATGAGAGACAGAGAGCACAAGAGGGAAGAGGGTCAGAGGGAGAAGCAGACCCCCTGCTGAGCAGGGAGCCCGATGCGGGACTCAATCCCAGGACTCCGGGATCATGACCTGAGCCAAAGGCAGTCGCTTAACCAACTGAGCCACCCAGGCGCCCTGCTTCTTGATTTTAAAGTGTAAATTCAGCCAAGATACCCAAGCTAGAACAGCTTAGTTTCTACTACAATCATAGCAAACAAAATCCAGATATAGTTAAGTTCAGACTCTCTTCCAATCAGGTCCTTTGGAAATGTTTTCAGTACTCTAAGTCTTAATACCCACTGAGCTGGCACAGGTAGGGAAAGAAGACTCATTCTTTTAAATGCTTTTCCCTTTTGTAATATCCAACCTCTGTTTATTTATTAATATCTCCACTCTGCACCTATAGCATCATTTACTCGGTAAATTCACTGTTATTATTACTTTATAACATTAAAGAAAATTGTTTGAAAATCCACAGCCCCACTATCCTAACAGAACTACTGTATTTCCATTTTAGCATATCATCCTCAAGGACTCCCCCACATACACCTTAAATATTATAATTGTGTGGTTTTCTTCTCCTTTTATTTATATGCTAAGTATGTTTTCATGTTTCTATGCAGTGTTCCCTATTACCATTTAACAATTGTGTAATATGCCATTTTTGAGAAGTACCATAATTTAACATGCCATTCTTTTTTTATCATGTCATTCTTTATTGCTAGCCAGATAACATGTTTTATGGATGGTTTTGTATGTTTTTTTTCTATTGTTGGTAACACAGCTACATTATTTGTCATTTGCCCAAAGAGGTGAATATTTACAATCAAAAAGCTGTCTCCTTATAGATGAGAGTAAGGGGGCAGAAATGTGTAAATGGATCAAACACTTGACATTATTGGTTTTCTCTTGATTCATGGGCAAGACATAGGGTAAGAGACAAAATAATGCTTCTACAAAAAGGTGCCCCCTTTGGCACCAGAGCCAGTATTTTTAAGAATAAGATGAGATGGGGCCTATATTTTTAAGAGTAAGATGGAACATTTCCCCAGTTAAGATACCACTAGTGTATATCTCAAAATCAGTTTATAGTGGTGTCAGTCTTCAAGAGCATAATGTTGAACAAGCAAAATGAAAAGTAGATGTAGACAAAAATTACTTTTCAATATTTCAAAAGCACTTTCTTAAAGTATCTCATCATTTATTTTATAATATATTTAATATGTATGTATATTATTACCTATTAGTGACTTACAAATGAACTGGAATTTCAGGAATTCAACAGACTCTACCCATGAGTTTTCTGTTTCTTCCTCAATGGAAAAATGAACTGAAGATGGAATTATGGACAAATGCTTGGCTTAACCAGATATCTCAATAAAGAACTGAATTCCATTCAGCCTCTTGTCCAGATAACATGAAATCATGTAAACACCACTGAGTCATGTCCTTGGTTTCTCATCACCTACCACAGGCTCCTCACTCCATGAACACCCCAAAGAAAGAAGTTTATCATGACGCTGTCCAGATACAAATAGGTAGACACTGATATCAGATCTCCACCACCTTTTGCAAATTATTTCTGGGCCTGACCCTTCTTAGAGATCCTTTCTTTGTCTTTCCCTTTATTCCTCCTCCTGATTGCATGTTACAGTCTACAGACCTGGTATCCTCAATGACAGCACAAGGCTTTACATGTTTTATCCATAACAAGGTACAGTGATACAGAATGCGCCAGTTACAAAACAGGGCATAAAACTATTAAAACGTCTCTTTGACAAATCTATCCCAAGAAAGTTAAATATAACAAGTATCTTTGCAATTCATCACTTTGTTTCTCTTTATGGTAATAAATGATTATATATGAGACAATCCCTCAGTCTGAGGCCAGACCACATTTGTTTAGAAAAAATAGGCTTTTGAACATCAACTGCCTGTAATTCAACATGAAAAGTATGGACATACCTTCTCTGTGAGCGGTTAGACCATCAGACCAACTCATAAAGGCCCGCCTGCCCTTGTGCTCTTCTCCCTCCCATCCTCTGCAGCAGCTTCTTGGCTGTGCCCTGATTGTGCCCTGCAGCTCACTACCCTGAGCCTTCGCCCTATCATTTTCTCTGCCTCACATGTCCACCCTGTCTTCACCCCTCTGCTGGTTAAGGCCCTAATATCCTTCAGGGGGCAGCTGCCACATCAATCTTCTAGATTTTCCCCCTCAGAACTAATAATACTTCTACTATTCTCTGGCCTGACAACACCTCCACCATTATCATCACACACATTAGCTGAGGATGTCTGTCTCTCTAACTGCAGTGTGAGCTCTTTGAGGGCAGGGGCCACATTTTATTCATCCCACCACTGCACACCCTCCCACACACACTTTGCCCTTCTCTGTGAAAACTCTAAATCGCACCACTTGGTCACTCTCACGGCCTTCCTTCTTCCTCTTTCTCGCAGGAAAAAAATATCTACCTTCTTGATTTGAACTAAATTAAATAGAATATAGTCAGCAAAAATGTGGGTTAAAATAGGCTTCTGTGGGTTGGGACCCTAACTTTTATTTAGCATATTGTTTCTTCGGGGAAACCACATCTTACATAACAAGGAGAAGAAAGAAATAAACCATTCCAGAATATTTTCTCCTCCCTCCATGATTGACCTAACTCCTACTCCCTGCCTCCCTCCATGAGTCAGTGACCATATACACATGCAACAAGAATTGGTGGTTCTAGAAGCACTTGACAGCCAAGCTTCTGAATTCCTAACTAGAAAGAAGGTAAATCAGTGTACTTAGGTTAACCCTGTAAGTAGGTCAACAGAATATAATTTGCCAGCCTGGCTATTGTCCTATTATGCTTCCATCCAATGATGCTAAACAGGACTTTCCAGGCCACCCAGGTATTCCCTCAGGACGCTCTCAGGGGGCTGAGTGGCAGACCCTCACTCTCTCACCCCCAGTGAAGCTTTTCTTCTCCACAAAGTCTGTGAGATGCTCAGAGACTGGTTTGTGGTTCAGAGAAGGCTCTGGCTTATTCTGGAGCAAGATGATGGCATTGTTCAGCAATTCTCCTGAGTAGTATTTGAGGCCAGTCTTAACAACCTTCAGGCTCATGTAACTGGTCCTGTAAATTTCCCAAATTATCTGACTGAATGAAAGTGGCATTTAATTTGAGTAACTCTTTTTCTTGACCTTGGCAACTATCAGGTTCTCCTTCAACAATAGCAAGAAGGACCTCATCTGAGTATGGGTGGGGAAGGGGATAGCAAAGGGAGAATGTGTCCGTATGGAATTGTCAGCACAGGGAGAAGAGCCAACAATCCCTCATTAAGCCAGTCACTGTTGTGGCCTCCTCCCCTGACATCACCACTTCTTGTCTCAAACTTAGTAGCAAATGCTAGAAAATGGACAGAGAGGACAAACCAAACAGAAACATGTTTTAAAGCTGAAAAGAGTAAAAGGAAAATGCTAGAGAAGTTTGATACATTTTTTTAAATGGCTAAGAAAAGAAATACAAACAATTTAAGTGTATTCTAATAAGGGCAAAAATTAGCTAAAACTATCCTGCTGGACAGAGTCAAAAGGAATATAAAATAGCATCCAATAAATAATCAAACTCGTTTAAAAATTACTCAATAGACTAGTACAATCAAAACTAGAAAGTTGGGCGCCTGGGTGGCTCAGTCGGTTAAGCGACTGCCTTCGGCTCAGGTCATGATCCCAGGGTCCTGGGATCAAGTCCCACATCGGGCTCCCTGCTCTGCGGGGAGCCTGCTTCTCCCTCTCCCATTCCCCCTGCTGGTGTTTCCTCTCTCGCTGTGTCTCTCTCTGTCAAATAAATAAATAAAATCTTAAAAAAAAAAAACTAGAAAGTTAAAGGAGTACAAGTGAATACTTTTACCTAAAGTATTCAAAATTAAATCTTTTTAAATTCATAAAAATGTCCCACTGAAAAAACAGGGTGTGAGATATGAGCAGCAATACTGAGACTGGGACTAAGAGCCCATTGACCTATGCCTGACAGAGGCAAAGACAAACAAGGAACAAAGCTGGGCTTAGCTCTCCTCTCTCTTGAGTCCCCCAAAGCAGGCCCTTACCCTTCAGGTAGCAAAACTACAGAGTCCAGAACTGTTGCTCCCCCACAAGCCTGAGGTCCCTCCAAAGCTCACCTCTCACCCTCCTGTGTTCGAATAGAGGCCAGCAGCTAAAATGTTGAGAGGCAGTGTGCAATCATGGCCTTATGGAGGTCCTAACACAGGAGAAGTGTCACTGCCTACACCTTTGTCAGCCTTGCCTGGTCTCTGTCCTCTTCATCCCCCTGTTTCCACAAGCAGCACAACGTCCGTTCCTTCACTCCACAAGTCCTGGTTAAGCAGTGCATATGTGCTGGGTATTGTGCTGGCCTGAGATGTCACAGTGAACAGAACAGACCAGGCTCCTGTCTTCATGGAGCTCACAGCCTAGCACGGGCTGTCAATGGCTGAGGTGAGGATGTTATGAGGATGTACACTTGGCAGAAGCACCTAGCCCTCACCTTACTGGGGGAGGGTGGTGAGCAGGGAAAGTGGCTAAAGGGTTCTACCAATTCCACAGCGTGTAGGGGTAGTGGGGAGAGTTTCCCCACACACCCAAGCAGTTCTCCAACACCAGCTAGGCATCCCATAATTCAACTCAATTCTGATACCGTCTACCTGGAGATACCACCAGATTTCACGGGGCTCAATCCTACAAGACTGCCCCTCCCACTTCAGATGCCAGTTGCAAGTCCAAGTGTCACCTGTGCTTCTAACAGGCTACATATTAAAGGTTCCAGGGACGCCAGGGTGGCTCAGTTGTTAAGCATCTGCCTTCCACTCCAGTTGAGATCCTGGGGTCCTGGGATCTAGCCTGGCAAAGGGCTCCCTGCTCAGCGGGGGGGTCTGCTCCTCCCTCCCCCTCTTCCCCTCCCCCAACTCATGCTCTCCCTCTCTCAAATAAATAAATAAAATCTTTAAAATAAATAAATAAATAAATAAAGCGTTCCAACAACCCTCTCCTCAGCTTTGATTAATTTGCTAGAGTGGCTTAGAGAACTCAGAGAAATCTTTTACTCACTAGATTACTGGTTTATTATTAAAGGATATAATTCAGGAACAGCCCAGTGGAAGAGATGCATAGAGCAAGGTATAGAAAAAGGGCAGAGAGATTCCATACCCTCTCAGATCATGCCACTCTTACTGAATCTCCACCTGTTCACCACCCCAGAAATTCTCCGGTCCATTCTTTTGGGGTTTTATGGAAGCTTCACCACATAGGCGTGATTGATTAAGTGACTGGCCATTGGTGATTGACTCATTCGCCAGCCCCTCTCCCCTCCCCAGAGGTCAGAGGGTGAGACTGAAAGTTCCAATCCTCTAATCGCAAAGTTGATTCCCCTGGCAATCAGCCCCCATCTGGTGATCCAGGGGCTTTCCAAAAGTCACCTCATTGACATAACAAAAGGCATCTCTATGGTGGTCATCACTTAGGAAATTCCTACAATTTTAGGAGCTCTATGCAAGAACCTGGACAAAAACCAAATACGCATTCCTTCATATAAATCACAGTATCACAGAGTCATGGGGGAAAATGTCTGATATGAGACCTGAAAAATGCATAGGAAGTAGCTGACTAAAGAGGGGAGAAACAGTGTTCCAAGCCAAGAAAACAGTGTTTATGAAGGCCAAGAAGGAAGAGGAAAGCATGACACATGTTTATTTGGAAGAAATGGAAAAAAAAAAAAAATTCATTAGATGGCTGGAGAGGGGGCCAGGTAGAGAAGGGCCAGGCAATGGCTTAGGCCTCTCCCCACCACTACATTTAGGCTTTGTTACACAGAAAAAGAAGGCCTGGCCACCCTGCTTGTCTCCAGCACAACCATAAGGAAGGAAGATTAGACTCATCTTGACTAGGGTTTGCAGGTTTAACCAAATTCTACTTTAAGGAGAATTGATTCAATAAGCAACTGCTTGATTTGGTTGCATTTCAGGGCAAGGTTCCTTTCACTTGGAGACAAATAACTAATCAAACTAAGCAGTCCACCTTTCAAACATTTGTTTTGCTCTTACATGCACTAAATACTTTGGAGCTCTTAAGTGAAAATACCTGATATAAACAGCTTCTAAAATCACCATTTCTGGGATACTTATCATTATTACAGACAGGTTGGCATATGGAAAGACTTTTTTCCATCATCGAGTACCCAACAATGATGGTGACATTAACCAGATTTACATCTCTACGGTTAACATTTTCTGTGTTTCAAAATGTCCCTAATATTTCTTCCTTACTTCAGCTGCTTGGAACTCAGGTCCCTTGTACAGACACATCTATCCCTGCACAGATACATCTATCATTCTCAAAGAGTGTCCCATGTCCGTTAGCTCCTTGTTAGGTGAATATATGCTACACAATAAAAGGTTTTAATATTCAGATAAGTTTGAGAATTGCTGGGTTAACCCAAGATAAACATATTTTTTTTTTACAGTCTGTATCCCCAACACTCAGAACAGGACCTTGTACAAAGTGGGCACCAAATAAGTACTTGTTGAATTAGTGAATGTAGAATTCCATAAAGCCATATATTCACATGCTCTGTGACATATAAGAAGGGAACTGAGTGTGCAGCATTCCATGGGGCTTCCCTTAGGACTAGCATTGAAAAATCTTGCCCTAATCTTTAAATCTAGAAACACACTAATCATGAAAAAGAAGACAAATTTCCAGAAATCAAAATGAAGAGACAAAGGAAAGGGAGGGAAGTTACCTAATCCCCAGAATTACCTTCATGTTCTTGGCCCCTGCCATTCACTCAAGAGCAGTCTTCTAACAGACTGCTCTTCCCTCAGCAGGGACAATTTGGGTGATCAGGGTAACGATGTATCTGCCAGACATTTTGCCTCCAGATGCTCATTTCCCAGGTGTCCAGTTTGGCTCAAAAAAGTTGCCATGGGCAAGCCTCACGGGTCCCCTCCCTCTTTGGGAGCTTTGTACTATCACTCAAACTATCGCTCAATAAACTTTGCTTTGCTGCCCACCAAAAAAAAACCAAAACGGTTGCCAGGTCCTGCCTTGAACTCAGAAATTAAATAGATCCTAGATACCAGATATCGGTGAGGAATATTTATAAGAGTTCTAAGAAGCTTTATGATGCAGAAGTAATGTGTTATGGAACCAGAAACCCATGGGAAATTGGAATCCCCGCCTTCCCTAGTCCCAGCCCCATAAGACCAGCATTCTCAGTCTCATCTAAGACCTGAGCAAGTATCATCAAGGTAGTCCAGTGGTTCTCAAACTCTAGCATACATCAGAATCACCAAAGGGCCTGTTAAAATACGGATTGCTGGAACTTACCTCCAGAGTTTCTGATTCAGTAGAATTTACATTTCTGTGAAATTCTCAGGTGATGCCAATGGTGCTGGTTCCTGGTTGCTTCCTCACCACTACATGTGCTATCAGTTGGTTTTTACAGCCACAAGTCTGGTATAGACCCATAGGTCCAGCCATGTAGTAGCACTTGGTTCTAATAACTGGTACATAATAGGCACTCAGTAAATAATTTGATTAAATTAATACATAATTGTTTGTCTAATCCCTAAGATTGGGATCTACTTTGGGAAAGTGTACCCCACCTCCCCTGATGAAACTGGAGCCCAGTCCTTTATCCCCACTTGCTCAACTGGGATCACGACCCTCTCTGCCTACCTCCAGACCTTACAGGGACCATGCGCCCAAAAGAAAGACCTTTTGACTAGTGACAAGGGATCTGACAGAGTCCAAGTGAGAAAGGCCCTTTTTGGACCATGGGATTTAGACTCCTGGCCTGCCTGGTAAAAGCCAACTCCATCATGATCCAGTCTGTCCCAACCATTCCTGGGTTGATTCCTCTCCTTGCCAGGCCACTTCTGAGCTCCCCAGCCAGATGCTGGCTGAAGATTCACGCTATTTTGGGACATAAGGCAGGTATCTGAACCAGGTTCCAATGATGACTTCGAAATAGAGACTTGACTAGAGATCTTGAATGCTTTCCCCATCAGCCAGAATAAATAGTGGTTTACTTTATT
The DNA here is from genome assembly GCF_054177405.1 of Leptonychotes weddellii. Classification (NCBI taxonomy): domain Eukaryota; kingdom Metazoa; phylum Chordata; class Mammalia; order Carnivora; family Phocidae; genus Leptonychotes; species Leptonychotes weddellii. The sequence goes on from NC_138382.1 coordinate 46,270,700, forward strand.
ATTTTCTTTTGTACTATTTTAACCATGTTGTGAGTGCACAGACAGCAATGCTAATTTCATTCTTCCCTGCCTGTAACTCACATATGTGAAGTGTGTAGAAAAGAAAATCATACTATGCCCCAGGAAGAGCAATATATTTGGGCTTTGATAGATGATGGGAAAAGTAAATTCCAAGAATAAAGATTTTTCCAAGAAATTCAGAAACAAAAATTAAAATCTATTGTTCATCAATATCCCAACATTTTAATATTCTCCACAATCCCACATCACTGAGGAAGTGCAGGTAACTGCCTATGTATAGACACCTGATAGAAGAATGACCCATCTGTGCTAAACCACAGCCTTCCCACTCCTTTTCTGATGCAGCTTCTACCACTGTTTCCCTTGGAAACCAAAGAAGCAGCTGCCTGCAAAAAACATCTCTCTCCCTCCTCACTCATCAGTCCAAAGGACTAGCAGCTTGTTTTCTTGCTTACTGAAAACATCTGATGTTGGAGGATGGCATGCATGTGGGGGACAATATAAAAGATATTACCACAGTGGGTCAGACATATTGTATATTCTTTTTTTTTTTTAAAGATTTTATTTATTTATTTGAGAGAGAGAATGAGATAGAGAGAGCATGAGAGGGGGGAGGGTCAGAGGGAGAAGCAGACTCCCTGCTGAGCAGGGAGCCCGATGCGGGACTCGATCCTGGGACTCCAGGATCATGACCTGAGCCGAAGGCAGTTGCTTAACCAACTGAGCCACCCAGGCGCCCATATATTGTATATTCTACCTACTATTCTTTCTTAGATGGTTTCATGTTCCTCTTCATTTTATGCACTGTACCATCAATTTCTTCTCTGTGTTGTAATGATTTGTGTACACAAACCTTCTCTACTAGATCCTAGTTACTTAAAGTCTAGGAAGAACATAATCTTCTGTTCAGCATTCACTACATATTGATTAATATGTTATAATAATATCATATAATTAATGTAATATGATTATAACCCAATGATGAAAGTTTTAGTATCCACTGATGATTCTTGCCTGAATTAACTATTACTATAATAGCTTATAAATATTCATTTTTCTTCACTATTCTACTTCTATCAATTGGAATTCTACTCTAAGAAAGAACTTTTCCTTCTCCTCCATTTATTTGTTGACTTACTCATTTATAAACAAATATGGAGGGGTACCTGGGTGGCTCAGTCAGTTGAGCATCTGCCTTCGGCTCAGGTCATAATCCCAGAGTCCTGGGATCAAGTCCCACATCGGGGTCCTTGCTCAATGGGGAGCCTGCTTCTCCCTCTCCCTCTACCCGCCACTCTCTCTCTGTCAAATAAATAAAAATCTTTAAAAAAAACAAAAAACAAATATGGACTCATGGATTATTATTTTATGCAATGAGTTATAACCCATTTCTATCAATTTTTAATGATGACATTGTCATGGATTATTATTTTATTCATGGGTTATAATCTGTTACTATCACTCTTGAAAGCTCAAATTGTCCTAGATTTGGCCAGAGGGAAGTCTTTGAAGCTTGCTTCTGTCCTTTTGACATGTCTCCATCTTGCTTTTAACACTACTTTCTATCACAAGATATTTCAATAAAACACTTATTATTTACAAAAAGAGATACAGTAATTTTATAGCAGATAAACCTGGTAGACATCAGCTCAACCAGTGTTCAAAGTTAATATCACCAGTAATGGTGCCTCCTGATACCATGCAGTGAGGACACATCATCACTTTGATGGTATTTCTGCCAAAAAATGAATAACCTCAATCTAATCATGAGACATCAGAAAAATCCATTAAGGGACATTCTACAAAAGAACTGGCCTGTACTCTTCAAAAATGTCAAGATCATAAAAGACAAAGACTAAGAAATGGTCTTGGATTAAAAGAGACTACAGACATGATACTAAATGCAATGTGTGATCTTGGATGGAATACTGAATCAGAGGGAAAAGAGAGCTATTAAATATTATTGGGAAAATTGGAAAAATTTTAATAAAGTTTGGAAATAACAGTTTTATATCAATATTAAGTTTCTGATTTTTGATCATTGCCTTATGGTCATACAAAAGAATGTTTTCATTCTTAGGGATTTAGAAACTGAAGTCTTAGGGGGAAAGGAGTATCATCTGCTCCTTACTCCCAAAAGGTTCAGAAGAATGATAAGACGAAAGTGATAACCTGGTTGAAGGGTACATGGGGAAGTGGGTGAAAGTACATGGGCATTTTTTTGTGCTGCTCTTGCAACTTTTCCATAAGCTTGAAACTATTTCAAAACTAAAAGTTACAAAAACTGAGCTGCATAAAAGTCATTTATACTTCACTACATTCTTAGAGGATTAAAGGCAATTTATAACCCTTTCTATACAACAAGATTTTTTCAATTAACTGTCTTCAGCTGAGTTCCCCTAGAAGCAGACACTGAGCCAAGTATTTGAGTACAAGTAGTTGATCTGGGACATGATCCTAAAAAGCATCTTGCCTTGCAAGAAATGTTAAAAGAAGTTCTCCAGAGGGAAAGAAAATGATTAGGATCTTGGTCAGGTACTTGGATGTACATAAAAGGTACTTGGATCTACATAAAGAAAGGAAGAGCATTAGAGAAGGAATAAATAAAGATAAAATAAAAACTTATTTTTCTTATTCTTAATTGATCTAACAAATAACAATTTGTTTAAAATAAAAATAATATCAGGGCACCTGGGTGGCTTAGTCGGTTGAGGATCTGACTCTTGATCCAGCTCAGGTCTGGATCTCACGGTTGTGAGTTCAAGCCCTATTAAAAACAACAACAACGGAGACGCCTGGGTGTCTCAGTCAGTTAAGCATCTGCCTTCGGCTCAGGTCATGATCCCAGGGTCCTGGGATTAAGTCCCACATTGGGCTCCTTGCTCAGCAGGGAGCCTGCTTCTACCTCTGCCTGCTTCTCCCTCTGCCTGCTGCTCCCCCTGCTTGTGCTGTCTCTCTCTCTCTCTGACAAATAAATAAATAAAATCCTTTAAAAAAAATCCAACAACAACAACAATAACAATAATACCAACAATGTACTTGATGATTATAACTCATGTTTAAATAAAATGAATGACAGCAATGATACAAAGGACAGGAGAGAGAAATTAGGAATATTTTGTTGTTTTGTTATAAGGTACTTGCACTGCTAGTGAAGTAGGGTATAATGTTATTGGAAAGTAGACTTGGGTAAGTTGTAAATGTGTATTGCAAACATTAGGGCAACCATTACAATAGGTTTTTTTAAAAAAGTATAACCAATATGCTAATAAGAGAAAAGAGAAAAAATGGAATCATATAAGATGCTCAATTAAAACCATAGATGACAGAGAAAGAATGGAAGACAAAATTAGGAACAAAGAACAAGAGCAACAAATAGAAAACAGTAACAAATATGGTAGAAATTAATCCAACTATATCAATGACCACTTTAAACAATGGTCTAAACACACCAATTAAAAGACAGAGATAGTCAAAGTGGATCAAAAAATAAGACTCAACCATATGCTATCTATAAAAAAAATCCACTATAAATACAAAGTAGATTAAAAGTAGAGAAATGGAGAAAGATACACCATGCTAACACTAATCAAAAGAAAGCTGGAGTAACTATATTAATTTCAGACAGAGCAGATTTCAGAGCAAAGAAAATTTTCAGGGATAAAGAGAGTGCTATGAATTGAATTGTGTCCCTCCAAATTCATATGTTGAATCCCCATTCCCCAATATGACCAGATTTGGAGATAGGGTTTATAAGGAGGGAAATAAGGTTAAATGAAGTCATAATGGTAGGTCACTGATAAGATAGGATTAGTATCCTTCTAAGAAGAGGCACCAGAGAGCTTGTTCTCTCTTTCTCTAAGTGTGCTCAAAGAAGTGAGCAAGTGAGCACCCAGTGAGATGGCAGTAACCTACAAATCAGGAAGAGAGGCCCCACCAGAAACTGACCATGCTGGCACCCTTATCTCAGACTCCCAGCATTAAAACTGTTAGAAAATAAATGTCTGTTGTTTAAGCCAACTGGTCTATGGTATTTTGTTATGGCAGCTCATACTAAGACAGACAAACATTCCATAATGATAAAGGGATCAACCCACCAAGAAGCTATGACAACCTTTGATGTGTATGCACCAAACAACATAGTGTCAAAATACATGAGTTAAAAGCTAATAGAACTGCAAGGAGAAATAGTTGGAGACATCAATACCCTTCTATCAAAAATGGGCAAATCCAGCAAGGAGAAAATATCAGATGTGAAAGAAGGGATATCACTATAGATCCCATGAGCATTAAGAGAATAATAAAGGAATACTACAAACAACTCTATGCTTACAAATTTGATAACTTGGATGAAAAGTACCAATTCCTTGAAAAACACAATTTGCCAAAACTCACATAAGAAGAAAATAGACAATCTAAATGGGCCAATACCTACTAAAGAAATTGAATCAATGATTAATAACCTTCCAAAACTGAAAGCACCAGACCCATATGGGTTCAATGATAAGTTCTTCCCAACATTTAGGAAAGGAATTATACCAATTCTCCACAATCTCTTTCTGAAGATAGAAGCAGAGGGAATTTTTCCTAAATCATTCTATGACTCATAATTACTCTAATACCAAAACCAGAGAAAGACTTCAAAAGGAAAGAAAACTATAGACCAATATCTTTCATGAACATAGGTGCAAAAATCCTTGACAAAATATTAGCAAATCTAATCCAACAATGTATAAAAAGAATTGCACAACACAACCAAGTGGGATTTACCCTAGGTATGCATGGTTGCTTCAACATTCAAAAAGCAATTAATGTAATCCTTCATATCAACAAGCTAAAGGAGAAAAATCAGATGATCTTATTAAAAGGTGCAGAAAAAGCATCTGACAAAATCCAACATCCATTCATGATAAACATTCCAAGCAAACAGGAAATAGAGGGTAACTTCCTCAGCTTGATAAAGAACATTTACAAATAATCTACAGCTAACATCATACAACTAACATCTCACTGTCATTAGCGGTTAGAAACTAGAAACTTTCATGCTAAAATCAGGAAAAAGGCAGGGATATTCTGTCCTCTTGTACCACTCCTTTTCAACATTGTCCTAGCTAATGCAGTAAGACAAGAAAAGGAAATAAAAGGTAAAGTGATTGAAAAGGAAGAAATATTACTCTCTTTGCTCACAGATGACACAGTTGTCTATGCAGAAAATCTAAAAGAATTGACAAAAAAGCTAGAACAATTATAGCAAGACTGCAGGATACAAAGTTAACCTATAAAAGTACATCACTTTCCTATATACTAACAATGAACAAGTGGAATTAAAAACACAATGCCATTTGCATTAACACCTCCAAGAATGAAATACTTAGATACAAATCTAACAAAATATGTATAAGATCTATATGACAAAAACTACACAACTCTGATGAAAGAAATCAAAGAACTAAATAAATGGAGAGATATTCCATGTTCATGGATAAGAAGTCTCAATATTGTCAAGATATCATTTCTTCCCAACTTGATTTACAGATTCAGTACAATACCAATCAAAATACCAGCAAGTTATTTTGTGACTATTGGCATATTGACTCTATATGGAGAGGCAATAATGCCAGAATAGCCAACACAATGTTGAAGAATAAAATCAGAGGACTCACACTACTTGACCTCAAGAATTACTATAATGCTATAGTAATCAAGGCAGCATAGTATTGGCAAACACACACACACACACACAGATCAATGGAACAGAAGACAGCCCAGAAATAGATCCTCATAAATATAGTCAACTGATCTCTGATGAAGGAGCAAAGGCAATACAAGGGAGAAAAGACAGTCTTTTCAACAAAAGGTGCTGGAACAATTAGACATCCACATGCAAAAAAGAAAAAAAAAAGAATCTAAGCACAGATCTTATACCCTTCACAAAAATCAACTCAGAATGGATCATAGACCTAAATGTAAAATGCAGAACTAAAAAACTCCTGGAAAATAATATAGAAGAATCTCTAAGTGACCTCGGGTATGGTGATAACTTTTTTGATTGAACACCAAAAGCACAACCCATGAAAGAAATAATTGATAAGCTGGATTTCATTAAAATTTAAAACCTCAGGGCACCTGGGTGGCTCAATCAGTTGGGTGTCTGACTCTTGATTTCAGCTCAAGTCATGATCTTCAGGGTTGTGAGATCGAGCCCCGCATCGGGCTTCAAGCTGAGTGTGGAGCCTGCTTAAGATTCTCTCTCTCCCTCTCCCTCTGCCCCGCTCCCCTCCCCTCCCCGCAACCACTTGTGTCTGTGTGCGCATGCTCACTCTCTCTTTCTCTTAAAAAAATTTTTTTTAAAACCTCTGCTCTGGGGTACCTGGGTGGCTCAGTCAGTTAAGCATCTATCTTCAGCTCAGGTCATGATCCTGGGTCCTGGGATGGAGTCCCACATTGGGCTCCATCCTCAGCAAGGAGTCTGCTTCTCCCTCTACACCTCCCCTCTGCTTGTGCTCTCTCTCTCTCATGCTCTCTCTCTCAAATAAATAAATAAAACCTTTAAAAAAGTTTTTTAAAAATAAAACCTCTGCTCTACTAAAAACACTATCAAAATAATGAGAAGACAAGCCACAGACTGGAAGAAAACATTTGCATAAGACATATCTGATAAAGGATTGTTGCCCAAAATATACAAGGAACGCTTAAAACTCAACAACAAGAACACAAACAACCCAGTTTTTAAAGGACCAAACAATAGGTACATACATGAAAAGATGCTCAACATCACTAATCATCAAGGAAATGCAAATCAAAACCACAATGAGATAGTACCTCACACCTGTTAAGATGGCTATTATCAAAAAGACAAGAGATAAGTGCTGTGAGGATGTGAAGTAAAAGAAACCCTGGTGCACTGTTGGTGGGAATGTAAACTGGTGAGCCACTATGGTAAACAGTATGGAGGCTCCTCAAAAAATTAAAAATAGGGCGCCTGGGTGGCTCAGTTGGTTGGGCGACTGCCTTCGGCTCAGGTCATGATCCTGGAGTCCCTGGATCGAGTCCCGCATCGGGCTCCCTGCTCGGCGGGGAGTCTGCTTCTCCCTCTGACCCTCCCCCCTCTCATGTGCTCTCTCTCATTCTCTCTCTCTCAAATAAATAAATAAAATCTTTAAAAAAAAAAAATTAAAAATAGAACTACCACATGATCCACCAATATATCCAAAGGAAATGAAATTACTATCTCAAAGACATATCTTCACTCATGTGTTCATTGCAGCATTATTCACAATAGCCAAGACATGAAAGCAACCTAAGTGTCCATCAATGAGTAAATGAATTATACACACATACAATGGAATATTATTCAGCCATTAAAAAAGAAGGAAATCCTCACCTGAGATAACATGGATGAACCTAGAGAGCATTATGCTAAATGAAATAAGTCAGAGAAAGACAAATACTGTATGATATCACTTACATGCAGAATCTAAAAGAACAAACTCATAGAAACAGAGTAGACTGGTAGTTACCAGATGCAAGGGGTGGGGAAAAAGGATAAAAATGGTCAAAAGGTACAAACTTCCAGTTATAAGATGAAACTTAAAAGTCTTCACCACAACCAAAAAAAAGGTAACATGTGAGGTGATAGATATGTTCATTATCTTACTGTGGTAATGATTTTACAACATATACATATCAAATCATCAAGTTGTGCACCTTAAACTTACACAATGTTATATGTTAATTATATCTCAAAACTGGGAAACATTTTTTAAAATTTCTTAAATGGGGCCAAAGACCTTAACAGACACCTCACCAAAGAAGATATACAGATGGCAAATAACTGTATGAAAAGATGCTCCATATCATGTCATTAGAAAAATGCAAATTAAGGCAATGAGATACCACTACATCCTCATTAAAAATCTAAAACAAAATCTAAAATGTTGACAACATCAAATGCTGAGAAGGGTGTGGAGCAATAGAAACTCTTATTCATTGCTGGTAGAAATTCAAAATGGTAGAGTCACTTTGGAAAATAGTTTGGGGATGTCTTATAAAACTCACATACTCTTACTATATCATACTCCTTGGTATTTACCCAAAAGAGTTGAAAATGTATGACCCAAAAACCTACGCACAAATGTTTGCAGCAATTTTATTTATATTTACCAAAACTTGGCAGCCACGATGTCCTCTAGTAGGTGAATGGATAAATAAACTGTGATACAACCAGACTATGGCATATTACTCAATGCTAAAAAGAAATGAGCTATCATACCATGAAAAGACATGGAAGAATCTTAAATGCACATCACTAAGTGAAAGAAGTCATTCTAAAAAGCTATATACTATATGATTCCAACTATACAACATTCTGGAGAAGGAAAACCTATGGAGACAGTAAAAAAAAAAAATCAGTTTTTGCTAGGGGTTGGGGGGAGAAAGGGATGAATAGATAGAGCATAGAAGATTTTTAGGGCAGTGAAACTACTCTGTGTGATGCTTTAACGGTAGATACATGTCATTATACATTTGTCCAAACCCACAGAAGGTGTAACAGCAAAAGTGAACCCTAAGGTAAACCATGGATTCTGGGTAATAATAATGTATCAGTGTAGGTTCATCAACTATAACAAGTGTACCACTCTGGTGGGGGATGTTGATAATAGGGGAGGTTATGCATGTTTGGGGAGGAGATATATGAGAAATCTGTATACCTTCTGCTCAATTTTGCTGTGAACCTAAAACTGTTCTAAAAAATAAATTAATTAATCAATTCATTAATTAAAATAAAATAAAAAATAAAATCTATTTAAAAGGAAAAGGAAATTACTTTTTTTAGCTGAATAGAGATCGTTACAAAGCATTTCTGCCCTCTGAAAGCTAATAAGAATCCACACAACTTTAGAAGGTATATCCTACATAATGAGTTCTCAAGTTGGAATCCATGATCAAACTCCACAAAAATTGTGTGTGTGTGTGTGTGCATATATACATGCATCTTTCCCCCTGGAAAAAATTCCAAAACTTTCATGCTTAATCACTTAATGCTTAATCACCATCCCCTTCCGAAAATCTTAAGGATCTCTGCCTATGACAGTCAGCTCTGAGTACATGCTTCTGACACCTTCATCTTTTCCCCAGTGGCTGATATAGACAGCAAACAGTGCAGTCACAAGGTCTTTCACCCACCTCACCCAAGACATCAGCCTGTAGGTTGCCTGCCACGCCCAGAAGTCAGCTGATTATCCCCAACAGAAAATCAGTTCATATCCCCTCACAGGTGCTCTCCATCTAGAAATGGCCCCAGCAGAGGAAACATATTATGACACTCAAGAGCAGCATCTTCACAGTCTCATATATAGCCTGTTGGACATTTTTCCCCCAGGAGAAAAGAGGAAGTAGAGAAAAATGTATAGCATATCCTCATAATTATCAATATTGTTACAGCTATCCCTGTCGCTCCTTAAACTGTTTGACTTTTCCATCCGGGTCTAACCTAAAACTATTTTTTTAACCCACATACCTCAATATCCTTGTATGGTTTCCTCTTCCTGCTACAAAGTAAATATGGATTAAAGAAAATTCTGAGGGAAAATCTCTGTTCTCTCCCACTCCCTGCCTTAGTGGGCATCCACCTCTCTCCCCAGCATGTGTCACCAGCTCTCCTAACCCCACAGCTCTGGGTGAACAGTTCCACCATTTGTTTTTCTAATCATATAGATTTGAAGTTTCATTTATCTTGTTACCTCTCCATTCTCTTCATGCCTCCTCACTTGAATCCTCTCAATTTTCCCACCACAACAATTCTCACATCTGGTGATGAATTCCTTTCTCCTAGCCCTGGCCTGGCCCAGAGCACTCAACCCCAAAATGCTGACATTTGCCACTCCCATTAGTTTATCCTATCACTTGTCCTAACAATAATGATATTCCTCTTTTATTGAAAAATAAAATATTACATCATTCATGTGTATATCAATGGGATGTGGGAACTTTAACACAATTCTGAGATGAGCATTATCTTCCTTCTCAAAAGAGATGGATACTGAAGCTCCCTACACAAAAACTGTGAGTTATTAGGGCCACCACAGATAAGACAATTAAAAAAGAGATGTGCAGAATTCCACTGAGGCCCCCTCATGAGTTTCCTTAGGTCCTGGCTTCATATTAATGTATAGTAGGGGATCTGAATGGGCCCCAGAACGTCTGCCAGTTAACAACCCTCTAATACTGACACATTTAGACAGACAAGGCAGAGACCTTGGTGAAAGTAAAACATAGTCCATTTGATTTTGACTCGGGACAGGCTTCTAAAACATTGACAAGCCCTCTATCGACCTTAATAAGTGGTCTATAAGTGAGGCATTAGGGTTATCTCATTATATATTAAAACTTGACAAAAATGGTACATTCTTCTCTATATCCCCACACTGGCTAATTAAAGTGCTTATGTCTTTGTAGGAGTCATCCCAAATCCATAAGGTCGTGGTGTTTTCTCCGGCTGATCAGAGCTTCTGGTTGGCAGTTACATACACTTTTGATTAATAAAACATTAGGGAACAAATTAAGCACATTTAATAAGTACAGTTTTACAGGAGAAAAAAAAATTTTTTTTTTCAAAAAAAAATTTCACAGAGTCCTTGGTAGTAGCAAGAGGTGGAATTACTGATGTGGATTACTGCTGGCTATTTTATTTGCTGATCCTTTTCAATACCAGCTTTACAACCAGCACAGCCACCCCAGCTCCGTGTTTACCTGGCCAGGCACTGGGTGGTCCTGACCCCTCTACAGCCTGCGCTTTGGTTGCTGGTGTTGCCAGCTAGCGCTGCTGGTACAGCCAGACAACTGGCCCATGGCGTCAGCACTCATGGCTGCAGCGGCCCAGCCATCCCCCGCTGCTGGCAGACCTCAAGACAATAGCCAAACTTGTGACCCAAGGGTATGGTGAAAATGGGAGTTCGGGACATCTACCTCTACCTGTTCCATTAAATGAAAGCCAAACCAGTAGACTGTTGAGTTACAAGTTTAGGTAGAAATTATCCAGTACCGACAGGGCGCCTGGGTGGCTCAGTTGGTTAAGCGACTGCCTTCGGCTCAGGTCATGATCCTGGAGTCCCGGGATCGAGTCCCGCATCGGGCTCCCTGCTCGGCAGGGAGTCTGCTTCTCCCTCTGCCCCTCCCCCCCTCTCATGTGCTCTCTCTCATTCTCTCTCTCAAATAAATAAATAAAATCTTTAAAAAAAAAAAAAAAAAAAAGAAATTATCCAGTACCGACAAATAAGGTGAGTTAATGTGCACTGTGATGTGGAAACACAGATAGCATGGCATATACATAAGAAAAGGAACATACGTTACAAACAGACAAAATAGTCACCCAGGATATGAGTTGCCAGCACAAATTACGAAGTTCAAAATTGTCTTCCTAAATATTTATCCAAAAATTATCTTTTGAAAGAACACAAGGTATGGGACACATCAAGATAATTAAGACACAGTCCTTGCTCTCCAAGTGCCTACAATCTAGATAAAGAATGACTGAGTACAGGGACGCCTGGGTGGCTCAATCGGTTGAACATCTGCCTTTGGCCCAGGTCATGATCCCAGGGTTCAGGTCATGATCCCCGCTGAGCAGGGAGCCTGCTTCTGCTTCTCCCTCTCCCTCCGCTGCTCCCTCTACTGCTCCCCCTGCTCGTGCTCTCTCACTTTCTGTTAAATAAATACATAAAATCTTAAAAAAAAAAAAATGATTGAGTACAGTTGACTCTTGAATGACACTGGTTTGAACTGCACAGGTCTACTTATGTGTTTTTTTTATAAATACAGTGCCATAGTGTAAATGTATTTTCTCTTCCTTATGATGATCTTAACATTTTCTTTTCTCTAGCTTACTTAATATAAGAATACAGTATATAAGATGTATACCGTACAAAATATGTACTAATGAACTGTTTATGTTATAGGTAAGGCTTCCAGTCAATAGTAGGCTAATTAGTAGTTAAGTTTTAAGGGAGTCAAAAGTTATACTCGGATTTTTTACTGCGTTGGGGGTCGGTGCCTGGTGTTGTTCAAGAGTCAATTGTAGGGGCGCCTGGGTGGCTCAGTTGGTTAAGCGACTGCCTTCGGCTCAGGTCATGATCCTGGAGTCCCGGGATCGAGTCCCGCATCGGGCTCCCTGCTCGGCGGGGAGTCTGCTTCTCCCTCTGACTCGCTTCCCTCTCGTGCTGTCTCTCATTCTCTCTCTCAAATAAATAAATAAAATCTTTAAAAAAAAAAAAGAGTCAATTGTATATAAAATGAATATCTGGCAAAGTGACCAAAACTGAGTATTTCCTAAGAAGTAACTATGATGGTATCACTGGGTTCAAAAAAAGGAAAGGTTTCATCAGGTTTCATGGAGGAGCTGGTGTTTAAGAAATTAAACCAGCAGAGCTAGGGGGAGCATAGTGAGTGAAAGGAAGAACAAAGACAAAGGTGTGACTCCTAGGAAGCAAGGGCAGGTGTTCTGGAAACAATGAGCCATTTGGTTCCACTGGATATACAATGAGCAAGCAGTGAAAAAGGAAGGTGGAGAGGAATGTGGGGCCCACCTTACAGAAGCGGGAACTATGGTATTAAAGGGAATGCACTATCAGGGCCACACTGCATGGGCTCAAATCCCCACTCTGCCTCTCACTAGGTTTGTGATTTTAAGTATAACTTCTCTGTACCTCAGTTTCTTAAGCTGTAAAATGGGTACAATAATAGTGCCTGTCTCAGCGGGTTGTGGAGAATGAAATCAATTAATATGCATAAAGTATTTAGAACAATGCATGACACATAGCAAATGCAGCATGAGTTACAGCTGCCCACTTTATTACCATGGAGGGTCTGAGCTTCCAGAGTAAAGTGTCTGCACTTAATTAGGACAAAGAGTTAGGAAAGCTTCTCTGAGGTCAGAAGTGACAAGATTCAAACTGGGTTTTAAGAAGGTAAGTCAGGGGCGCCTGGGTGGCTCAGTTGGTTAAGCGACTGCCTTCGGCTCAGGTCATGATCCTGGGGTCCCTGGATGAGTCCCGCATCGGGCTCCCTGCTCGGCAGGGGGTCTGCTTCTCCCTCTGACCCTCCCCCCTCTCATGTGCTCTCTCTCATTCTCTCTCTCTCTCAAATAAATAAATAAAATCTTTAAAAAAAAAAAAGAAGGTAAGTCGGTAAGTTGTAAGGGATGGAATGAAATGGGGGTGGAGAGGTGGGGGTGGGAAGTGAACACAGTGCAAGTAATGGGCTCTGGGCTGTGGAAGAGGGACCTATCCCTTCCCCTGAAGATAAATGTTGTGGTTTTGAGGGGGGTTCCAGAGCATGTGGATGGATGCATTCCTTCAGATTCCTCCTTCCCATTCAAATCACCTGATTAAAATATAGAGGAAGTTGAAAAGGATTTAATACCTATGGTAAGAAGCTCTACCAGCCTGAACCAAAAGATGGAAAGCAACTCCTGATATGTGGAAAGGAAAACTGACCTCTAAAAGCTTCCAGTTTTCTTTCTGTATCCTGAACTAAGACTAAGACTGAAAGGAAACTAACAATCTTATTTAAAAGGACACACAAGGGATGCCTGGGTGGCTCAGTCAGGCATCCGACTCTTGATTTTGGCTTGGGTCCTAATCTCAGGGTCATGGGATTGAGTCCCCACTTCCTTCCCTCCCCCCTCCCCTGCCCCCCTTCCCTCCTACCCTCCTACCTGCCCTCCTCAAACCCTGCATCAAGCTCTCACTCAGCACAGAGTCTGCTGGAGATTCTCTCTCTCCCTTGTCCTCTGTCCCTCCCCACCTACACTCTAAATAAATAAATACATACATACATAAATACATAAATAAATAAAATCTTTTAAAAAAACAAATAAAAAAATAAAAGAACACAATTCTTCACAAGAAAAGACAGACACTTTCCTCTTTGGAAGGTGTTGAGGATTGCTAAAAATCCCCTTCTATGGGCTTGCCCCCAAACCTAGGTTCTTACTATGTGTTACTTCCATGAGATAAAACAATGGTGATCCCTATTAAAATGCAAAGAGATCCCTTTTCCTATCCAAATTTAACATCTCAACAAGAGTAATTTATTCAATTAATAATAAGCTAGTCACTAATGAGTCTCCACAGGAGAGTTAGGTTTGACTGGGAGCATGCAGGAGGACATAAACTACAACTCTGGATGAGAGAGTGGCCAGGAGTTGGGGACAAGGAAAAGTACATGGTGGGGAAGGAGTAGGAGCAGAGACCACATTAAAGAAGGAAGCAGATATAGAAAGGGGAGTGAAGGGGCGTAGGGAATACACTTGCCAACCTCAAATCTTGAAAGTCAGCCCTGACCAAGTTTAACGAAACCAACATCTGCCACCCAAACTGTACAACCTTGATCTTCACTGCCACCTGACTTACTGCTCTCTCCTTTTAGCTACATGTACGCCCCCATCAGGGACCTCTATTCACCCATTTCCCCTAAGAAAAAGGAAAGAGAGAAAGAAAGAGAAATGAACCATTTACAGTTTTAATTGTGTTGCAGATGATCTGAAGTGTGTAGATGTCTCCCTTCCCACTGGCCCAAGATGCCACTAAAATTTTAAAACTCTAGACTCCTCTATGTTTCATGAAAAGACAGTGACAGGCTACATGGCTAGAAAGAGTCAAAAACCAAGTGTAGAACAGAGAAATTACTTTAAGCTAAGTTATAGAGATATTCATTGTTAATGATTCCAGAATTAAATTAAAAGAGCTTCACTCTGGTCCTTAAATGCGGACAGCAGTGCCACAGACCTCCTTTGGGGACTGCAGCAAATGTCTTTCCTTCCAGCCCATAGGTGACCATTCCCCCTTTCCCCTGGGGAGGAAGAACACAAACATTTAATTAGGGAAGAAATAGCCAACTCAGCCGGGGAAAAAGAAGCCATCCAGTGCTAGACTGACCAACTCATTGGACATGACAGAGCACATCTTCAGCCAGCCCAGGAAACCCTGGAGTCCCTGGGGACTGGCATCCCCAAGAGACTGCTCTTTAATTGGTTCCCCACATTGCTGCCGAGAGCTCACCCTGCATTCGGAGCAGAAACAACTGCTTCATGGGGGCCACGAAATGCTGGCTGACTAATGAGTCACACTCACCCGCACACACTCACTGATACTGCCATGGCTAACAAATCCCACATGTGCTGCCAACCCTGGAGGAGAGAGATGGACTAGAGCTCTGCAGCTACTTGGCCCTTCTGGCACAGCTAAAAGAAGATGATGACCCAGTAACCCTGAAGATTGACACCTTCTTTTTAGGACAGTCACAAAGCAGGCAGTATCCCCATGTGAAAAATTAGTGCCCTTCCATCAACTGTGAATCACTAACACTCTCCCAGCCAAGGGGTCAGAGCCTCAGCCTCTCATTTACATGGAAACTGGTCTTCAGAAGCTTTCATTCAAGATTCACATTGATAGGGGCGCTTGGGTGGCTCAGATGGTTAAACGTCTGCCTTCACCTCAGGTCATGGTCCCAGGGTCCTGGGAGCCCCACATCGGGCTCCTGACTCAGCAGAGAGCCTGCTTCTCCCTCTCCCTCTGCCTCTCCCCCTGCTCATGCTCTCTCTCTCTCCGTATCTCTGTCTCAAATGAATAAATAAAATCTTTTAAATAAAGATTCACATTGATAGACTCTGCAAAAGAAACGTTATCTGCCTATATTTGCTGATCAAGTCCAACTGAATTAATCATGACTCACTTCATTAGAGAAACACTCATGCAGGCAGTGCTCTGTGCAAAAGGAATTTCAGAGTTAAGCCACAGGAGTGAGTTGCTTTTCCTTGGGCTTTTCTATATGGGTTACCATGGCACCCCCTCTGAACATATTCATAGTTTAACTATACAAAAATACCACAGAAACTCTTTGGACAATGTCTGGAGGGAACCGCCCACAAATAATGCACATACATCTCACATTATTTTATAGCTGGCTAAATTGGCTTCAGGCAGAACTCATTTATTTAGTGATTTACTAAGTCACACAATCATTATTCCTGCGACTTTCTATCTGGGGGAGCAGAAGCAGAGTGAAGTGTCTCAGGTCCACCAGAGCTGGTGTGAATAGATAAAGAATCAGGCTCTGGTGAAGTAGAGACAGTGGTACCCCTTCCCCAGGCTCATGTCCCCCATGGATGGAGTCAAGGATTTGGGGACTGAAAATCTAACTCCCCTTAAGCTAGCCCCACCTTCTGTCCTAGGGATAACCATGTCTAAACCAATTTCAATTACCTTAATACAATTAGTTTCATTGCCTTTTCTAGGAATCAATTCTCTTTTAAAATAAAATACTCCTTTGAAGGGAAGTATCCTGAGAGTATCTCAGTGGGAATGAGTTCATAAATGGACTTTTCCTATTATAAAAAGGAACTGCAGGCAATAGGAGATGACTGAGTCCAGTGGCTAGGAAAGAGAAGGATGTTGAAATCAGAGGAAAGGATCTGGAAAGAAAATGTGAGAAAAACCAGATATACTTGGCCTGTTTCACAATTTTGCCAAAGATTATCTCACCCTCTTCAATTTAACCCCGAAGAAGGAGTGTCCCAAAAAAGGTCTGATCAGCTCATAATGGTCAGGAGTGAAGAAAATATCTATTTTATGAGCCAAAAGAAACATGTGTGGTCTTTAAGCAGATGCTCAATCCAAACACCTACATCTGTTAATATCTTAATCAAAAGTCAAAGGATTTCCAAGTTTGTTTGGGACTTTTTCCCCTGTGGCAGGGATAGCATGTGCAATGTTGCAAATTCTACCAATGAGTTTACCAAGAGCAGTGCCTAGCAGGGTTTTAAAGACTAGTTTCCTTGCAATGCTCCTCTTACCCTCATGTCTCCACTGATACAGGTAACTGATAGCTACCTTCACTTGAAAATTCCCACAGCACACCAGTAGTCTCCAGTTTGTTCCTGGGGTTGGTATGCACCTGAATGACAGTGGATGTTCAGAGGTGAAGGACAGAAGAGGAAGGAACACAGTTATATAAACCCAGTCAACATCCCCTGCTTTTGCTTTGCCCTGAAAAATCAAGCAACTCTAAAGCATGACCAAGGAAATTCAACTCCAAGAATCACCCACTGAAGAGGTGCCTCAGGGCACATCCTAGCAAACATCCTGAAGTACTTCACATAATATCCTACACCTGATTAGCTTTGCCCATGGTAGTTATGTGGCAGGGGCTACTGACCTGGGAAAACCTTGCCTATTCTAGAGAAGAGTCGATGTCTACTCTTTTTGGACACTTATCCAGAAATATCTGCCCTTTTCTCATCATATACCTCCCTGCAGCAGCCAGCTTTTGATTACCTGAGGTAGGTGAGCAGAGCAAGAATAAAGATATAAAATCCCCTAAAAACCCCACACTCTCATCTAACCATTCCTTACATCCAAAATGTTGGGTACTTACCTTATCATGTGCATCCCAAGTCATGATTTTTTTTGTCACAACCTATACTATTATTGAGTGAACATTTTTCTTTAAATGGATTTATTTAATTGTTTTAATGAAGAGTAGCAAGACTTATAGAGTTAAAAGCATCCCTTGACCTAATCAGAAGGGCTGCAAGAGAACTAAAAGAAATAAGTTCCTCATCTAAAATCACCTAATAGAATCACCCCCCCGCAAGTAGAATGACCCCACACTTGGAGGTGAGAGGGTCTAAAGAAAGCCCAAGCACCCTCCCCCATACCTATACACACACACACACACACACACACACACACACAAACACACCACCTTCTACACACATATCACCAAGGAGGAGCTCTGACTTAAGTGCTCCAAACTGGGCCACAGCGGTCAGTAGAGGTTGGAACTTTGGATGGTTAAACCAAAGGGGATGGGAAGTGACCCCTCTTCTAGATCTCTCACAGATTTTTCCCCCCACCTTCTCTCCCACTGTACGGAGTAGTCAGATACGCCAGAGGCTGCCTCCCACTTATCAGGCCCACACCTATCCTTAGTCCTCATAACCAAAACAAAAAAACAGGGAGAACCTAGAGGAGCCATGGAGAGGATACTGAGGCCAGACTGATCTAGGCTTTACAAAATAGGATTCTGTTCTCCTTTGTAGTCTTTTTGGATCTTCTCTTACCTAGAGAGTCTTAGGATCCTGGACTGGGGGAAAGGGTCCAAGGAGGCCGCACCATGCCCTCACCTCATCTAAACCTTGAGCTATGGGACAAAGGAGTCCTCCTGGCTCAGAAATGGTTCTTCTCAGTCAGTAGGATCTAGACATCACTGTTTTCCTCTGACACTGTCAACCCCAAACCCTGATAACAAGTTATAATACTGAGTGGCCCCAACTCATGTTTTTTTTTTTTTTTAAGATTTTATTTATTTTTGCGAGAGAGAGTGAGACCATGGGTGGGGGGTGGGGGGCAGAGGGAGAAGCAGACTCCCCACTGAGCAGGGAGCCTGAGAGGGGACTCAATCCCAGGACCCTGGGATCATGACCTGAGCTGAAGGCAGATGTTCAACAGACTGAGCCACCCAGGAGCCCCCAACTTGTGTTTTTATTATCCTGCCTACCTGATTAAGTTTCATTAAGCTGGAAGAAAAGCAAAATTTGGATAATGCCAACCAGAATAATTGGTCCCTGAATAATTGTGTTAATTGTACAACCCAATCATGAATGAACAAAAATAATGAAAACTGTATTACTTTCCATAAAACAGATAATAAACTTGAAACAGCACTTATTGTTTTTTATTTTTACATTAAAATTCTCTTTTGAAGTCCCATTACAACTGTGTAAAATATTAATAATTATTATCTTTTGTTGGCACTATGTGCTAAGATTTTAATAGCATCTCTAAGAGGTAAATAGACTTTCCTCCCATTTTATAGATAGGTAACTAATCTATAAAGGCTGAGGCTAAGGATGTTAAATGCATGCCCAAGAGAACATAGCTTATAAATTGCAAAGCCAAGACCCAAAAGCCAATGCATTAGACACTTCAATAATATCATCCTAAATCCTAAATTACCCCCTCCAGAAAGATAAGTCATAAGAAGTAGAAAATGGGATAGCTTAAATGTTACTGTCTACATAGAGCAGAGAATACATTTTCCTAAAAGGAAGGCTTTATTTTGAGCTTTTACTAACCCAGTAGAGGATTGAAGAGAAGGCTTTTAGTAGAATTCTAATCTTTTGCCAGAGTCTTTTACCATTAAAGAGCCTCCATTAATAAAGGAAAGTGGTTTGGAAAAGAACATAGGCCCTTGAGTATTTTTTTCTTAGAAACTGAAATAACCTGGGTGATAATGCATCATAACACTCCAACTGGAAAGTTTCCAATTGGTGTTTGGCTTTTTACCAAGTTGGCCTTAACTAAACTTCCCCTCAGCTTGATTAAAGTTTAGTTAGGCTTCCTCCTGACCTCCCTTTTCTTAAAGCATTTACTTTAGAAACTTGCAATTGTAAATTCTTTCTCTGAGAAGATGTACATCTTCTCCCAGCCTCTTGCCACTTATACAACCCAGGAAAGTCTTTCTCGAGGACCTGGGAATCATCCCTTTGAAATGTAATCATCCAGAAACCCCTATCTCCCAGTCTTTGTGGGATAGTAGGAGCCTAACTTCCTTGAACACCAATTG
The DNA here is from genome assembly GCF_054177405.1 of Leptonychotes weddellii. Classification (NCBI taxonomy): domain Eukaryota; kingdom Metazoa; phylum Chordata; class Mammalia; order Carnivora; family Phocidae; genus Leptonychotes; species Leptonychotes weddellii. The sequence goes on from NC_138382.1 coordinate 46,290,347, forward strand.
GCAAACACCATCACATTGAACCAACCTCCTTCTCAACATCCTCAATACTCCTACATTAGCTTACCCCAGCACTAAAAACTCTCCCAAAACCTTTTGTTTCAGCAGAGTTGAGTTCAATCTCTCTCCACTATTGCAATAGTCTGGAATAAGGTCTTCCTTGTCTGTCTGACTCCAACTGGTACAATTTTCTTTGACACTTTTGATTCACAATAACCTATGCTAACTCATCATTTCTCCATTGGCAAAGACTTTGCACTTGTAGTGACTCAGGGTCTGCAGGTTCTCTTATAAAATAAGGAGCTAGAAGTGAGTGCCTGGGGGTTATTACAGTACTGAACATTACAGACCCATGTTTTCTACTTCCTGTGACCAGCTATTACAGAAACTGTAAAGAAATCATCCCAACATAGGCAAAAAGCACCACATTCAGCCTTGCTCAGACATCTACCCCATCCCAACCCTATCACCAGGACAACTTTCTACTCACTGGAGGTTCACTTGGGTTGATATGCAAATACTCTTGGCATTGAACTCAAATAAAACATACCTGGAAATGTTTAGGACCCTACTACCTTTAAAACCATCAAAAACATACAGATCATAATAAGCTCACTAAAATAACACTTATATTTCACAAATTTTCCATCCAACTTGCATTGTCTTCTGTACAGCACCCCAGTTCCATTCTCCACCCCCCAAGTCCCACCTATCCCCATCAAGCTATAATGGTTCTCATCTGAGCAGTTGTGACACCAATGCCCTGAATTAGACCCATTTAGATTTGACATGTAAAGTTAAAAGGAATGCGTTTCAAAGAGTTTTTTTAGAAGGCAGCAGGCAAAGGAATTACCATGTAACTTGATGTGTAGGAAAACACACTAACTAGTCCTTTGGAAAATGTGCCAATGGGCGCATCTAACTTTGGCTGGTTAACTCCATTCAAGAGGTTGTGTTCACAGTTGTATCCAAATAGACAATATCTAGGCATTTTGGTCGCAACAACTCCATCAACCACTGGCTCTGATCAGAGAAAATGTATGGATTTAAAATCTAGAAGTCTGTGAATCAAGTTGTAAGTCTAAGGTAAGAAAACATGGTGCTACTACTTAATGTTATCTACTGTGTGTCAAGTGCTTTGCATTCTCATTTTATTTGATCTTAACCTTGAGAGGTAAGCACTATCATCCCCATTTTAAGTCACACAGCTAGTAAAGGTTAGAGCTAAGATTCAAACTAGTGTCTGTTTAATTCTAATGCCTGTTTTCTTTCCATTGTACAATACTATGCTTAATTTGGGGTGGGGGGATTAATCAGCTTTCAATTCTTGTTCCTTTGTTCCTGAAAGAAATACAGGGGTGCCAGGGGTGCCTCAGTCAGTTAAGCAT
>NC_138382.1:46291831-46331158 GCF_054177405.1 Leptonychotes weddellii
AGAAAGAAAGAAAGACACAGGGCAGGGGGAGGGAGGGAAGGTGGGAGGTTGGAAGGAAAGAAGGAAGGCAGCCAGCCATTTGTTGAGCACTCAGAGGATTTGCTCTATGATTCAGATAGCAAACATCTTATAGGAAGTATGTAATCAACTGAGATAGAAATTGAAGGAGATGGTGCTAAGAAGTTAAGGTGTTTGGTTTAGATATGTGGAATCTGATGTCCATGTAGGACATTCAAATGGAGTCAACTCAAGGACACTTATCAATATTGGTCTGTAGCTCAGGAGAGAGGTTGGGGGTAAAGATCATGATGTGAAAGCTTTCATCAGCAAAGAGTTGTTTGTAAACTATGGAAGTGAATGAAGCTGCCCACAGACAATGGAAAAAGTGAAAAGACAAGAAGATTGAGGACAAAGCTCTAGAGCTAATAGAGGAGAAGGAACAAGTGAAGAAGACCTGGGGAAGGGGCAGCCAGAAAAGTGGGAATAAGGAAATGTGAGTTGTAAGCCGGGAAAGGCGAAAGATGGTGGCAACGTTAAATAGTCACAAGCCTCAACCAGATGAAGTGAAGTGAGAATTGGACAGTGCTGCAGGACAAAGAATAATTTAAATGGGTTGAGGGTTCCAGAAAGTTGGAGATGGTAGAAAGAGTCAATGCAGATGTCTCTAAGGAATCCAGTGTTGTAATAATAATGGTTAATATTTATAGAGTGCTTACTAGAACCCAGGCATCATTTATATACAGTACCTCACTTAATCCTTATAGCAACTCCTTGAGGAAAGTACTATTACTATCTCCATTTGATGGATAAGGAAAATGAGGCACAAGGAAGTGAAGGAACTTGCCTAAAAACTCAAATCTAGTGGTAACAACATCAGGATTTGATGTCTGTTGATCAGGTAATCTGATTTCAGACCCCAACTTTCTAACCTCAGGCTAAATTTCTTCCCTTCATAGAAGAAAAAAGGCAAGACTAAAGTTAAGAGGGGCACCAAGAGAAGTTTCCTATACATGCTTGATTTTATATGGGAAAGTTTTGAGTATGTTTTTATACTGAGAAAATGAATTAGTGAAGAAAACCTGAAGATCCTAGAAAGAAAAGAAAATCAATGGCACACGTTCCCATAGGAAGAAGGCAAGATCAGAAGCAATTCCTTATCTATTATTAATTCCTCAAGTCCTTGGTGAATGCTTACATGTCAGAATCTGCTTGGCATTAGGGACTCAGTGGTGAACTACAGAGATGGGGCTCTCACCCCAGGAAGCTTCCAGTCTAGCAGTACAGAGACAGGTCGAAAACAAGGAAACAGACCAACAACATAAACCACAGTATGTGTGATGAGGGGAGCGAATGGGGTGCTGGGACAGAAAACAACGTCCCACAGATAGTGACATTTAAACTGAAACTGAAGTATGGGAAAGAGGCAGACTTGTGAAGATTGCAGGATAGGGGTCAAGGTGGAGAGCACGGGGGAGAACAGAATGAGGTGCCACAAAAAAGGTAAGCAAATCACCTGGGTGACTTTTAAAAAATACTGTTGACCAGGAAATCAGGATGTCTGGTCAGACAGAGAAATGACATCATCACATTTACATTTTTAAACAATTAAGAAAACTAAGTGGGGCAGGGGAAGGAATCAGCTTTATAAGGGTAAAAGGTCAGCTCTTTTTTAAAACAGGAAAGAAGGAAAGAAATACTTTTATAGACAAGTTTAAAGGTGAAAGGGAGAGTTCACACCTAAGGACTTCTATTGTCTCTGAAAACGGAAAGACCCTAGTCCCACCTGCAGTGATTAAAGGGCATGGGATGGGGCTCAAAGGAGAGATGGGAGGTCAGAAGTAGCCAACAAAGGGAATTTGGAAAGGAAGACACCTGGGAAAATAAAAGACCTAGAGGGTAGCACTGGACGCCTCAGAAGATGCTGGAAACCAGCTCTTTCAGGGGAGCCACCGTCATTGGGCAAGATTATGTAAGAGTCTCCACTGTGCCAAAGAGATTGGGGACTGTTAGACTAACAGAGACATGAACTGTAGAGCAAGTGCAGAGGAAAATCCAGGTAGTTGAGAATTTTCAATAAGAAACCATTACAGAGATTAACCACGAATCCAAGGCTGTGTCAGAAAGTAAGCCAGGAAAGCTAGTTAGACTGGAACAGTTAAACAGGAGCCTTAATGCAGCTGAAGAACAAACAGATTTATCGAGGGGAGAGAGGAGGGATGCAAGCACATGGATGCTAATGGGATTTCAAAAAAGGAGCAGTTTCAAGCAATGACAAGGTCTGTGCTGTGAATACAGAGCAGCACTGGCAGCAACCAGTTTGCCCATTGCCCTCTTCAGGGAGCCTTGCAAATAGACAGGCTTTTGTTTATGGACATTATCTAGATTCCACATAAAAAACACTCTACAACCACCAAATATTAGAGTATTGTGAAGGGATGCTGGGGAGATGGCTTCAGGTCATATGTTGATGGTTGCCTGGCACCTTCCCTAAAACACTTAAACCCTGAGTACAGTTACTGACCATATTATCCCAGCAGGTGGAAAAATTCTATTTAAGAACAATTTCCACCATTATGTCATCAAGAAACTAAAATCACTTCCTCGATTCAAAATATCACTGTTGCTGACACCCAGTTCTTACAACCCTGGTTATTTCTCAATCTTGGATGAAATGCCTGTCAAGATCTCAGTTGGCCTAATGCAAGATGATTACCCATGGGTGGTGGTTGTTTTTTCCAGTCAGCTAGAGGATTAGCTGTGAGATTCAGCCAAAAACCCAGGGATAGCTTTGGAGAAATGAGGGTGAGAAGTAGGAATTGAAGCTCCACACACCAGCTGGGAAAGGCTGAGCAGAGTGGAGTTAAGATCACTGGCTCAGTGGTCAGCTCTGACATCCAACTCCATCTCTACTTGCCAGCTGAGTGGATGAATCTCACTTTCAGTGTCCTCTTCTGTACAGTGGCTAATAATATCTACTTTGCCTGCTTTGTTACAAAGATTAAACAAGATTGACTATGTAAAGCATTAAGCACAGGGTTTGGCACATAGTACTATAGAGCTCATTAAATGGTAGTTGTTGTTGTTATTATTATTATTATTAGGTTCTCAAATTGTATGCTTAGGATAATGAATCACTTCCAAGACATTGCTGAGGGGCTCTAGCTTCTCTAGATAGTTCTCTAAAGCAATATATATATATATATAGCAGTGTGTCAGTAAGCCCATTAGGGAAAGGGTAAGGAGGAGAGTAGAGCCCTGATTTGTAATGGTTACCAATTTCCATGGTATAAATACATCCACCAGATTGACTTCAAGCTACCAATGTGGCTTCACCAAAAGTACATTTGGTTTTCAGGAATCGATACAAGCTAGCTCCCATACACCACTGAACATTTATCTGAGAATATCCCTCAAGAGTTCTTGGGAATTCATTTGTTAATGCACACACACACACACACACACACATCAAACACCTATTCTACTCTATGATGGGCCAAGCATCTATTGTAGAAAGAAGATTTTAGAAAATGAACAAAGACATGGCTCTCCCTTCCTTGAAGCTTGTAATCTTGGAGGAAAATGGACAACTAAACAGCTATTACAACACTGTGAGGATGTGCCATGTGGAGAGAGCAATGTGACAAGGAAGGTCAGGGAGGACACCTCACATCAGAGAACTCTCCTAGTCTAGAGGATGAGTAGAAGCCAGCCAGGTAAAGTGAGGGCTGGGAGTGTGTTGAACAGAGGAAGAGGAGCAATGGCCTGGAGTAATAAGAAAGCAGAAACTAAGAGGAGATTAATATGGGTGGACATGGCACGAGTTGGAGTGGGGGCAGGGCTAGTCCCCAGCTAGGCCATTAGAGGCCTTGTAAGCCATGTTAGGAGAGCCAGCACAGGGTTTTAAATAGAAGAGTGAGATTTGATTTTGAAAAGATCGCTCTGATACAAAGTTTATATAATTAAAAAGAAAATAATTAAAAAACAGAAAATAAAGGTCAGCCTACTTAGAGTGTGAATAAAGGAGTGTGGGGAGGGATAGACAAACCAGAGGCAGGGGATCCTACTTGGAGGTTGTTACTATAATCTGGGCAAGAGATGATAGTGACCTGCCCCTGAGTCTTATCAGGATAGGGAAAAGGGGACAGATCTGAAAGATAGTTGGGAGATAGAGCCACAGGAGCTGGTGACAGATAAGAGAGGGATGTGAAGGAGAAGGAGAGGTCAAGAATGATTTTCAAGTCTCTGACTTGGGGCACCAGGTAGATAAGGGTGCCATTCTCTGAAAACCAGAGGAAGAAGAGCTGAAAGAGAAAGAGTATGGGATTTAGTATTGGACATGTTGGGGTGCAGGTGCCTGAGAGAGTGGGATAATCCCCCTGGAGTTCAGGAGAGAAATCTGAGCTAGTGATAAAACCATCAGAGCCTCTAGCATATAGGTCACAGCATAAGCCGTGGGAGTGGTTGAGATCATCCATGGAGGTATGTAGAGTTAGAAGAGAAGGAGGATTAGAGTAGAACTCTAAGAGTCATCAATATTAAGCATCCAAAAGAAGAAGCACCTAGGGGAGCCTGAGAAAGAGCAATCAGGGAAGTCAAAGGAAAACCAGGTAAATGAGGAAGGAAGAATCAATCAGCAAAGTCGATGCTACTGAAAGATCAAGACCAGGAGGACTAGGAAGTATCATTGGCAATCCCTGATGACTTTGGCAAAATTCGTATCAGAGGTGTGACAGGGATGAATGTCAAATTGCAGGGGCCAGCAGAGGAAGGATGTGGAGGTAGCAGGTATACACAATCCTTCAAGAAGATTGACAATGGAAGATGTAAAGAATTTGGACCATAGCTGGGTAGGAATGTGGGGTTGACGGAGGGTTGTTCTACTTTGTTTTAGATGTAGAGAGACATGAGCATGTTTAAATGCTGGTAAGGAGGATCCATCAGAGAGGGGAGGCCAAGGGAGCAGGAAAAAACATAATGTGGGCCAAGCTATGCCTGTGATGGACTCCAGGCTTCCAGTCACTGGGGTAGGAACTAAACCCTAAGGGTCTCAGAGCAAGCCAGAGTTCATTGTCCCAGTAAGGAGGAAAGGGAAGAGAAGGAAAGGGGTGTGGAGCACTAAGGAAAATGTGTAGGTTAAATAAATGGGGCCACACCAGTATGTGAGTTCCTAGTACCAAGTCCCAATTCTAGTCAAACACTACCACTTGAGGGAAATGTGATTAAAACTTATCTTAGGTTATTCTATGAAATAAGCTTTTGGTTTTTAACCAAAATAAATCTTTAGATCCTTTAAATGCTTAGAAAAGGAGTCCAAACTGGCAACCTGTAAGTCCAATCCAGCTGGCAGACAAATATTTTGCCTAAATAGTATAACAAAATTCAAGAAATTTCACATAAAAATCTAGACTCTGGAATTCTTTTGAAAACTTGAAATCTGGAAATGCTAGGACCACATGGCATCCATCAGATGACCTAAGTGGTTGCTGCCACATTGAAAAGGGGCAAGCACTCCCCAGGTTGTCCTAGCCTCACCCGGCCTCCTTCCTTTCCTGCCCAGCCCATAGAGGAGGACTCTTCCACTCTGGCAAGTTGGGTTAGATGGCTCTGTCATCTCTTTCAGCTCTGCTCTTTTTGGGGGCACCTTCTACGTGCAGGGCAGAGAGCTAAGGCACCTTCTACATGCAGGGATACAACAGCAACTGCAACACTGTCCCTGCTCATGGAGCGTGTAAGCTGGGGAGGCTGGCGGACCCTTAATCTCAACAATACGAGGCTGCTGGCACTCTTTGACAGTACAGATTTAAGTCTGCATTTGGAAAATATTCCAGCTGTCTGCTCGTCCCACACACCCACTGATGAACAAAAGCACATTCGGAATGGATGCTCAACTAGCTATAGAAATTGTGGCACGAATTTCCTGGAGTTGACATTGTATTGTAGCTCACTGCTTTCGGAGTGAGGCCAGACCACTGACTGAAGAGGGCAGGGGAGAACAGTTCAGCACAACACCAGAGAATTTAAAAGAGCATTGGAATGTTTTTGGCAATGGCAGTCTCATTGTATTCCTTCTTTTTTCTTTACAAATTGAAGTCATTTCCAATATTGTGCCAATATCTGACCTTGTCTTTGCCAGACTCAATGGAAGAGAGACTAAAGCAATAGAGCAGGTATGACCCGTAGGGCTCAGAAGATTTGTTTTGCTAAAACTCTTGCAGCTGATCTTTGGCCAATGTAAGTGTGTCTGCCTGCCCACATCCCTTGAGGGTACCATTTTAAGGAGAAGGTGCTCCTTGGAACAGAAGGGCTTTTTCATTATTGAGCTTTCCCCTATTCCTGCTGCAGAGAGAGTAGGGAAAACAAATTTGATGAAGTTTTAATGTAGACTGAAAAAAGGCATTTCACATACAAGTAAGACCTTTATTTCTTGCCATAGAATTTTCATTGAAAATGAAACAAAGATGAAAACAGCTGAGGCCCCAAGGAATTTCATACAATAAGACAAAACTAGAATATTTCTGTTTTGAGAACTAGTACCAATCAAAGACTCTGAATGGGGGGTGGAGTATGGGTAGAAGAGGCAAGTTGTTCTAAGTTTGGGGCTGAAACAACTACCAGGATTTAGAAAGGAGGTCACACAGGCTGCTCTTTTGACCCAGCGGTTCCTCCCTCCATCCATCCCTTCCAAATCAAGACAACAGCATAGCTCCATGCATTATGGATCGTGAACTTTGTGTTTGCCCAGGACAGATTTGGACTTGGACCCCAGCTCTGCCCCTTAATGGCCAGGTAACCTTGTGCATTTACTAGCTGGTAACCTTTTTACCTAATGTGTCTAGGCTTCAGTTTCCTCATTTATCAAACATGGCTATTAATCCACATTTCAGGGGGTTGTGCTGACAATGGAGTGAGAAGCCTTGCAAAAAGTGGCTTGCCCATAGCAAGCATTCAGTAAGGGACACCAAGAAAGAGACTGAACTCTTCTGAGCATATGGTCAAATAATATTGGGAACCTGTTATGATGTCAGTTATCAAAATTTGACATCTGAATTCTGGTATTCTTAGCCTAATTTTCAAACTATTCAGGAGCCCATTATGTAAATCTAAAGAACTACTACAAAAGGTAAACAGGGTTGGGGAGGTGGGGATACACAGACTAGGGGACAAAGAGGCTAAAAGGTGTGGGAGGGAGAATTACTTTTCATTGTTTATACCATTTTGCATGCTTAGAAATTTTTACAGCTTTACTGAGGTATGATTGATATACACTAAAATTTACCCATTTTCAAGTACACAATTAATGAATTTAGGTAATGTATATAATAATGTAATCACATAACCACTAAAGCAAGATATACAACCGTTATAGCCCCCTAAGAATATCCTTTTGCTTCTTCACAGTCAATCCCCTCCTCCACCAGGGCCCTAGGCAACCACTCATCTGCTCTCTGTCATGATTGTTTTGTGTTTTCTAGAATGTCATACAAATGAAACCATACAGTATGTAGCATTTGACCTTTATGCTTAGTATTTTTTAAAATTCATCCATGTTATTGCATGTACTAATATTTCATTCCTTTTTATTGTTGAGTAATAATCCGTAGTATGGATATATCACAATTCATTTATCCATTCACCAGTTGATGCATATTTGGGTTGTTTCCAGTTCGGGGTTATTGTAAATAACTCTGTTGTTAACATTTGCCTACAAGCCTTTGTGTTGTATCCTTTAAATTTTGTCCCAAATGCATTAATTCCCATTTGCAAATTAGGGTTTGGGAAGAATCACCTCTCTAAATAACTGGAACCCAGAATAAATGAATATAATTACAGTTTGAATGACCAAGATTTACGTAACTTCTCTCTACGTGCAATACTCAGTTGTCTTTTTGTGTACTATGTCTTCTGATATACTAACATGTAAATGTGCAAGAGCTATTTGGCTTCTTCTAAGCAGTACATCTGGTTGATTTCCCCAGCAGACAAGATCAATCAAATCACTATGATGATGCAAAATGCTTCCCTGCAGCCTTAAGGGTGTTTGATTTTCTTTAAAAAATAATCTTTAACAGCTACATGCATCAACACATAGGGGAAGGGAATACGTGCATTTGGAACAAAAGAATACATAAATTCAAATACAGTCAAAACTAATCTAGGGAGATAAAAGTCAGATGAGTGGTTACCTCTAGCAGTGGTATTGACAGGTCCAGGAAGGGAGAGGTGGGAGAAGGATATGATCGAGTCTTAGGGTGCTTCAACTGTTCTCTATCTTCATCTGGGAGCTGGTCTCATGAATGTATTCATAAATAAAAATTCATCAAACTATGCAATTAACATTAGCGTACTTTACTATATGTATGTTTACCTCAATTAAAAGAAGTAAAAAGCAAATAATAATCTTTCAATCTTGAGTCAAATGAGATCATACGTATGACTGCCTGGCATTATACCTGGCACATAATAAATAGTGCTTATTAATATTCATCTTCTTCCCTTGCTTTCATTTCCAAGGGAAATATTTGGCAGAATGTTAACATTACAATCATGGAATTTAAATATTCACTCTTTTTTTTTTGCCTGCATAGATGGGGTCACATTGTCTCCCCTGAAAACTGATACATAATGGGGTATGGGAAAAAGTGCTGGGTAGGGTCTTCACACATCCTATCTTGCCTTACCTGAGTGGATCCCAGCACAGATTTTCAGCTGGACGTTGGGCTTGTGTGGAATCTCAAAGGTCTTACACACAGCAGCCAGATCCAGGGCCATGCTTACTACTTCCCCAGTGTGGAGGAGCCCATTGGGCTTAGGTACCCCAGATAACACCATCTCTGAAAACACACAGATTAATGACAAACTTTAGTTAACTAAAGCAGACTAAGTTTTTTTTTTAAAGATTTTATTTATTTATTTGAGTGAGAGACAATGAGAGATAGCACGAGAGGGAAGAGGGTCAGAGGGAGAAGCAAACTCCCTGCTGAGCAGGGAGCCCGATGTGGGACTCGATCCCAGGACTCCAGGATCATGACCTGAGCTGAAGGCAGTCGCTTAACCAACTGAGCCACCCAGGCGCCCTAAAGCAGACTAAGTTTTTAAGGCTGCTACTAGAGGCTTGCCATTCCAAACCTTTACCTGGACCTTCCCCCTCACAGCTTGGAAAGTTCATGTAGGACACAGGGTCCAGAAAAACTCCCAGGAATGGGTTCTTAAGAGCAAAAGTCACCAAGCTTGGGTAGTCTGGACATAAACTGATCCAATAAATATTTCTGGTCCATAATGTGAATAGATTGCCTCTTGGCAGCTGATGTTTAACCCTCCTTATGTTCAGGTAGCATTGTTTTCTTTGTCTTTCTGAAATAGCCTTGTCCTCTCATATGCGGTTTCATGGCAAACAAGAGAAACAGTGTCGGTCAACCAGCCATGTTTGAGTCAATTTCTTATATCTGCCTTTCATACCAAGAATAGGAGCTCTGGGCCAAAGTTACTGAGGGCCACAAGAAAAAATGAAATAATACATCAAATGTTAATTCTTCAACTTCCACAAGACCATTTATACAGTCAGAAGGGTACTTATGGAATAGCAGCCCAGTAGCTTGGAAGAGTCAGTGGAGCTTCCAAAGATATAGAAAATACATAAAGATCAAGTCCTAGGTTCAATGTGAACAAAGTGGATTTCCTGGATCAAAGATGAATGACCTCTCTTGAAAAAGCTAACCTTCTTGGGGCGCCTGGGTGGCTCAGTTGGTTAAGCGACTGCCTTCGGCTCAGGTCATGATCCTGCAGTCCCTAGATCGAGTCCCGCATCCGGCTCCCTGCTCAGCAGGGAGTCTGCTCCTCCCTCTGACCCTCCCCCATCTCATGCTCTCTCTCTCTATCTCATTCTCTCTCTCAAATAAATAAATAAAATATTAAAAAAAAGAAAAGAAAAAGCTAACCTTCTTTAGAGAAATGTGACAAAATCTCAAAAGCTTTAAATGGTATAATCTGTAAGTGGTTCCCCAGAGTGGTGATCCACGGCGTTAGCAATTCCTCCAAGAGATGAGGATGGAGAAGCTGGAGGAGAGAAGGTTGATAAAGAAGGGTCAGCAGGATCAGAACATGGTGGAATTGTAATGGGCATCGATATAATAAAGAATGAGAACTTAGACACTTAGACATTGACCTTTAATGTATGACTGCTCTGCTCTGCTGGAGAGAATATCTGATTGTTTGGAATTTTAATTTAAGAGGTGATGCTAAACGATGTTTTTAACCTTTTCTAACATTGTTGATTGAATGGGTAGGGAGACACTCTCTGCTCAGCATACCCACTTTATTTCTGCCTGGATGCTAAAGGTGCTGCTTCCAGATACCATTCAGCAGACACACACACACACACACACACATATGGTTGTCATGACAATCGAGGCATGGTCTAAACAAAAAACACATTGAGTCCATATCTGAATAAAGCCAGTAACTCAGACATTTTGGTAAAGCCTTTTTTGTTTTGGTGGGGTTGAGGGAATTTGTCTACCCAGCAGCAAAAAAAAAAAAAACTTCATCTGTCTACACAGCAGACAGTAATACTGCCTAACTAAGTGCAAAATCCTGGGATTTGGGGATTAATTGATTAATTAATTAATTTAGAATTAATTTAATTTAAATTAAAGCATTGGCATTTAAAACATCAATTATTTTTCAAAAGGGCTCTCTGAATGGGGTTTGTCCATCTCTTCTAGGTCCTTACCAACCAGGCGTCATAAGGACTAAACAACAGTAAAAATAACTGCCAAACCATTCTAGCACAAAGTTCTTGTTTCCAGGAAACATTTCTGGTCATTTTGTTTTGGGGGAAACATTAAGGTCCGCCAGTGTCAATCTACCACTTGTTTTTTCACTTGCAAACATTCTGATGCTCAATTCGAATGATTATCTAGGGTCTAATAACTCACTTAGGGAGCAACTTATCTAAATTAGAGCCCAAGTACTCAGAAACAGTAAGGAACAGCTAATAATGGTACCTAATTTTCATTGAATGCCTTAGACACTAGGAAAATTATCGTCATTACTAATAAGCAATTACTCTGTGGTAGACACTTGGGCTAGAGAGAGATATAAGGTTCAGGGAAGTCTATAAATATAAGCCACACTACAGGGCCAAACATAGCAAACAACCGACTAGTTAGACAAGTGGGTAATTAGGAAACCTTGAGGCAAACAAAGTTTCAGGGGGCAAGTGAGACTTCAGCTGAGCCTCATAAAAAGCGTAACACTTAAGCATACTGGAAGTAAAGGAAGAACTATTACAGGTAAAAGAACTTCAGGAAAGTGTGGGATGGTTTGGGTATTACCTTGTTTGGCCAACAGTATTCTACAGAAGAGCAATGGAAAATAATACTGTGCAGTGATGAATTAACCTTACCCAAAGAGAGGTCTGGCCTTTGCCCTCAGCTACTAGGAGTTGACCTCTAGGCCTTTGGAATATCTTGCCTAATAGGTAGGTCTTTGTTGTTTGCAAGCTTTGGCCACTGACAATCCCTAACAATGTGATTTGTGATGGGCCCTCAGGGCATGCAATGACCTCCAGAGGAAACGATGACTAAAGGTATTAGCCTGACCTCTGGGAGTAGTTGGAGACTAAAGGTCAAACACACAGGCAGCATGTGATCAAGCCCTAGTAAAAACTCTGGACACCAAAGGCTCAAGTGAGCTTCTCTGGCTGGCAATACTTTGCATGTATTATCACATACGGAGGAGGTAACGTCCATGACTCCACTGGGAGAGAATGCAGGGAATTCTGCATTTGGACCCCTCCTGGACTCTGCTCTATATGTCTCTTCCTTGGCTGATTTTAATTCGTATCTTTTTGCTGTAATAAAACTATAATAGTAAGTATAACAGCCCTGAGGTCTGTAGTCATCCTAGCAAATTATCAAAACTGAGGGTGATTATGGGGACCCTCAAATATGTAGCCAGAGGATGGTCCTGGGACCACCAAACTTGTGGCTGGTGTCTGAAGTGAGGACAGTCTTGTGGGAACTATGCCCCCAAACTGTATAGTTGGTGAAACTCATGGCAAAGGCTAAAGAATTCAGTTATGGGGGCACTGCACACAAGCTTGGAGAGTTTGGATATAATGCTGTATGCCATTAAGTTCTTAAACAAGAGAACATGATAAAGTATAGTTTCATCTCATAGTAGTGCAAAAGACAGGGGCAAGGAGACTAGTGAGGGGACTCTTTTTTTTAAGATTTCATTTGTTTATTTGAGAGAGAGAACGAGGGAAAGAGCGCAGGAGTGGAAGAGGGGGAGAGGGGGAAGGAGAGAATTTCAAGCCGACTCCCCTCTGAGCACTGAGCCCCATGTGGGGCTGGATCTCCCGGGGCTCAATCTCACAACCCTGAGATCGTGACCTGAGCTGAAACCAAGAGTTGGACACTTAGCTGACTGAGCCACCCAGGTGCCCCTGAGGGGACTCTTTCTTGTTCGGATGTAGGAAGATGATGGTCTGGACCAGGGCTGAGGCTAAGAAAGGGAAAGGTTGTCTGAATAATAACATTTATTGTGAGCATATGCTGTACCAGGCATCATAAGTACTCCATACACATTTTTTCTTTTGCCTTTTTGTTATTGTTCTAGTTTTGTTTGTTTTTTTAATGTTCATAGTCCCTGCTTTATTTTCATTTGGTCACACACACTTTAAAACACACTCATGGGGTACCTGGGTGGCTCAGTTGGTTAGGCATCTGCCTTTGGCTCAGGTCGTGATCCCAGGGTCCTGGGATTGAGCCCCAAATTGGGCTCCCTGCCCAGCAGGAAGTCTGCTTCTCCCTCTCCTCTGCCCCTCCACACTGCTTGTAGTCTCTTTCTTTCTCTCAAATAAATAAATAAAATCTTCTAAAAATAATAATAAACACACTCACAAAATACCCAAACATCCATAATTAGAAGGGCATAAAACAAGGGACTTACAGGCTGAAAGAAAAGCCTAAGCTTCAGAACAAAACAATACCAATCGACTATTGGTTTCACCAAAATTCCTTTGGCAAACACACAAAGATGTTTTGTTTTCAATAGGAAAAATTTAGGGACAAGAACCAAGCTTTTTGTGCTCCCTGAGGCAGGGTGTGACTTCTCTCCATATGCTTTTAATCCTAAAAACCATCTTATAAGGTAGACAACATTATTATTTCCATTTTCAAGATGAAAAAAAACTGATGCACAGAGAGATTAATTTGCCCCAAATCACCCAGCAGGCAAGTGGCAGAGCTAAGATTTAAAACCAGCTCAAATCTGACTGCAGAGCCTGACTCATAACCATTCTATCAAATGAGCTCTACCTCATGTAAGACATTGTGTTAGAGGAGTCAACAGTATTTGCTAGCCAACTGAATATAAGAGAAGAAGAGTACAGGGTGACTTTAGAGTTTAGCACATTGATAAAGGAAAAGATGTAGTGGCCCCTACAGCCCAATTCTTCTATTTCACCATGAGCAGAAAGGACATGAAGAGATCTGGGTCGTGGCCCCAAAATGCTACTAACAAGGGGACCTTGGCTAAGTCACTTAATTTTCCTGGGCCTCTGGTTCTTCAGCTGGAAGTTCTCTGCCAGCCATGAGAATTAGCATAGTGAATGGCCAGCAGCATGAGCTCTAGAATGAAAGAGATTTGGGTCCTGGCTTTTGCTAGCTATGTGAGCTTGGGCAAGCAACTGAGCCTCAACAATTCTCATCCGGGAAATGGGGATTGTAATACATAGGTCATAGGGATGTTATGAGGATATTTACTGTAATAAAATAATCCATGTGAAGCCCTTAGCACAATGCCTGGCATATGGCTAAGCATTAGATATATGATGGTTTTACTGTTAGTATTCCAGCTCTAACATGCTGTGAGATAATGCAGAATTGATTAGCCCTGAGCCCCCATTCCAAATAATTCCCTTGGCCAAACTCAAGGTTGAATAACTAATTGGTCAATCCTTATTAATAAAGATAGGAGAGAAACTAACATTTTTAAGCTACCCTTATGTAAATGTATATTCTATATTCTACTTTGTGACTTTCATTGCTGCCTGGTGCTGTGGTGAAACATACAGTAAGAATACAGCTTCACACTGACATGTAACCAAATTGTGAAACAACAGTAAAACAGACAATAGCATAGGATGAAGATTCAGCATCACATCAGACCTTGACCAAAACATAAATGAATCACCACTTTCCTAAAGCATATAAAGCAGAACCTGGAACCCCAAGTACTTCTTCCATTTTTTTTAATCAACTCCAAGCAATAGCTACTTCAAATTTAGCCAAAAGATTATTTCAGTTTTCTTTTTTTTTTTCAGTAGTGGCCATCAGAGATAGTATAATGACCTCGCTCACATTTCTATATAATGAGCTTACCCTTGGTGAATGAAGGAAAATCCTTTAAATACAGAGATTATTGAAAATCAGCATCCCTGCTTACTAAGTATGTAGTGTCCCATATTTACCCATTAATAGATCTGTTAAATATCCTCATCCTTTACTGGGAGTATGTTTGGGTCTAAACACTTGTTCATTGATTCTGAATTAGAGGCACAGGGAAGAGAAGCTCAATCAGAGAAAAATTAAATACAAAGCAAATGATGACATAGTCATGTATGATAGCAACTTTAATTCTATAATGCAGTGTTTTCCAGTAATGAAAAGAAACACAATGAATTGTACAAGCACAATAGTTTCATCAACATTAACTTCATAATGCAGTATTTTTCAGTAATGAGTGGAAATAAAAGGAATTGTGTGAGTCACAATGAAGCATGCAGTGAATTGCGTGACCAATGAAGGTAAAATGGGAGAAGTCTCATTCCCTCTTCAACGTGGTTACTGGTCTCAGTCTTTCTATATATCACTAGACTGTAAATTTCCTGCACGTAGAAATCCTGTATGTCATGTTCACCCTTATAACCTCCAGAGCTAACACAGTGCCTTGCACAGATTGGATTCTCAACAATTACAAACTGAATAGATGAATTGTAAATATTTTTTAATTATAAATATTTTAAATCTATTTTCAGTTTGCCTGATGGCTAATGAAACATTTCATTGTTCCTGTCTCAATTTATGCAATTAAAATTGAAATTAGAAATTATAATGATTGTTCATACCATTTTATCTAATTATTGTTCCATGTTTGCTACACCATCTTTCAAGATTCACCTCCTTCTCTCACTGGGTAAGGGGAAAGGGAAAATACCAATGTGAACAAATGGGGGTTCAAAGGTCATGCCCAAGAGTCTGACCCCCCAGAAAAAGTATAAAACCAGTTTATTTCCATTATTATTGAATAAAAATGGTTCTCAAGCCAAATCAATAGGCATTTTCTAGGTGCCCACTATGGAAAATGTCAAAGGCATAATGGAGACCACTAACTATTGCTTCCTAGGAGATTATGACTTAGGAAAGTTAGAATTTTTATACAAATTATTTGCTTCCTTAATTCCTAGCTTTGTTCCACTGCCATTTGATATTGTTCCATGTCTCAGGGACTGTCCAATCATCAACAACTACTCACATGCAACTCTGACTGTCTCTACTTTGTAGACATCATAATGACCTATAATTTTGCTGAAGGTGGTGTGAAGCTTGTTCAGGAACAAGTGTATCCACTTGTCCAGTGCAGCTTGGCCACTCCCTGTACTGCAGGCTGACGCTGGAAAGCGGAGTGAAGCCCACAGTGGCCACAGGAAAGGGGCAGTGAGGTAGAAAAAAGTTAAATCAGGCAAAATAATTGGCAAGACCTGATTAAGCAATGGTACCTCCTTATTCAGCACAATTTTTTGAAGCTCTCAGAATTCTGAGCCAGGGAGACTGGAAAGTGATGGGCCAGTTAATTGCTTTAGAAAATATTCTTCATTGTTTATGATATGTTTGGTTGGTTTTTTGTTTTGGTCTGGTTTGGGGGGGAATTTTTGTTTTTGTTTTTTGTGTTGCTTCAGACTGTGTTGATCAAAGCTAGGGCAGCTTGTTTGATGGGAATACCATCCCCTAACATCTGGACTCTCCCTGTTTCTGTCGATCAAGTGAGTGGGTTTATATAACAAGAGATTCACAATGATTGGGAAGGCTGTGTAAGACTCATTTAGAGAAGTCCCAGGCTGAGGTTCATTTGCTTGCCAGTTATCCTGATTCCTGCATGCATTCTAGATCTTTTATTTCTTGAATGTCAGTGGCACTTTCATCTCTTCAGATAAATTATTTTGAGTTCATACTAGACTCTTTGCTGGAAAGAGGCTTTCTGCCTCCCCCTCCGATCCCCTACCCAGGAGAGTGTCTTCAGCAGTGACACGGCATGACTCTAAGCTTTTCTAAACTCTATGCTCTCTTTCTCCATCAGTGAAACAGGGAGGACCCCTTGACCCCCGGTTAGGGACTGACTGCTTTGACTGCCTGCAGCAAACTCCTGTTAAGCAAAATGTTTAGAATGTTTTAACCTGGGTGCCTGGGTGGCTCAGTCGTTAAGCGTCTGCCTTCGGCTCAGGTCATGATCCCAGGGTTCTGGGATCAGCCGCATGGAGCCCCGCATTGAGCTCCCTGCTCTGCGGGGAGCCTGCTTCTCCCTCTGCCCCTCCCCCTGCTTGTGTTCCCTCTCTCCCTCTCTCTCTCTCTGACAAATAAATAAATAGAATGTTTCAACCTTACAATTTACAAGTTCGATTTAGGGGTTTTTCATTGAACTTTCAAAACTTGCTCCCAGGCAAGATGACCTTTGCTATGGAAGGGAAGAACTATATGGCCTATTTACTTCAGATTTTAAAACACACTTCCTAAGATGAAGAAGTATATCTTTCTAAAGCAATTTCCTGCTGTTTTTGCTAAACTGGATGCCTTTTAGCTCTAAGAAACTGATTTAAGTTAAAAAAAGAAAAGTGGTGGGGGTGGAGGGACTTAACCAAATCACTGCAACATACTGTATTAACAGCATGCCTAAGTGCTAAGCTCACTGCCACTTTACTCAAACGCCTGCATTTTCTTCTTTTGCAGATAGGATTTGCTCTCCACCTACTAACAGTCATGCACAAATTTTATAATACTGTAGATTGCTGATCTCTCTGCCTTTTGAGTTGAAATCCTAACTCCAGTTATGTTAATTTACCTGAAAAAGATAGATGCACTCAGGTTACTCTGAGTTTGGCAAGGTTGGCCTTGTCTTAGGTCATCAGCAACTTGTTTTGGTAACATGCCTTTATCAGCTATGAATTAGAATAGTTAGTTATCTGGGGCACCTGCGTGGCACAGTCAGCTAAGCATCTGACTTGGTTTCGGCTCAGGATCTCAGGGTCGTGAGATCAAGCCTCACATCGGGCTCTGTGCGCAGCGCAGAGTCTGCTTGAGATTCTCTCTTCTCCCTCTGTCCCTCCCACTCGTGCTTGCTCTCTCTCTAAAATAAATAAATCTTAAAAAAAAAAAAAAAGAACAGTTAATTATCCTCAAGGAAAAGGACACACAAGGCCCAATCTTCATGTCTGTAGCATCATTTGTCACCACTCGTACTTTTGATTGTTCTGTGTTCCATATATAGAGTAGGGTATTGTTTGTTTGTTTGTTTAAATATTCTATTTGTTTATTTGACAGAAAGACAGAGAAAGAGACAGAGCACAAGGGGGAGCAGCAGAGGGAGAGGGAGAAGCAGGCTCCCCGCTGAGCAGGAAGCCGGACGCAGGACTCAATCCCAGGACCCTGGGGATCACGACCCGAGCTGAAGGCAGACGCTCAACCAACTGAGCCACCCAGGCGCCCCTAGAGTAGGATATTGTTTGTATTGTTTGCCTGGCCATGATTGATTGATACCAAGCCAAGCACATTCCCTAACCCAGGCTTCCCTGGAGCCAGTGTGGAGATGGGGTCATGGGTGCTATCAGGGACAGAGATACCAGGAGAGTTAATTGGAGGAATGGAAGCTCCGCCTGTAATCGCTTTCACTCTGAGTTTTACTGACTGAGCACTTTGGTCATTGAGATGGGGGGGGCGGGAGTGTTAGGAAGAGCAGGCTATTACCTTCTTCACGGGGAGTTTGGTGGTACAAGGACAATTTACCCTGACTCCTCTAGTTTGGGGGATTAAAAAATCTAACATTATTTGAATCTTTAAGCTGTTAGAAGAAGCAACCAACTAAGATCTCCATTCTGGCTACAGGGTAGAAACAATCGGAGTGATTTGCCAGGCACATTTAGTGCTCATTTCACTTGCAGAAAGCTTGGGACCCCCTAGAGGGATAAAGGATGAATATTTATTGGAGTCTAATACTAGTGGTAAAATCAAATTTGTCTTTTTTCAGTGAAAGAAATAGGGTGATATTTTTGTATTTCCCTCAGGAATTCTGTCTCAATAGTCCATTTTTGATACATATTCACAATCTACCCTGGTAATATGCTAAATACTTATAAATACAGCATGATATGACTATATTGTTATTTTTTGTATTCATTGTTAATTAAGTAATACAAAATGCAATCAGGCTTCCAAACAATATTTACAGAGTACCTACCATGTCCCGGGCACTGGGTGAAGTACCAGGGACACAAAAATGAACAAAATTCAGTCCTCACACAAAAATAACATGTAATCCTGCTAGAGTAGGGTATTGTTTATATTGTTTGTCTGGCTATAAGCCTGCCCCTGTTTTTACTTTTTATTTTATCTTCTACTTCTCTGTCCAACTGTCCCACTCCACTGACGCCTCCAAGCATGTGCCTGCCTGTGTGCCTCCCATTCCCTCCACCCCCAGATGCCCCTCACTTCATTCAGGGTTCTGACCACACCACAGAAAACTGCATTCCCAGTCACTCACTCAATCCCTACATGGCTTTATTTTTCTTCTAGCATTTATCACCACCTGATACATCATATAACTACCTGTTGCTTTGTATCTTTTCTATCTTCCTCCACTAGACTATGAGCTCCACACAAGCAGAGACTCAGTCTGTCTTGTGCACTGCTGTATTATCTGCCTAGTACAATGCCTAGCACATAGTAAATAATAAGTATTGATTCAATGTCTAAATGAAAAGAGTCAGCAAGATGGGATCCAGAACCTAAGTAGAGAGGTTGGCCTTGGAAAAACAAATGGTACAGCTCTTCCTCTGAAAAAAGAAGAAACAAGGTAAAGATGAGCCTTTATTTGATAAGGTTAGTGATAGTTGGAAATGGGGGGACATTGGTCAATTTCACACTTTAGAGCCTATAATTGGGAAGGAGGGATGGTGGAGCAAGGTGATCCTCTGGGAGCGAGATTAAGAAGGAATGTAAAGAAAGCATTAAAAGTGAGGAATTGCCATAAGGCAGTTAGGGATAAATAGAAAGACTGCATACGGCTGTAGTCTAGGTGGCCCAGAACATCCAGGTCAATGGCTGGAACTTACACACCCAGACCTCAAGACAGATGGAGAGCTAAAACTCCAGGACTAGAAAACGCTTGCATACAGGTAGTGGTGGCAGCTGGGAGTGGGAGTTAAATCAGAGAGGGTTTAGAACAAGTGAAAAGCATGCCAAGGGCAGACCCCAGGAAACTCTAAGCATTTAAAGTGTGTGTGAAGGATGCTGCTGAAAAACTGAGAGGGAGCCTGCTGGGCAGTAGGAGGTGAAGAGGAAAGAGCGAGTAGGGAAATCTGGTGAGGAAAAGGCTTCAGAGAGAAGGGAGGAGTCAATGGTGTCAAATGCTAGAAACAGGTCAAACAGAAGAAGAACCAGTTATCCCTACTGGTTATTAAATAATTATGGGTTTGGCAATTATACTGCTACTAGATGTTTACTGATTCCCTTGCTTAAAACAATGCTTAGTTTACTTGTTAAACTGCTAGGCCAGTAGTTTCCAAGCAGGACGGCACATTAGAATCCACCAGTGAGCTTCTAAAATACTAATGCCTGAATTTTACCCCTGAATAATTATAGCAGTGTCTGAGAGGTGGGGCCCAGGCATTAGTTTATTATGAAAGCCCCGGGGGATTATAATATGCAGCCAGGATTGAGAAGTACTGTGCTAGGGGAAACTGAGCTTTCCACAAATAACCACATGGGGGAACTCCATGTTTGGCACATACTGAAAAACCCTAGCCCACCCAATAGGCTAGAGGACAGAGAACTTTGGTCCTTCAGATAATGGGAACAATCTGTTGGAATGCTGGTGGACCTTGCCTAGGCACCTAAGCCTGGGGATATAATGGTCACCCTCTCTGCCAGGTACCTGCTGCCTATTTGCTTCCTTGGTTTGGCAGATCCTTCAAACAAAGATCCTTGTCTGTTCACATCATCATCACCATCATCAACATATCTATCGAGCTCTGTATTGTACCAGGCACTTACTAAGAGCATTACATGCATTAACTCATTTAATATGACATTCCTATGAAGTTGGTACAGTTTTTAACCCCTATTACATGGGATGGAGAAACTGAGGCTCATAAAGTGACTTGCCCAAGGATCATAAAGCTAGAAAAAGGCAGAGCTGGGACACTAATCCAGCTCTGGCTCACTCCAGAGCCTAAGTTCTGAACCATGTCTACATCATACTGCTCCATAACACTGCTGGAGTTGGAATCCTCTACCTGCCTGAGCACCTCCCCTTGCAGCTTCCTAGGAGGACTGCTCTCCCAGTCCCACCTCCCCCTAGACTGGGCACTTCCTTGCAAGACTCATGCACAGCTGCCCAAGATCCAGTGCTGACATTTAACCCTTTCCTTGGTAATAAGTAAAGATTTGTCTTCTACCTTCGACGCACATTGACTTCTGTTAGAGGCACTGAGAGTTACCAAAATCCTGGTGAAATGAGAACTGACCCTTAAAAATCCATGCAAGCAGAACACAGAATTAAAATCAAAGACGTAAAAGTGTTATTTCCATGGCTTCAGCAATTAGCTCTCAGGAAAGAGCATTCCAGAGAAATAAGTTAAATAGAAATGCATGAACTAACCAAATCAGCCTTTATTACTGACATTGTATTTCAATAAAATAAGCAGGTGGTGGTTTTTTGTTTTTCATGCATTAGGTCTCGGATCTTGTCTGCTATAAGTACTTCCGTGTTTGCTATATTTCTCCATCTAAGCATCCAACACAAAGAGAAATTATTTCATGAGAATACTTTGTTCCCTATATATTAATCTCTATTTGAAAGCACCTAGAAGGCAGGGGGGTTTCCATAAGGGGCTCTTCACTTATAATTATCATCCCTTTAGGATCCAGTAACCAAGCCAGCTATGAAGGGGTGCACCAGTGAGATCTGCCCTTAATGCTGTGATAAATCCATACCTAATTGGGTGCAGTTAGTGAGGACTGGGAAGTCACCCAAAATTACCAAAGACATCATCACCTCTACCAGACTGTGTTGGGAAATTCGTCTTATATAAAATCTTCTTTATTTGTTCGAAAGTGGGTCTTTGAGATGGGTTGTTTTTCTTGTACCTCCTAATCAAAGGCAGTGATCAAGAGTAACATCCAGGCACTGATTTACTGATATTCTGAACAGAACTGCAGAATTGAACAACTTGGAATCATCTGAGTCCCAGTGTTCCCCATCTTTGTTAATGTTAGCCCCACCAGCCAGGAGGATTTGATTGAGCTTTACATCCAAAAGCATGAACTACAAAATCAATCCATGTGATTTTTATAAATTTTATAAATATGAAATTTGATTATAAAATTCAATATACTTTTTCAGACCACTTACAAAACCTGCTCTTAGGGGCAGGACCACTCCAGGATTCACTGATGTAGTATCCCTTTTTATTTTTATTTATTTATTTATTTATTTATTTTATAGCTAGGGTCTTTTTTTTTTTAAAGATTTTATTTATTTTTTTGACAGAGAGAGACATAGCGAGAGCAGGAACACAAGCAGGGGGAGTGGGAGAGGGAGAAGCAGGCTTCCCGCTGAGCAGGGAGCCCGATGTGGGACTCGATCCCAGGACCCTGGGATCATGACCTGAGCCGAAGGCAGACGCTTAACGACTGAGCCACCCAGGCACCCTGTAGTATCCCTTTTTAATTTTAAAGATGAGGAAACTAGCCCAGAGATGCTAGGATGCCAGAGGCTTGGAGATTCAAGCACAGGAGGGCAATTAACCCCATGTCTGGGGCTAGACTGAAGGACTCTGTAACATCCCTGGCAGATCCTTTCCACTCCACCACTGTCCCATGAACCCTTTCAAAGTCACAATTCTCATTTTGTGTTTTAGTAAATTAATTACATAAATCATCATAAACACATATACATGTCTCAATCCCAAAATGATGGGTATTGCAGATCCATAGCTGTATCTGTGGATGGGGCACGCTGCATATGAACATGCTTGCCTTGTTTTCTTCATCATATGTGTCACTTTGTCATCGTGTATTTAATGGCACCAGAGCTCTCCAGAAATACTGGGCTGCCATCTCAGCATTCTGCTGTCTCTTCTCTCTCTACATCTTCTCCCTAGAAGGTTTCCTCTCTATCTATGGCTACATTACAGCCCTAGGTAGTGGTGGTCCCCAAACTTCCATCTCCATCTGAGCCTCTGTTCCATGTTCCTGGCACATATTCAAATTGCCTACTGGATCATCTCTACCTGGAAATGGGCTTAGAAAGCCCGGGAAAATGCCAAGAAGTTGTTACTTGATGCAGTAGGTTACTTTTGTTGATATATCTCTTTCCAAGACATAATATGGGTTTGTGCTTAGCTGATGACTTCAGATGATGATCAAGTTCCCTTTCCCACCTCACCTCCTTACCTCTGCATACCCTGAAGGGCAAGGACAATGATTCTCAGGCTTCCCTATAATTAGCTCAAGAGAGAGACACTGGAATGCCTAACAGAACAAGAGTCTTCTTTCTGTGGGAGGAGAGAAAAGAATTAAAGAAAAATTAAAACTTAGTATTAGAAATAATCAAAACAGAAGCATGTGCCAAACTCTCTAGACAAAAGTAAAATTTAATCCCTCTGAAAACTATGCTCATTTTCACTGATCTATTTATTCATTCAACTAATATTTACTGAGCACCTACCATGTGCCAACCACATACTAGGCCTTCAGAATACAGCAGGGAGCAGAGCAGAAAAAGGCCCTGCCCTCAAAGAGTGTATAGTTCAGAGGCAGAAGATAGCAAATATACCAAACATATATAATTTTTCAGTTTGTGATAAGACAACAGGAGTTTAGGCAAATTAATCTATATCAGGGATGGACCATGGCATCTAAGCCAGGTGAGGAAAAAAATGGGGTATGAAAGAAAGTGAAGTATAATGAGGTCAGTGGATTGGATATCCCACCTAATGCATTGGTGGAGTTGGGAAACTGAAGGGAACTCACTAAAAAAAAAGGGTGGGTGGATATCAAAAAGTGAGATATTGACATGGAGATATGGAGGTGGTCCAGTTATGTGTAATGATAATATCCCAGGTGTGCTATAGAAATGGGTAGCTGAGACAGGTGAAGAAAAAGATCATGGGAGAAAATGGGGGTCAAAGAACTGACAGAACAGAACACATCCTCATGGATACTAAGGTCAGCCAAAATTATAATGGAAGTAGGGTTGGAGAGAGAGAAACAGGGAGCCCAGGACTAAAACTGTGTCCTTCTACCAGAGAACTACATGGGAATAAGGGAGCAAGATGGAGCCTTAAACAGGTTTCTCAGTCTCTCTGGGTCTCAGTTGCCTCATATGAAAATGAAATGGCACAAATAAATAATCTATAAGGTGACTTCCACCTAACAGCTCCAGTTTCAGACAAGCTGAGATGGTTGATTCAACCCCTTGGCCTCCCTCTGACAAGTAAAAAGGGTCAAATTAGCAAGTGTATCAACTCATGATTCATTTTTTTAACAGTATTTAGAATTACACTGTGAATTAGACATTCCTTAGCCTTGAGCCCTTACTAAGTGTCTTAATTAATCATGAGGGAAAGAAAATTCAATTTTGCCACCAATACCTGTCTCTCCATTCTGTTTATGTCATTCCCACCACTTAAGAGCTGACAATGCTCCTTTCTGATCAAGTGTGACTTTCTCAGCCTGGCATTTAAGAATCACCACCAAAGGACCCATCCTAGTCATCCAGTCATTCCCAGCTCCCCAATATGGGCTGACCAGCTCTAACAATGCTGCTTAGGCCCTTTATTCCCTGTTGTCCTACACAACCCACACCCTCTCTCTCCCACACACATACTCAGCTCACTCCTGTAGAGGACAGAGTGATGTCAGCCCAGCCCCTGCCATAGACAAGTTCCATATACAGTTAGTACTCAGTATAGAAATGACCTTGCTCATCTGCACTTGTCTAAGAGAGTCCACTTTTAGATATTTATGACATATAGTGACTAGTATGAGCCTTTCCCCATGAAGAACAGTAGTCTGTTGTTCGGTTTTGTTTTCAGTCTCTGTGGGATTACACTTAAATTGCATGGTTGTTGTTGAAAATTAATTTACTTAAACATATATTAAAGCTGGGTAATAACAAGATAATTGGGGGAAATAGGAATAGCCTATGAACCCAAACAGTGTAGTTATTGGTATAAAGTAAATTTTCCATTACCATCAAAATTTCATGATTCCTCTGATCTGAGAGTTGAGACAGATTTTCTTATTATATACTGTCATCTCTCCTTCAGCTCTTCTTTGCATTTATTTAAACATACCAAGAGCAGTCAATAATGTTCAATTGTTCTGAATGAAATTCCCATGTCCCTTGATTTATCTGTTAAATGGCATTCAGAAAAACATGAAACCATTGGTCAACATATACAATTCCCAAGGGTTTTACATTTAAAATAATTAAATGAAAACTAATTTCAAGGAACCATGCCCCCACCCTCACTCACCTCCTATTTCTCTTATGATCAATGTCTTTTATGACAGTTTTAATGTCTGCTGAAAATATGTATAATTTTTGTGATTTTTTGGAATTTATAAACCTGGAGGGATTTCTTAGAATAAATAAACAAATCCTAAGGGTGAGAAGAATTTATTTAAGGACTCAACATCCTGGGGAACAAAATCCATGCTCAACATCATTATGATTGGAATGTGGTCAAATGAACCAAATCCCAGAGGATCCCTGTGTTCCAGATGCAGCCAGAGTATTTTTAGTCCTGCTCTCCTTTAACTCAGTCTGCCTATATTTGGATGGGGAAACTAACCCTATTATCTAGAAGACTTTACAGTATGGAATTTTGGTTCAGTACTTTTTCAAAAGCATAAGCTATTCAAATAGATAGATGATAGATAGATAGATAGATAGATAGATAGATAGATAGATAGATAGATAGATAGATAGATAGTATTTATCTTATTCTCTCATATATATGAACAAATCAGACAAAACATCATTGTCTGCTAGGATAGGGCACACAGTTCACTGCTGAGCAATGGAGATGCAGACTCCATGATGGTTCGCTTGAAAATATGTTCAATAGAATCTTACCAAGACTGAGTCACTTCACGTAGCAATCGAAACAATGGCATACCTGCAAAAAGACATTTTGATGTGAAATCCCTCATCTAGAGCAAATTAAAAATCCACAGAGATTACTCCTGATCTGTGAAATGCAGATCCACTGTGAATTGTTTCAAATAAGCTCAACTATACCCATATTTGTGAATGCTATGAGGTCATAATTATCCAGAAAAAAAAGTGAATATTTCTTCCAAATAAATCTGATTCACTTGTACATGTCACATTTAAAAATAAATTTAGGGGCACCTGGGTGGCGCAGTCAGTTGGGCATCCAACTCCTGGTTTCAGCTCAGGTCATGATCTCAGGGTCGTGGGATCAAGCCCCATGTTGGGCTCTGTGTTCAGTGCGGAGTCTGCTTGAGTTTCTCTCTCCCTCTCCCTCTGCCCCACACTCTCTCTCTCAAATAAATCTTTAAAAAATAAAAAATAAAAATAAATAAATTTAAATGTTCATAGACTGGTCTATAATTAACAGACAAGTTATGTATTATGCTATTTACATTGCTAATATCCATAAGGCTATGGATATCAACTCAGTTACAGTTACAGTTATCCTCAGTAAGAGATATGTTAGAAATACTTTTCCCAAATACTTATATGTCTGTTAATTTTCACTGTGGTGTCATATAATCATATATAAGTGTTTCCTTCTAGTACTTTTAAAGTTTCAGTTTTCATACTGAAAATTTAAAGCTGTCCCCAAATTAATTTTGGTTAAAGGTGTGCACTAGGGGATCTAATATTATTTTTGCCAAATGGCTAGACAGTCATCCTGAATCCTTTATTCCAACAATCTCTCCTTTCCTCACTTATTTGAAATTCCATTTTTGTAATATACTAAATTATCTTATTTACTTTGGCCCATTTCAGGACTACCTACTTATCTTTCTGGTGGTCTCATTTCTCACCACTCCTACCACTCGCCTCCACCCTCATCTCTAAGCTCTGGCCATACTAATCTACTAACAATCCCAAATTGGACCATCCTCTCTTAGATTTTACATACCCTGTTCCCTCTCTCTGGAATTACTTCTCTTTTCCCATTTTCCTGGCAAACTTCTACTCTTCCTCAGCTCACCTCCACTGGGATACCTTCCATAGGCCATTCCCCATGCTCAGTCTGGACTAGATGCTACTCCCATGCACATGACACTCCCTTAGGACTTCTATCAACTGTTCCATAACTCTGTTTGTCTTTCCCACCAGCCCAAGATGTTCTTGACGGGAGGAAATATTATTTATTTTTGTAGCCTTAAGTGCCCAGCACAGTATTTGTTAGGTATATTAATTAGACCTAGCCTGTGCCTACTACTTACAAGACTCTTTGCTGTTGCTTGTAGCTATACTCTTTAGATGCTAAACAGGACTTTCTGCTAGCATCTCCAGCCAGGTCTTCCCAGGCACCAGTGAGTGGGTGGGCCTAGTTCAAAATCCTCTCTAGGCCTTCCTGTGTAGATATAATGATCCACCCATTCCCATCCATGCCCCAAGACATAAACAAAGCCTCTTTCAAGGTAATACATTCAGAAGACAATAGATCCTTAGGAACAATGATGGAAATGGGGTTTGGTTGTAGAATTTCACTAGTTTATGTTTCCTACCACTCAAATGCCCGGCTCTTACTGGAAACCTCAGTTGACAGGAATGTCATCATTGAGCAGAACATCCATCAAGCTTCCCTATGGGCAGTATTCTGTCACAATAACCACATCTGGCACTTTAATGCAGACTTCAAAGAATCTGCAAATGTTTGGATGATCTAATTCTCTGGGAAAATCAATAATACAAACCAGAAACGATTTATCTGGAACATGATCTCCTAATTCCCACTTTAAAATTTGACCTAGTTTTTCTGAGCACAGAAAAAAACAAGTATCTTCCTGGATTTAGCGTTGTACACAAATAAAGCTTGCAGATCCACCCATTGTGATACAGAATTAAGTATTTAGAAAAAAAATACCATCACCATCACAGTTCATTCTGGGCCAGGCACAATAGATCTAATATCTCTAATCTGCACAACAACCCTAACTTACTAGGTATATTATCTCCACTCTAAATGAGGAAACCGAGGCTCAGAGAGGTGAAGTAACTTGGTCAAGGTCCCCCATAGGTAAGAGAGCCAGATCCTAACCCTGATTTCTGCAATTTCTGAAATTCATTCATGGTTTTTTAACATTGCCATAGTGCATTCCAATATAAAATACAAAAGCAAAGAGAAAGTTCTCACACCAAGAAAAGTTTTGTTTTCCTCAAAAATATTGTTGCTTTGGAAACAAAGGCAATTTTCACAAGCCAAGTAGTCAAAGACTTTTCAAAGTCTTTCCACACCTGTCTCTCATACATTTGTTTCTCTTTAAGTTGGAGTCCCCCACCCCCACTCCTGAAGAAGGAGAAGGCTCTCCCCAAATCCCAGGTGTGTGGCTGGCATTTCGGTGTGGTTAATTACTACATTTGCACCATCAGCACAGAGGCACACATGCTGCTTTGCATAAACCAATGACTGGCTTGCAGATTATCCATGGGGAGTTCTCCAGTTATAATATTTTTCTCCAATCAAAATTCCACCATCTTTTCAGCTTAAAGCTTGTTTCCCCAATTATCAATTCTTGGATTAGATCACAAATGAGACATCTTCCAAGGGATAGCACAACAGCATTACTTTTCAAAACTGATGCTGTTGAGGGAAGGAATATTTATAGTTGTTGTCCCAGCTGTAGATGAAGGGACTTCTGCCTCCTCTCCCCTTGTTTAGGAAGATTAAATGGAATGCTCTTATCTCTCCTACCCCTGACTCACTTTCCACTGAATGACTGGGCTGTCTGATGGGTCACACAGTTAGTGTGTGCTACAATTACCGGTGGGTATCATTACTGAAACATGACTGTACTGACCACTGTTCCATTTCTGCTCCACATGGCAAGCACCCCTGGACAGACACCCCAGGCCTACCATTCTTCTTGTTCAACCTATGATGGGTGGATGTGGCAGGCATGTAGACCTGGAATGCCGATGGTTAGATACTTGACTTTTTTATCTTTTCTGCAGGTCTTTACTCACTGACTTACTCTGTCATGTGGCTGAGCATATGAATCTAATGACTTACATTTGGGCTGGGTGATAGAAACTTCCACTTCAACTTCACACCAGAGTCAGGTTCACCAATCCACCTTTTACCAAAGTTTACTTTGGGTATCAGGAGCTTGTCTACCTATGAAACAAGTGGTAATTGTCTCTCTATTATTCCTTATGTGTGTTCCCCATTGGTCAGAATCAGAAAAAGGAGAGGTGAATAGCAACCTGAACATCTAACAATTGAGAGTTCTCAGAAACCAGGTTCTGAAAATATCCTCCATCAACATTAGAATGGCCCCAAGTCAAGGGCACATAAGGAAACCCCTCCTGAGATATTTTAAAAGAAATACGGCATATTAAAAGAACGATCATTTGTGCCCTGCTTTATAGTCCGCAATATGCTTTTTATACACATATAAGAAGTCAGTGAAGGGCGCCTGGGTGGTCCTGAGGGTTAAGCATCTGCTTTCAGTTCAAGTCATGATCCCAGGGCCCTGGGATCAAGCCCTTCGTCAGGCTCCGTGCTGGGCAGTGTTTGCTTCTCCCTCTCCCTCTGTCCCTCCCCCATACTCGTGCTCTCGCTCTCACTCTCTCTCAAATAAATAAATAAAATCTTAAAAAAAAAAAAAAAGAAGTCAGTGATGCTTTGGTTTGCTGAGCCTGGAAAGCTACAGAGCCCCTTGCAAAGGTAAAGAACTAGGAGTTAGTCAGTCTGTGGCTGTCGGATATGCAGGCTACTTTGTATCTCAGAGATGAGTTTCAATATCAGGAGTATTCTGCAAAACTGCAAATGTCCTCCCAACCTAGTGTCTCCTAACCAGTGTAAACTGTTGCTGGCCCAGTGCCTCCCCATGTATTTCCTTTCTTTATTTTAAGAGGGAAACAAAGTTGAACACATTGCCCCATCAGTCTTGGGAGTAAAAAAAGAGGGGAAAAAGCAATGTGCCTACTCCCCTAACTTCTCCTGAATCTAAAGTCAGCTATACAGGGTAAGGGAGAATGGCAGGGATTAGAAAGAAACTAAATTACTGAGGGAAAATGCAATCATGATTTTTGCAAACTGATTAAGTTTCTCACACAACCTGTTCACAAAATAAGGCCTTAGATGTGTCAAAAATAATGAAGGCTTTTTAAATAATAAAAACTATTGTACTTTTGCTGCAATCAATGTTCTAGTTTTTTAAACATTTGTGATATTAATTCTATCAAGCTCTGTTACATTGGTCACCACCCCAGTCTTCTAGTCCTAAATGTACCCTGATTTATCATTTTCTGTGATGGGTTAAATATGAGATAAAATATAATATGAATCCATGCAAAGCAAGTACTTGTGTACCAACTCTGAGACATGACTGCTAATGGCTAACTGAAGCATTGTGTTTAGAAGGATTCTGAGGCCTAGTAGGCTCAGAGGAAAAAGTGCCAATAAAAAAATCCTTGGATGTGAACAAGGTCCATAGCACATATTTTCCACCATTGATAGAAATAAAGTCTTATCCATAAGTCCAAAAGGCCAATTCACAAGGACACAGGTAGGGAGGTCTAGTGTCATAATAATAATATATACGAAGCCGATTTGGAGTCTGAACTGACTACAAGCTTAACACGAGCCTGCAACATGAAGGCACCATCTGGAGTGGCACGGATGGAGGCATCCCACCCAGAGTCAGGCAGGTGTGTTCTGCTCTGCACTGGCAGGATCATGACAGGAGTGATAGGTTCCATTCCAGAAGCCACACTTGGAAAGAAATGTTAGTCAGCAGTCAGCAGGCTGGAAAGTGGTCATTCAATAAAGGGCTTTGGATTCTGTGTTTTACGAAGAAAAACAAGGTTGTTCAACCTGGTAAAGAGAAAACTTAGAGGAATCCTGATACCCATCCTTCCCAAAATCCAGCATGCTGCTGCCCCCAAAGTAGACCCCTTGAGGTCTTTAGCACCGCTAATTTATCTAATTCAGCAACCCACATGAGCTCTCTGCTGTATTTACCTGTCTGCCACTACTGTGGTATGCCTGCTGCACCCAGATGTCAAACTAGCAGGCTGGGGTCAGTTAGCAACTGTAATTAAAACTGAATGTAATTAATAACATAATAGTGAGATATTCTTGTTTAGTTTCCTGAAGTTGGAAGATGATGATATTCCTGACAAAAGATCATAAATATAAATAAACCTCCAAAATTCAGATGAGCATTTTGAGTCATATCCAAATAACTATTCACCAAGCCATTGTCACCAAGTGGAAATTCACTGGCCCACACACATGTAGGATAATTATCTTAATTAATGATCTTCTGGCCCACTATCAATAGACTTAGATGCCCCTGCTGTCTTTAAATGCTTAAAATACAGATAGCTGATGATTGTACAATAATTTGAATGTACTTAATACCACTGAGCTGTAACCTTACAAATGGTTAAAATGATAAATTTTATGTCATGTATATTTTACCACAATAAAGAAAAATGTTTTTAAAAAATAGCATGGTGTAGTGGTAAAAGTATAGGCTTTTGAGTCAGCTGGAAAGGAGCATAAATTCTGACTGGGTCACTTACTGGTTCTGTGACCTCAAGCAAGTTGATAAACCTCTCTGAATCCCAGTCCTCTGCAAAATGGAGTGATAATGCCTACCCATCAAATGAGGTAAATAGTTGGAGGTAAGGAGTAGGAATGACACATAGAAGCCACCTGGGTGGCTCAGTGGGTTAAGGGTCCAGCTCCTGATTTCGGTTCAGGTCATGATCTCAGGGTTCTGGGATCGAGCCCCACGTCAGGCTCTGCACTCAGCAGGGAGTCTGCTTAAGGATTCTCTCTCTCCCTCTCCCTCTGCTCCTCCCCCTGCTCGCTCTCGCTCTCAAAATAAATAAATTTAAAAAGAAACAAAGAAAGGAAGGAAGGAAGGAAGGCAGGCAGGCAGGCATGCAGGCAGGCAGGCAGGCAAGCACCCAGGGGATGATATGGCAGCTGAGAATGGATTAGACTCAGCATAAGGACCAGTGGGTTGAAGTTTCAGGAAGACCCACTGGCATTCAGGATAAGGAAGATTTGCTAACTTAAGAGTTTCTGACAATGGAAGAGGCACCTCCACAGAAAGACCATAGCTCTGCAAAACCATAGCCCTGAAAACCACAGCTATGGAGAAATGATAACCCAAGAACCAGAGGTTCAAAAACAATGGTTCACTTCCCAAGACTGAGGCTTCTAATCCATTCCATAGGATGAAAGGGCCACCTGTTAGCAGCAGACAACCACTGTATAAAACTCAATTATCAGTGAAGGAAGATAGAATTATTCAATAAATTGCACTGGAACAATAAATTAGTTGTATGATAAAAATTATATTACATCCTCACCTCACTCTATTTACTAAATTAATTTTAGATAGTTAATCCATTGTAAAAACTGAAAATGACATAAATTTTTTTATAATATAAATTTTATATTATATATATATTTTATATTATATTTATATATTTATATAATATATATATTTATTTATATTTTATATATATATATAAAATATAAATTTTATTCATTTATTTGTCAGAGAGAGTGAGCAAGAGAGAGAGCGCACAAGAAGGGGGAGCAGCAGGCAGAGGGAGAAGCAGGCTTCCCGCTGAGCAAGGAGCCCGACGTGGGGCTTGATCCCATCATGACCTGAGCCAAAGGCAGACGCTTAACCAACTGAGTCACCCAGGTGCCCCAGAAAATGACACAAATTTTTAGAAAGGAGTTTAAAAGTTTGGGATAAATTCACAAAACAATGGATAAACTCAAAAGGAAAATATTTATAGATTTGTCTGCATTAAAAGATGAAAATGCCTAACTCATTTGATCCTCCTGGGAAGATCCAATTAGATTAATATGTATTAAAATGTTTTTACACACCACACAGTGGAATAATTTAAAAATATTTAGGGTCAGAGTGCCTGGGTGGCTCAGTCGGTTAAGCGTCTGCCTTCAGCTCAGGTCGTGATCCCAGGGTCCTGGGATCAAGTCCCACATGGGATTCCCTGCTCAGCGGGAGCCTGCTTCTCCCTCTCCCTCTGCCTGCTGTTCTGCCTGATTGTACTCTCTCTCTTTCTCTCTGTCAAATAAATAAATAAAAGCTTAAAAAAATTTAGAATCACTGACCAGAGGATATACTCTATTCATTTGGTGATCCCAATTCAAATTCTATCTTTATCCCAATTTTCACTGGAGCATACTAGGTTCATGTTTTAATTTCTTTGATTTTCTATTATTTTTTCATATCAAAGAACAAAAATATTCTTCCTTGCTACTATTTTTTTTATTATTAACATATAATGTATTATTTGTTTCAGGGGTACAGGTCTGTGATTCATCAGTCTTACACAATTCACAGTGCTCACCATAGCACATACCCTCCTCAATGTTCATCCCCCAGCCACCCCATCCCTCCCACCCCCCTCCACTCCAGCAACCCTCAGTTTGTTTCCTGAGATTAAGGGTCTCTTATGGTTTGTCTCCCTCTCTGGTTTCATCTTGTTTCATTTTTCCCGCCTTTCCCCTATGATCTGCTGCCTTGTTTCTCAAATTCCACATATCAGTGAGATCATATGATACTTGTCTTTTTCTGATTGACTTATTTCGCTTAGCATAATACCCTCTAGTTCCATCCACATCGTGCCAAATGGCAAGATTTCTTTCTTTTTTTTTTTTTTTGATGGCTGCAAAAGCCTTGCTACTATTGTTTTAATGTCCCTGGATATTCTCATCTGTTGATCTTTCCAAAGGAAATTGAGAATCCTTTGTTAGCATGGTCCTGAGGCTTCTGAGGCAGGGCCCAGGCAATGGGAGAACAAGGCACCTTCTACCCTCTCTCAGGCAAGCAGCACTGCCCTCCAATGTGAGGTGAAGCAAAAGCAGTCCATGAATGGGTTTTCTCAACCCAACTTCACTGTTTCTACAACTTCTGGAAATCTGTATTTTCAGAAGCTTCTTTCACGTCAAGCAGAATCTAGCTGAACCCGTTCTAGCTAAACCTATCTTAGACCTGTTAGAATGGGCTGGATGATTATGATAAGTGCTGGGCTTTCTGAGAAATATTACTACTTAATCATAATGCCTGTGACACTTGTAGCAGACAAGCTCAAAATTACTTAGAAATCTTAAGGGGAAAAAATTGTCAGAAAGGTAACTTTTAGGTGAATGGTTTCACATAAAAGCTTAACTGCCGGCGCCTGGGTGGCTTAGATGGTTGGGCGTCTGCCTTCGGCTCGGGTCATGATCCCGGGGTCCTGGGATCGAGTCCCACATCGGGCTCTCTGCTCCTTGGGAGCCTGCTTCTCCCTCTGCCTCTCTCTCTCTCTCTCTCTCTGTCTCTCATGAATAAATAAATAAAATCTTTAAAAAAAAAAAAAAGCCTAACTGCCTTATTTGGGGGTAAAAAAAATATTTTTAATTGAATAGACTTCCTCCCCAATAACTGATAGAATATTGACCAAATAAAATAGTCTCTATAGCAGATTTAAATCATACCAAAAACTGTGAATTTGTGTTTTCAGTATTCATCCTTTTGTTTTTTAGGTATTTTCTTGAGAAGCTGGGTAAAGATGCATCAAGGGGTGTTAATCAGATGCCATTAAACCATTATAATGGAAAGTTAGAAGGAAGTGTAGTAGAAGAAAGGAAGTGTAGTGTACTACTAAGTAATCTACCATCATGTGGCCCAGAAATCCAGATATTTTCTCAGTTAAATTTGTGCTACTTTTAACCAGTATTGGGAAAAGTCTGGCTTAATAGTAAAGGAATGTGCTTAGAATCCAACAAACTTGGGTTCTAATCCTGGCTCCATTTTATACTATTTAAAAGCTCTGGGCAAGTTTATTTTACAGCTCTGTGTCTCAGTTTCTTTGTAGATAATGCAGAGAAAATAAAACTGACATTTTGGCATTCAAGATTAGGGGTAATGCATTTAAAGGGCCTTGTACAATAGTTGGCACAAGATGGATCCCTAATAAATATTAGTTATTAATGCCATCAATAATACTGAATAGTCTGTGTTTCCTTATTATTCTAGTCTAAGAGCTCACCTAGAAGAAAGTAAGAGGATATCAACTATGCCGAATGGAGAGAAAAGATTATAAATGATTCTCCTAGTGTATAGCGTTTCTGCCAAGGAAGTCAAGTTCGTGCCTCTGGCTTGAGTAGCATCCAAGGAGCCCACTGGCTGCAGTACAATAATGGGTGCATGTCCCTGCCTGGTACTGAACACACACTCGGAAGCCAGCCTACTAGATCCCACTCTGAGAACCAAGAGCAACTGCATAAATGTCCCTGGGGCCCCAGGGACCATGGGACTCCCTGGCCACCACTGACCCAGGCTCCCCATCATGATCCAGCAAGCCACATCTGAGTGTAAGAAACAGAACAGTGACATCAGTTTGTGCAACCAGCAAAGGGAACAAGCCAATCAGCAGACACTCATTGAACAAGTATCCTTAATAATAATAGCTACCATTGATTTGCCAGACACCCCTCCTGGTACTTTACAGGCCCATTCTTATTTAAGTATCAAATAACCCTGTGAGATAGGTATTGACATAATCATTTTACAGAGGAGGAAACAAGCCTCAGAGAAATTCATTGTAACTTGCCCAACATCCCATAGCTGGTAAGAGTCAGAGATAGGATTCCAATCCAGATCTGCATGGCTGCAAAACTCAGTGTCATCCTACCATACCATGCTGACTCTCTAAGAGCTCACAGAGTTCTTCATGGGCTTCAGAACCTGACTCACAGACTCTAATCTGGAAGGAACCTTAAAGATTACACCAGTTATTAAGCTGTTGCCTCTCAGCTCCAAGCCCACCCTTCCACATTTGGCTTTGTGATGCTAGGGCGAGACCCTGCACACCCCATTTCCCCATTGCCAGCTGCTTCCTGTGAGGCTTTTCCAGTGGAGGTTGGGGGAACAGTGTGCTAGAGTAAGACCTAAAAAAGGGAGAGGTGGCCTGCTACTTCCTGCCTGCTTCCCATTAGGTCAGCAGGGCCCCAGCAGTGTTTCTTCTTTACCCTGACCTCAGCAGCTTGTTCCTATAGCACAGAGATTCTGTTTGCAATTTTCTCAGCACCAGCCACATTGTACCATCCTCCCCTCCCTTTCCCAGAGATACCAGCACCTACTGGTTCCGAGAAGCATGTATAACAGTCTTAGCTTCTTCCCTCTGTTCCCCCAGTCCTAAGTGTGATAGCTGCCTTCTGCAGTTACTACCTCTGTGTTCCCTGTCTGCCTTTCCAGTTCTCTACTACCTGGTTAAGAACTGTTTATAGTAATTTCTCTGTTAAAATAACTGGCATGGTTTCTATCTCCTGACTGGACCCTGACTGACATAAAGAATCATCTACTCTAATGCTTTTTGACTAAGGAAACTAGGCCCAAAGAATTGAGGTGACTTGCCTAAGTTTGCCCAGCTAGTTAGTACTAGAATTCATAATAATGTTGCTGCCATTTATACACTTAGAAAATACTACACCCCAATGAAGTACTTAGACCATCAGTCTTATAAAACAAATGTGAAAACTGAAGTTCAGAAGTTTTGTGATTTCGCTCATGTCATTCACCTAATGAGCAGCAGAGGCACAATTTGAACTGAATTAGCCTCAGTGCCCAATCAGGGCTCTTCACCACTATTCTGTGCTTGGCATCTTTTCTCCCCTTACTGAGAGATGCAGACATGTAAATGTCTCTGCATCTTCAAGGACTGGCGGAGCTTCTAGCTGTGACCACTCACTCTACTCCTAGAACTGCTCACTTGACGTCAGTAATCTTTTCTTAGCCCTCCTGGCACAGAATAAAAATCTAAATATCATTCCATCTACTAACACTTCTTAACCAAGTCCCCAAACCAAAAGGGAAGAAAACAGCGTTTATATCATATCACTTGTCTCCCAAGCTATCCAGGAATCTTCAGGATGACTGAAGCCCCTCTCATAGCCAATCACAATGACTCCAAGTCCTGGCTGACTCACAGACAAAACCAGAGGAGGATTAGTTGGCAATAAGGAAGGAGGTAAGATCACAGTTATGAAACCTATAAATACCTTTCATAACCCTGCTGCAGACCGGGCTGCAAAATGAGGGAGCTCTGATATGCTATTTACCAGTTATCAAAAAAGTTATACTTCAGAAATATCAGTAAGTCTCTCTCTATTATCTCCTGACAGGTGGAGCCCAATTAGGAGCTTCCAAGGAGCTGGGTTTGGAGTCTAGCCACTCCCTGGACTGGGAGTTCTGCTGATCACAGCTAAACTACAGTCAGTTAATCACAAACGTAGATGGCGTGGCTCCCGTGCCAGGGGTTCTGCCAGCTTGCCCAGCTTGCTGTCTACTAATGACTCAACCTAGATGACCAGCAACTCTTGTTAGGCTCAATACCCTTGTTTGTAGGAAGCATCCTCAGAAAAATTCATCTTCATTCAAGCCCAGAATGGAGGTTAAGGCAGGAGGCCTCAGAGCATGCAGGAAGCCTTGCTACCATACCAGGGTTGAAACTACCCACAAATACAGGAGTAGAAAACATAATGAGGACAAGCCATGGGCCTTTCCATGTGTCCTGAGCTTTGGCAGTCAGTTCCATGAAGCCCTTGAAAGTTGTGCTGCTTTATATTCAATATCCATTTATGGAGCACTAACTAGAAGCCAGGTACTGACAGGATTGTTTTGTTTAATTCAACAAACATCTGCTGAGCACCTACAACGTACAAGGGCCTTACCAAAGAGGAAAGACTCATGCCTAAAGGCAGCCTTCTGGGCTGTGTGTTACCTCTACTCTGTTCAGTATCCTTGTTTTCACAGATTTCTCAATGCCTACAGCAGGAGCAGTCTGGTTTACTAGGAAGAGCAATAGACCAGGAGCCAGAAGGTTTAAGTCTAGGTTCTGATGCGTACCCCCTATAAAATTTAGGCAAATCACTTAACTACCCCTCAGTTTTCTCATGTGCCAAAAGGAATCTGACAGGTTAAGATGCAGTGAAATGAATCTATTATTGAAATTTGAGGGCAGAATGGAAAAAAATGTATTTTAGTCCTATTTAGTTTAACCATTATAGCAGACAAATGAAATTCCCTGATTAAAAAAGACATGAGGTCTACACAGCAAAGGAAACCATCAACAAAATGAAGAGGCAAACTACTGAATGGGAAAAAATATTTGCAAGTCATATATCTGATAAGAGATAAATATCCAAAACATATAAGGAACTCATACAACTGAACAGCAAAAGCACAAACAATCCACTTAAAATTGGGCAGAAGATCTGAATAGACATTTTTCCAAAGACGTACAGATGGCCAATAGGTAGATGAAAAGATGATCACTAATCATCAGGGAAATACAAATCAAAACCACAATGAGATACGACCTCATACCAGTCAGAACAGCTAGTATCAAAAGGCCAAGAAATAAGTGTTGGCAAGGATGTGGAGAAAAAGGAACCCTTGAGAACTGTTGATGGAAACGTAAATTGGTGCAAATGTAAACTGGTGTGGCCGCTATGGAAATAGTATGGATGTTCCTCAAAAAATTAAAAAGAGAACTACCCTATGATCCAGTAATTCCGCTCCTCAGTATTTATCCAAAGAAAATGAAAAACACTAACTCAAAAAAATATTGGCACCTCCGTGTTCATTGCAGTATTATTTACAATAGCCCAGATATGGAAACAATCTAAGTGTCCACTGGTGGATGAATGGATAAAGAAAATTTGGTATACACACATACACACACACACACACACGAATATTATTTGGCCATAAAAAAGAAGGAATTTTACCATTTGCGACAATGTGAATGAACCTCAAGGACATTATGCTAAGTGAAATAAATCAGACAGGGAAAGATATAGTATTGTATTGTATTGTACTATATATTGTATAGTATAGTATTCAAGTGTATAAAATATAGTATTGTATGATCTTACTTATATGTGGAATCTAAAAAAACAAAAAACAAAAAAACACAAGCTCATAGATACAGAGAACAGATTAGTGGTTGCCAGAGACAGTAAGCAGGGGATAGGAGAAAGGAGTGAAGGGGTCAAAAGACACAAACTTCCAATTATAAAATAAGTAAGTCACAGGGATGTAATATACAGCATGGTGACTATAGTTAATAATACTGTATTGCATATTTGAAAGTTGCTAAGAGAGTAGGTTTTAAAAGGTAAGAAAAAAAAATTTTGTAACTAGCCAGGTGATGAATGCTAAACTTGCAGTGATCATTTTGTAATATACAGAAATATCAAATCATTGTGTTGTACACCTGAAATTAATATGTTATATGTCAATTACATGATAGATAGATAAAAAAGAAAAGTAAAACAAACACCAGAAATGAAAAAGAGGACATAACTCCAGAGAAAGTAGATATTAAAAATCATCAGAAATATATAACTTTATGCCAATATATTTTAAAATGACACTTCTATAAAAATATTACTTACCAAAACTGACTTAAGGGAAAAAAAATTTAAACCTAAATAAACCAATAACCATTAACAAAAAAATAGGGGAAAACTGAAAGATAAAATCACCCCCAGGAAAATGTGGCCACACATAGATTTATTTTCAAGGCTGCTGTAGCTTATTATTATTATTTTTTTTTTTTTTTTGGTGTCCACTTCATTGAGTGGCCAGCCCCAACATGCAGAATAGCCCTCACCCTCACCCCTCCAGAATCATGAATCTCAGCACTGGAAGGGCCCTCTGCCCATCTCATCCAGTCTCTTGCTCCCACAGGACTCCAGTCACCAACATCCTGGTTGAAGCCTTCCAGTCT